>NC_141141.1:59773450-60083450 GCF_053477565.2 Lygodium microphyllum | reverse complement strand
TAGCAAGCTTTTATTAGAGACAATTTATGCTTAATGTTATTTGATGCTTTATTGAATACTTAATGGATGTATATGCTACTTTGGTTGTTATGTACCATACTCTTGACATGAGATTTGGGCTCTATTAGATTGACCTTGGCTGTGGTTACATGCTATTGGATGCTCCCAATAAAACAAAGAGTGAATGCTACACCTCTAATGTATTGAGCTTCTTTTGCTCATGTGGCATTCACTCTTTGTTTTATTAGGAGCTTTCTTGACATTTCGGATATTTCATAGAGCTTTGGACATTTGCATTTGAGCTTGAGCTTAATTTCACCATGATCATGGGACACTTCTTCATGTACATGCTCTCTTGATGTGTATTGGATGCAATTACCCTACAGTGGGCTAGTTTCATCACTTACTTTGGACCTAGCACTTATGTCTGTCTGTGTGTTTTCTGTGACATTTATACGCTTCTGGTTTATGTATTGAGCTTGCTCAATGGGTTATGCATTTGGCAGTCCTCTTCTTTTCCCTTGAGATCTATTTTGTGTATGATGTCAATGCCTTCTGCACGTATGGTTACTGATATACTATAGTTGTAATTGCCTTCAGTGTTGGTTGTTCCTAGTTTCTTTTTCTTTCTTGGTTGGCTCACAATTGGTTGTTTGCATATTATTGCAATTTATTACCACAGCCTGTCATTTTGGTTTTATGCAGTCTATATGAGGGCAGTCACTTGGATTTAACAGTCACTTGATTATAGTTCATGTACATCTCACCATTTTAGTTGTTGTTCTTGCTTAGCCCATGATTTGGTTGTGACTTTGGGGCTATTTTGCTATCATTGACATTGAGCACGTTTGTCTTGAAGTATGCTTTTTTACCCCAACAAGTAAAAAGGGCATAGGCATTTGTTCATGTGTTGCGGGTTCATATGTTCTCCAATATACTGCTATTTACAATCCATATTTGCCCAATGGATACAAAACACTCATGCTTCAGCTCCTAGTTCAACCACACCTAATGCTACTAAGGGTACTAGCCTAAATTAGGGTGGTGGCGATTTTTTTGTCCTTTATTTGATGTAGCACTTTTATTCCATTATTGTTGGTGGGTCAAATGACATTGCTATCTTTCACATTGACAAGTTTGTGGCACTAATTACAAGCTAATAGAAGGAAAAAATTTGGCAGGTTCTAGTGCAAAAAATTCAAATTAAGCCATTTTAAGACATGAGAGTGTTAGCCCCAAATGCATTGATATAGAGGGCTGGGATCCATAATCATTTTGTCACTCTCCAAGTAGGTTTTCTATATGTTTTCTTCAATGGGCATATCGTATTGGAGGTGTGGGATAGTTATGGGATAAGATTTGTAATGTCTATGATAAATAGAGCCCTACCTCTCAGATGTATTGGATGAAGCAGTTCATAGATCTTCATATGAAGGAGGGGACTTCCATGTCCACATACTTAATGAGTTTCATTCTATTTTCAGCCACTTATCTTCACAAGGGATTAAATTTAAGGACAATTTTCCTCCCTTGTTCATATTGGTTACATTTTCTAAGTCATGGGACACATTCTATACTTTATGTGTGCAAATATGCTTCCATATTTGCACACATAAAGGATAGAATGTAGAGGGTGTGCTTTTAAATTAAAAGGTTACCAGAAAGAATATAGATGCTTCCATAGTTCTCATGCTTTGACAATCAAAGGCAATAATAGTTGGAGTGGTAATGACCGTTGTGGGAGAGACTCTCAAAAGTTTCATTCTTAGTCACATGGATAGTCTCATATAGTAAGTCCCATGATTGTAAGCTGCATTAGTTTGTCACTATTATGGGAAGTGGTTTATATTTTCCCATAGTGCCATAAAATATGTGATGAAAAACATAAGAAAAAGGAAAAGGGAAAAGTGCAGGAAAAGAATGATGATCACAACATTTTCCCTAGCAAGTCCAACATCAAGATTAAAGAGACTAATGTCATGTAGATTGATTTTGATGATGATTATATACTTGCAACTTCTTATCTTGATGTATCGTGATTAATTTATTCCTCATCCACCTATGCTTAATGTTGGCTAATTGATCGAGGGGCTTCATTATATGTTACCCCTCATTGAGAGTGTTTTCACTCCTACCATAACACGATAGGATTTGTTAGATTGGGCAATGACTCAGCATTGTATATTATTAGTATTGGAGATGTCCAACTATAGTTTCCTTCAGGCTGTATGTTTACTTTACATGATATACACCATGTTTTGGCTTTCAACTAAAAGTTTACTTTCAGCTGGATATTTGGATGATGGAGGTTATGTTGTATATTTTGGTCATTCCTCATGGAAGCTTACCCATGGGAATCTTGTCTTGGCACAAGGTGCCAAGTCTTTCACTCTTTATCCCTTACTTGTATTTGGTTCTATCGACCATATTTTAGCAGTGGCTACAATACCACATGTATTGTTATGGCATTGTCACCTTGGGCATATATCATTAAAGGAAATGAAAATGCTTCCTCATTTATAGTATCTTTCACCCCTTGACTATAAGTTTTTTGATTCTTGTGATAATTGTCTTTATGATAGGTAGATCCATAGTTCGCATAAGAAGTTTAGCATTATGCGCATGGGTGAGCCTTTGCCTCTTGTTCATTTTGATGTTTGTAGACCTATGTCTTGCAAGTCATTAGGTGGCGTGAAGTACTTCATTACTTTCATTGATGATTACTTGAGCATATCCCAAAAAGCAAAAATCACAAGTCTTGGCTACATTTTAGTGTTGGCTTGCTTTTGTTGAAAACTAGTCTATGTATAGATTGAAGTGCATGCAATGATTTTGTTATGAGAGGGATATTAAGCATCAATTATTTTCCCCATATACCCCACCTTTGAATGGTATGATTGAGCACATGAATAAGACAATTCAAGAGCGAGTTCATAGTATGGTTAGCTAGCCAGGCTTACTACAAAAATTTTGGGCTAAGGTAGTTACTACTTGTATACATTTGATTAATTAATCCCCATGTACTACTCTTGACTATTAGGTGGTTGAGGAGGTATGGTTTGGAAAACCTCTATCATATGCTCATTTGCATGTCTTTGGTTATGAGGCTTTTTGCCATGTTCCTAAGGACAAGTGCAATAAGGTGGATTCTAAGTTTGTGAAATGCATTTATATAATCGGAAGTTCATTTATAGACATGATGTTATTTTTCATGAAAAGGAAATGCATAAGCACCCTAAGTAGGTCATTGAGGTACGTAGGGTGATATTTCAGGAGGAGTCTCATATTATTGTATAACTAGTAAGATAGTATGTAGTAGTGATGCTCTAAGGGCCTAGGACCATGATGTTAGATAGGAGATACATGCCCCCACAGTTTGTATCTCGTAGGACCATGATGTTAGAGAGACTCCAGCAGTGATGCTCTAGTGGTCTAAGACCATGACGTTAGATAGGAGATACAGGCCCCACCATTTGTTTTGCAATGGTCTACTAGAGATAGACGTGAGCTCCAGCAGTTTGTGCCCTCTATGGATTATGTTGTGATGATAGATACCGGCAAGCCTCTTATATATGGTGAGGCCATGCACCGAGATGATAGTCGCTCTTTGGAGAGGACCATGCCGTTAGAGTATGATTTACTACAAAAAAATCATACATAGGATTTGGTTCCAAGTGTGGACTTGCATGATGAGATATATATGCAACAACCTAAGAGCTTTGAGGAAAAAGGTAGGAAACACCTAGTGTGCAAGTTAAGAAAGAGGTTTTATGGCCTTAAGTAGGCGCCTAGGAAATGGTATGAAAAGTTTAATACTTTCATAAATTCATAAGGATATACCCATAATGATATGGATCCATGTTTATATATGAAGAAGACTTTTGATGGCAACCTTACGATTTTGGTACTCTATGTTGATGATATGTTGATTATTGGGTGATGAGCTATATGCCTTAAAAGGTCAACTCAAGAAGAGCTTTGAGATGAAGGACATGGGACATGCCTTACATATTCTTGGAAGGCACATCACTCACGATCATTCTAAGGGGCTCCTTTCCTTGTTGTAGGAGTACATCCAGAAGGTCCTTGAGTGGTTTCATATATAGCATGTTAAGCATAGGATGTTAAGCCTATTGAATATCCTTTACCCTCTCATGTGAAGGTTAGCCGGATTGTCTGCAGTTTGATGAGCAGAAGGTTGATATGACCAAATTTCTTATGCATCCATAGTAGACTGTTTGATGTATGCCATGATAGCAACTCATCTTGATATAAAATTTGCAATGGGAGTAGTGGTCTACTATATGGTTACACCTAATGAGTGGTATTGGGATGTCAAAAATGGTATCATGATGTACCTTAAGGGCATTGTAGATACATGCATATATTATGGTGGCTAGGATACAAGAGTTGTGGGATACACTCACTCCTATTATGCAAGTCATACATACAATAGAAAGTTCACATTTGGCTATGTCTTCAACTTTTTTCGAGGTGTCATTTCTTGGATGTCCAAGGTGCATAAATGCACGGCTCTATCTAGAGAGCCAAAGGATGTTGCAGTCGCCACTAAGGCTTGCAAGGGGGCTCTTTGGTTATTAGTGGTGGCAAATCTTGGTATTATAGATGTAGTCCCTGCACTGTATTTAGATTCTATGACCGCTATTCAGTTGGCTAAGAATCTTGTATTCCATGCAAAAACAAGTCACATTGAGGTGTACTATCACTTTATCAGAGAGGTCATTGAGGACAAGTCCATCATCGAGCTTGTCAAGATCTCAACTGATCAAAATTCTATAGATATGCTCACTAAAAGTCTCTTAGCGGAGTGTTTTGCCTTCCTTAGAAAATTGATGGGCATTGGATGAGGTGATGTATTTCCTCATCCTATCATACTTTATGTATATTTATACTTTGTCACTTTTTCTTGTTCTCTCCTCACTAGGGACACATTTTCCATTAAGTCGGAATTTTTGGAAGTAAAGTACCCGTGCCTAACCACCAGTGTATTCATTGTATTGAGACAATACTTGCATTCCTATACATTGCAAGTGATAGGCGCCCATCATTGCCACTTTATTCTTTATTCTTTTAATGACATTTGAATAAGGGAAGGCTAATTAGACATTGTGAACTATTGGATTTCTAACATGTTGTGGCAAGTGCCCATCACTATTGCTTCATTCTTTGTTCTTTTAGTGACATTTAAAAAAGGGAAGGCCAATCATACATTGTGATTATTATAGTTCCCACACCCTAGGTATCTTGCTCCTTCCACACCATAACTCTTGCTTCTACTTGTGTGTTTCCACTAGGGCTTCTCCCTTCACATAGGACTCTCAACCTACTGCTTAATAAATCTACTTACTTTTTGCTCATTGATAGAAGCACCACTTGAGTCCTGTCTTTGCACATGGTATATTAGCATTTTTCCTCTTTAGCAATATAAGAGGTGGCAATGCATCCTGGAAAGTAAACATTTGTCTTTTCACTTGAGGGGATGTTTAGGTTTTTTTTTCTCATTGAAGATCACATCATTACTATGTATAATCTTCCTAGCTTCTAAAACCCAAACGTGATAAGCCATTTCAACTCTTTTTCCATAGTCTATAAATATATATTTTCTTGGCTTAGAATCCAACTTATTGTGCGTCTCTTTTGGTATATACACATATGCTTCATAGCTAAACACTTTTAAATGATTATATGAAGGTTTCTTGCTTGTCCAAGCCTTCTCAAGAATACCACCATCTAGTGTAGTATTTGTTCACATGTTTACCAAATGTACATCCATTACTAGAGTGTTAACTCTCAAACAAATGAAGGTGGAAAATCCGGAAAAGCTAAAGCAGAAGACAAAGACAAAGGCCAAGGCAAAGAGAAACGGAAGATAAAGACACACAAGGAGAAGAGTCCTAAATAAGGGAGAAAGGCGCACAAGGAAAAGTGCAAGTCAAAACTTTTGTAAAAGAGTGCAAGCGCATCATGGTTTAATTCAAGGAGCGCCGGGCTCTCTCACCCGTGCAATTTGTAAATGTAGAGGGGCGGTAGAAAAGAAGCTAGGAAGATAGAAGGACAATGGGAAAAAGGGGCCTACCGGCCATGTAAAAAAGGGGAAAAGGGGATGACCGCCCAAAAGGGATTTAGGGTTTTGTATATAAAGTTGAAAAGTGAATGAAAAGCTCATTCTTGTGTGTGGTCAAAAGTAGCTCTCCTCTTCTTCTTCTTCTTCTTCTTCTTCTTGCTTGCTTGAGCTTGTGCTTGAGAGAGGGAGTGTGAGAGTGTGAGGGAGTGAGTGTGTGAGGGTGAGGAACTGTGGGATGGAGAAGCTCTCCATCTTCTCCTCTCTTCTTCTCTTCTCTTGTCTTGCTTGCGACAATGGAGCTTGGAGCTTGAAGCGGGAGGATCGAGCTTGCGTGAAGCTTGCAGTTGGATCGTGGAGCTACCGGAGTGCACGGAAGAGGAGGTAACTCGAATGGCACGGAGGTAAGCTCACTACACCCGTAGATATGGATGTCGCATCGGTTATGTGAGACGTAGCTATTAGTGCTAGGCTTGGAACACTTGAAACAATAAGTGGTCCGTGGGTCTTGGCGGTTGAGTGAAAGCTTTGACATTTTGGTTCCATTGCCGGGACCAACGGATTCAAGCCTTGAGTGCTTCGCACTTCGAATCCAGCATTGGAGTAGGGTTTTCCCGAACCGGTGCTTGAGGTAGATAGATAGGAAGCGAGGGAGTTTGAAGAGGTATTCGATCTCCTTAGCAAGTAGGTTTTTGGTTTTTTGGATTTGGAAAAGCATGTTGAAGTAGTGTAGGTGATTGCTTTGTGATTTGTATGCATTTAGGATAGGAAAAAACAAAGAAAAAGAAGCAAACAGTAGGGTTTTCTGTTGCTGTATAATAGGCTAAAACAGGGAAATATGGACACAGATCCTTGGAGTGCCGTTTGATTCGAGCACCACAGTGATTCCAGGCATATCTGGCATTCCCTTGTAGTGTCTTGTACCTATTTGGAAGGCGCTGGATGATTCGGTGTAGTAGACGTCAGTCTAGAGGCATCGCGTGCAACTCGCGGGCCGTCGGCCGCGTAGTTGGACTAGGCCGTCCGAGTCCCAGAATCGGACTAGTCCAGAATTGGACCCCAGTCCAGAATGAGACCAGTTCAGAATCGGACCAGGTCGTCCGAGTCCCAGAATCGGACTAGTCCATAATCAGATGCTCATCCAATCGGACCATCTTGTCCGATCAAACCACTCGGACCAACCCATCTGATTTTGAAAATCGGACCATTCGGACACTCGGACTCGGACCACTCGAACCATCCTGTCCGATGATTGAGGCCATCAGACCACCCTGTCCGATCCGATTCACAGAATTTCGATCCGACTTCCAAAATCGGACGTGACCAAAATCGAACCACTGGGTCAATCGGAGCACCCAGAATCGGACATCCGGTTCTGATAATCGAACTCCTGAAAATCAGACATCTGAGAATCAGACAGAAAACTGTCAAAATCGTACAGGTATCTAGAACACAATTCTTGACACATCTAAACCCCGAGATTGACCCCAAAGGCTATGTAGAGCCAAAGGCACATCACAGATCCATCATTGGGCTAAAATTTAGAGCATGTGGTTCAAAATTTGGCTATAAATGGTCCTCCAAATTGTGCATGGCTTTTATCGTAACGGCTCTGTGGGCCGGAGGGACTGCCCCTCGAACCCTCGCAGAGGGGGCTCTGCCCCCTCCTCACCTCCCCCAAGTAGGTTGGAGAGAAAACGCTTGCTGTGACAAGTCCTCCAAATTGGACCCTAGTGTAGTAATGGCTCTACACAAGCATGGATCCTCACTTGTAAAAGAGCCACTAAAAGCCCATACCCGAACAGAGAGAAACAGAGACCTTAGAACCTCAACGGGCCAATCTAGCCATCCAAGGCAAAAAGGCCACACCACAAGAACACATGTACATTGTGTTCAAACTGTGTCTAGTCGCGAAGCAGAATGCAACATCATCAAGGTATCAATGCGAGGATGACTAGACATGACAGTACTAACGATAGATGTACCTTGAGCAGCGTTGCACAAATGACCCAAGACCTCAATAGCGAATCCACGTCTGACTGTGCAGTTAGGGACTCAAAGGCATCTGTCATTCAGAAGGCTTAAATTTACAAGCCAAGACCCGGAAGATGAAGACATAGTACCACCTGCTTATCTTAGGGTCAAACTCACCGTGAAAAGAGAGCATACTATCGATGCTCTGATTGATGAAGGAGCAGATTTTAACATCTTGACCTATGAATCATGGACCCTACTAGGGCAACCAGAGCTCATACCAACTAGTGCAACTCTTAGCCCTTATGGGGGACACCCACAAGCACTCATAGAGAAGTGCAAAATCCTTCCGACAATTGAGACGGAGAGCTTGCCTATCCTATTTCATGTTTCTCCAACTAGTGCTAGCTGTGCGAAAGAAACCCTCCTAGGAAGACCCTTCAAAAGGGCGACCAAGTGTGAGGTCGACTATGTAGCACAGAGGATACACCTGACACTACCAGGTGTGAGGATAGTCACAACCTTTAGCAGGGGTGACCTCAACAAACCTCGAGGGAAAGGCAAGGAAGGTGTTGACATAACAGTCAAGCCTATTAACGAGAGCAAGGACTTGTTGAAAAAACTGATACAAGCATAGGTCAAACAACGAGAACCAGTGAGTGAGGCCATGCTTTAAACAAGAAGGTCAAGAGACAATGCCAAGGGAGGGCTTTGGACTTACAAATATCGTAGAAGACCCCAAAAGAAGCCCGAGCCTTCTAGATGAAGGCATCGATGGAGGGTCAGCACAATGCCACGATGGGTGTCCAAAGCATTGCTACTTGCTCAAGGGTATTACGTAGGTAATCCATGGATTTGGGTGCCAAAACCCCTTGCTAAACCTCCCTGGTCAACTGAAGGCCAGATCATATCAAGAGCAAAGAAGCATAGGAGGAGATCTAAACAAAAAACCAAGTCTCGAGTCAACAACAGTGGAGTGACCAAGCCCTTCATGGTCGAAATCAAGAAACCAAACGGGACCAATCGGAGGGTAGATCCTCAGCCTAGCGTGCTTGACAAGCAGATACCAGATGTAATCGTTGAGGATACGCAAAAGCCGCTAGTGCCCAAGGAGCCTTTGATTTCCCAAGGGGAGAACAAGCATCATAAGCACAACATTACTCATGGCAAGGCTGCTCGCTCAACAAAGCAAATGGCACAATCGTCTAATAGCCTTGAGCAAATCATTCAGCTAGTGCCACGCCCACCTATGAGTCCCAGATCTCCTACATCCTCTTTTTCCAAATAGACACAGGAAGCACAACAGCAGTCGTCGATGGCGGTTGCTCACTCCCAACCTATGTCTCCATTAAAGCTTCCAAATGTTCAAGAGGTGGAACATGACGCCATCTGTAGTTCTCAACCCAAGGATATGCCTAAGCAACCTAATGTAACTAGAGCAACTCATGCTCGATCTACACAGATGAGTGCTCAACAGGCAACAAAAGACACGACCACTTCCGATCGCCCTAGGGACTTGACACCGCAATTCACCAAGGGTAGCCAGCCCACTAAACTAGCTGCTACTACTTCCAATCAGGGATCACAGCGGTCACAGCCCTTGGCCGTGACAATGACCCTTGTGGAACGTGTCCTTAGTAGTTTACCTGTGGAGGAGGTGTCACAACCAACTTCCTTAATAACTCCAGCACTTTCAAAGTGCCTAAAGCCTAGGCTGGAGAAGTCAAACTCAAGGGAGTTGGCTGAAGAGCTAGACTCTCCGAAAAGGGAGGTAGTTGTGATCTCACAACCTAGCGAGGCTATTTAGCAGGCCACGGCCATGTCCCATAAGGACACACTAGAGAAAGAGAATGCTGAGGCCCAACCACACATTAACGGTTGACTTGGGTCGTTGAGAGATGCACCTTCACTAACCAGGAAAAAGAGGAGAAAATAACGAAGACAACAGCAATCGCGCAGGTGGTTATGGACCCCAAGAGCATTGAGACCAAGAGCGATGGAGAGCTGGGGAATAAAGCATCAAGTCCATCCACCAATGAGCCCATTGATGTCTCTCCTAATAGCGGTGAAACCTTAGTCACATCTGTGTGCTTTGAAAAAACAAAGCAGTTGTTGCCATCAATAGTTCCTTTCAACACTCAATCCACCAACAATAGGACTCACATCGACCAATCATCAAGAGTGGATACAACGTTGTCACAACAGGGTGAAAAATCTATACCAGTCACATCCGAGAAGAATCATGACAAAATAGTAGAAAAACCTCAGGAAAAATGCACAATCCCTGAGAGCATAAGCAATCCTAATGTTGACCAATCTTGCTCATCTAGGCCTGAGCCCCCAACTATGCTAAAGCCTAAGGAAACTCTTAGAACTTTGCATGAGATAGCAACCGAGCAAGCCCTCGTTGAACATAGAAGTGTCATGGAATGCTTAACTGAGTTGGATGCTAAGCTCAAAGTGTTCGCACGTGTCTACATCCTTGTGGACATGGGCGCATTCCCTAAGGAGCAACTCGAAGAATACTTGCCATTCCCCTTATCTTGAGAAGAGCAAGAATATCTTGACAAGCACTATAACAAGCTCTTACATGAACGCATGTGACTCATCTCTAACGAGGAGGCTGACGAACTGCGCTTAACCGTCACGTTCAATGAAGTGCTCTGCCGACCGAATCTCGTAGACATAAAGCAACTAAAGTGACTGTTAGTAGGCCAGAGTCAATTTGAGCAGCGTTGGTGTGAACGCCGCATTATAATGGCTGAACTAGGGGCTCAGATCATGACAGTCTCTGAGGAGCGATTGGCCAAATGGCGATCCCAAAGGGACCCAACCTATGTGGCACCAACTTCCCTTCGAGTGTGCTGACTGCCATTCGGGGTACGGACTTGGCTGAACCTAGCCAAGAAAACTCTATGTTTGATAAGGTTCTCACTGAGGAGTTACATGTTGCCAGTAAACTCAGACAAGGGTCCATGCTACTTGATGTGTCAAAATATCTATCGGTACTAAGTAAGCTGCCATGAGTGCTGGATGCGTGTGCCACACTCCAGTACAACCTCGATTTCTACAATTGGTTCTTATCCTCGTGACGTGACATGGATTCATAAATATGTATATAAATAAACACTGATTTTTGTGTCACCATGTATAAACAATATCAACACACACAAGCAATGATAGTCAAGCGTAGGGAGAAGAGTTGGGTCTGATAGGCTAAGCTCCTCAAGTCCTCCTCTCATAACACATTTAAAAGCCATGTGACCATCCCCACCTCCAAGTGAAGGGCATGCAACCCACATTACTGCCATAGGAAGCCTTGACCAACAACTCTGATGGTGTAGATAGGGTGTAGTCCCTTTCTATACACCTTCTTCCTTTTCCGGTCTATCCTTCCGAGGAGGAGCCCTGCCTAAATCCATGACCGCCAGCGATGTAACCATGACCGCCAGCTAGCTTGCAAGGACACTCTCCGCAGCCGACTAGAACATGCAGCACACGCCCCTCCACCGGTGCGCTACATGCCCACTCTTAAAAGGTACACCAAGAAACACGGCCCTAAGCGACACCGCCCCAGACAAAGGCCGAAGAATCCGCGGGCCAGGGGAGCGGACGCTCAAGAAGGTGCACACAATGTGACAACACCAGTGGCACAAACCCCCATCGGGCACCAAATGCTCAAGGGGCAGAAAGGGCAGCTCGGGATAGGGAAGAATTCAATGAACTATTTAAAGGCATTTTGGAAATGGTAGCGGCCCGAGACTACACCATTCATGTCCCAGCCGACATGTTCCCTGTCCAACCCCACGGGAGCCTCGCACCAGCAGAGTCCCAATCACCCGACCACCCATACTCGCCTTGCCTCATACAAATAGAGTAGTCCCATGTTGTATAAAGGCTTATTAAAAGCTATCTGGCCTGGACTCTTTGTCTTTAAATGGTTAAGTGTTGACATGTTCCCCAATTGTACGAACTTTTCATATCTGTGTTTAATGTATTTCACGTCTTTAGCAAAAGAAAAAGCTAATCAAGCACAGGTGATAAATATCTAAGTCAACACCATAGAATTCAGATAAGTGATGTCTCCTTGCATTGCACTAGTTTATTATAGTTGCGGCATACACCATGCATGTACTCTCATGAAGTGACAAGTGGATGCAGGATGATACAGGTCTTTGTGCGAAAGTGTTCAATGCCCGATCACCGCAAGACCATTGACCCCACAAAGAGCCGCGGCAAAGCCACGCTGCGGAAAGCAAAAATCACCCTTGTCGACCACCCACATCGCATAGCCCAAAGCATATTCATGGGCTACGCTCTCTTCCTGGGTCAAGCTCTATAGTTGGCTCACGATAGTCGTTACCTCAATTGTACCAACATCGCGTGTGTCGCAAGGAGGGTTGTAATATCTCAAGTGTATCTCCCCATCTCAACAACTGCTTCTCTAACAACGAGGCTAGGACACAATCATCACTATAATATCCATATATTGAGCCTTCGAAGCTTGACATCCTCCAACCCATTGAAAGGCCATTTACCTCAACATATTGCAATGGTTATACTCAAGCAAGTCAAAAAAAAAAGAGACAAAAGAAAAAAAACCGAAAAAAAGAGAGAGAGAAAAAAAGAGAGAAAAGAAATGAACGAAAAGAAGCACCCACAATCACAGCATAGCACCTAGGGGTCCTCAAATTAGGTACATCCAGTGACCTTGATCGACTAGCTCTGTCCTTAGTCCCCTAGCCCTTTACCATCACCCACAATTGTTCAGGGCACATCAAGGGCAGGACACACCTAGGGAGCTTGTCTCGCCTATGGTTAGACCTGTCACCCTAACCCACTTGCACAATTCCCTCTTGCACTCTGCCTTAATACCGTTGCAATCAATTGTGGTAAGCACTGCACGATTGGCCATGAAATGTACACCATCCTCATCAAGCAAGTCCAATAGCTTCCAGCTACCAAAAGTGCGGTGTCCCTGTATTCAATTATGCTACGTCGTGCAGCCACAATGCAAAGGATGTCTCATATACCTTCACATATACTTCTTCTCAACATGAACAACCTTGCTTCATCAACACATTGTTACGAGAAACTAGCCCGCGGTCTTCTAACTACGTAATATCTAAGTATGCACGAGCACTCACATAATATCTACACTGAAGTATATACATAGTTTGGGTCCTCAAGTGTAGGACAATACTCTCAGCTTGCTTAGAGTTCGATCTGTCTCCCAAACTAATCAAAATATGTCTTGTGCACGATAAAAAGACTAGCACTACCCCTTAGGGAGAGATCACATGAGAGGTTTTTCATTGCAGGTATTGAAGACTCCAACAAAGGTGTCGTTCGCTCTTCATCCACACTCAACTCTGAATTCCTATCCTTATCACCTTGTAATCCTGCCAAGAATCAGCATGTATAGAATTCCCAACAAACGGCCACTTGTACTCCATTAGTGCAACCCCCCAAAGAACAGCCCTACCACCAAGTCCCATTGCCCTATCACCTACCACTCAACCCACCAATGTGCCCCCAATGACCTTCCTCCCCACCACTACCAACACTCCGCCATGGCAACCACAGACGTCCTTGCCACCCATGTCTTCGGTGCATGCTAAACGCTTGCTACCTACGACGATGAGTGCCATGGGACTGGCACTCGTCTAGAAGGGGGGTAATGTTAACCCTCAAACGAACAAAGGTGGAAAATCCAGAAAAGCTAAAGCAGAAGACAAAGACAAAGGCCAAGGCAAAGAGAAACGGAAGACAAAGACGCATAAGGAGAAGAGTCCTAAATAAGGGAGAAAGGCGCACAAGGAAAAGCGCAAGTCAAAACTTTTGTAAAAGAGCGCAAGCGTATCATGGTTTAATTCAAGGAGCGCCGGGCTCTCTCACCCGTGCATTTTGTAAATGTAGAGGGGCGGTAGAAAAGAAGCTAGGAAGATAGAAGGACAATGGGAAAAAGGGGCCTACCGGCCATGTAAAAAAGGGGAAAAGGGGATGACCGCCCAAAAGGGATTTAGGGTTTTGTATATAAAGTTAAAAAGTGAATGAAAAGCTCATTCTTGTGTGTGGTCAAAAATAGCTCTCCTATTCTTCTTCTTCTTCTTCTTCTTCTTCTTCTTCTTCTTCTTCTTCTTCTTCTTCTTGCTTGCTTGAGCTTGTGCTTGAGAGAGGGAGTGTGAGAGTGTGAGGGAGTGAGTGTGTGAGGGTGAGGGACCGTGGGGTGGAGAAGCTCTCCATCTTCTCCTCTCTTCTTCTCTTCTCTTCTCTTCTCTTCTCTTGCTCGCAGCAATGGAGCTTGGAGCTTGGAGCGGGAGGATCGAGCTTGCTTGAAGCTTGCACTTGGATCGTGGAGCTGCCAGAGTGCGCGTGAGAGGAGGTAACTCGAACGGCACGGAGGTAAGCTCACTACACCCGTAGATATGGATGGCGCGTCAGTTATGTGAGAGGTAGCTATTAGTGCTCGGCTTGGAACACTTGAAACAATAAGCGGTACGTGGGTCTTGGTGGTTAAGTGAAAGCTCCCACATAAAGCTTCAATCCAAAAACCTTGAGTAAGATCAACATTTGAAAACATACTTAACATGATTTCATTAATCATCTTATTCATGCGTGTTTCCACACTATTTTGTGTTGGATTACTAGGTGTAGTGAGCTACCTCTTGATGCCATATGCTTCATAAAAGTTTTTGAATTCATGAGAGATATAGTCTCCACCATTATCAATCCTACGATACTTTAATCTCTTTCTACACTAATTTTTTGTAGGGCGCCAAAGATTTTTAGAAGCAAGATAATGCATCATCTTTCTTAGCCAAAGGAAAAGTCCACATTTTTCTAGTTGCATCATCAATAACCATGATAAAATAGGATGCTCCCCCAAAAAACCTTCTAGATATAGACCCAGATATCTCAATGTATAGTACATCAATTCGCTCGCTCTTTTTCATGTTTAAGTGCTTTTTATGACTGAACAAGCATACTTACATATATGCAGTGAGATCACATATAGAAAAAGTAGCAAAATAAAAAACTATCAAGTAACCCAAACGAGAAAGAAATTTCCATTCTTTTCTTAGATATGTGACCTAACTTGCAGTGGTATAAACATACACTTGATTACTCTATTATTAGTGCAATTATATGATCTTTACAATGGATATATGAACAGGATACAAAGTTCTACATTTGGCTCCTCTAGCTACAACAAGTGAATCCTTGTGGACTTTTCATGATCCCCATAAGGTTTCACATTATAAAGCAACTATGTGATCCAAGAGCCAAAAAGTGTGTAACGGAGGCAAAATTGATAGATTTCGACACCACGAAGCTGATCGTCCAGTCCATCTATGAATCAGAGTTTGTTTGGGTCTCCATTCCACACAAAAAACACTTGACGCAATGTGACAACTTTGGTGGGTATACCATTCTTGGCATGGGAGGAGGTAAGAATCCTCTTCCTCAAGTCATTGATAGCCTTGCTTCAACTTCATTATACAGTCTTGCACCTTTCACTATGTAGCTTGCAAGTTGACTAGTCTTCTTAATTTCACAAACTTACGAACTTCTGGCTGTAGGCCTCTAAGAAAAACTCCCTTTTGATACCTTCATCCAAGGGATGGTTGGTCCATCTCTTCAATATGGATTCCATTCTAGAGACATAGGCTTCCACATATGAACCAGAGGATTGCTAACTTAGGTTCATGAAATTAGCCTCCTCTTGCTCAGTTAAGTCATTGGCTATGACTGCTCTTTCCATCCTAAAAGCATTGGCCTCTTAGGGTTTAGAGTTTGTTCTTATCTGCTCATTCACTCATTCATCTATGTCATACTCTATGGTCTCGACTTCTTCCTCACTTTCCTCACCATTGGAACAGTAGTCTTCATACTCATGATTCAAAACCTCATACTTAAACTGTTCATTGTTCCTATGGTTCCCATTCCATAGAACTTTTCTCATCCGTAATGAGAGCCTAGTTGTACAGCATATTTAGGTCTTGCACCCTATTCCATTGCCACTTTGGATTCTCTATGAGATCCTTAAGAGGTTTAAAGTTTGTATCTAGGTTATTGGTGTTAAAATATTGAGGATGCTTGCTAAGGTGGATCATTAATGAGCAACTAGACAATCATAATGAGACATAAGTAATGATAAAGAAGAACAATTGATATTATTCAAGCATAATGCAAGCACAATTGAATGTGAATGATGATGGAATGAGTGTGGCGATGAGTGCCTTTTATAGGCTTACAATAGGTGGTATTGGTAGGTGGAAAAAGGTGGAAAGAGACCATGGTATTCACCAATTGTGGTTTTAATCAACCATGCATACATGACCTAGTCTAAGGCTTTATTTGCAATGTGATCCTTTGCCTTGCTATTCATTACAAAGGGGCTATAAAGTAGGTGTGATTGCACATTTCTCAACACCCCTCCTCAATCACAACCAAGAAAGATACTGAGTATACAAAGGCTGTCATGAGTAGAACCTTGCTAAGTGTAGACATGAAAAAAAACAACCATATAAAGCTAGAGGCAGTCACAAGGCCTCACTAAGTGTGTAGAGGCTGTGGTGTGCAAGGCTACATGAGGAGTATAAGAGCTTATGGTAAGAACATTAGGCAAGTACACATTTAAAACCTAAAAAAGTCTATCAAAAAATAAGCTACAAAGGAGGGATCAATGAGTCCTATCCTTTTGTTCTTGGGAGTCTTCTTCTTCTTCTTCTTCTTCTTCTTCTCCATTGTTGTCTTTATCTTCTTTGACTATTGCAAGATATGCTCTTTGAGATCTTTTCCTAGCATGATAAAACTTCTCAATATGCCCAGTTCTCTTACAAAAATCACAAACTATGCCCTTCTTCCCTTTGTCCTTCACATAGAGGAGTTGTTGGTCTCCTCTTGGGGTGCTTGCTTCTCCTTTGCTCTTGATCTTATTTTCCTCTTCAAGGAGAGAAGCTTTGATATCCACAAGCTTCAGCTTTCGCATGTTGATTAATGTGGTAGACACATTATCATACTCAGGTGGAAGAATTTTGAGAAGCACTCCAATGCAAATGTCTTCATCCATCTTCAAGTTGATTCTTGCAAGTTGTGTCAACAAGATTTCCATATAATTCAAATGAGTTGCAAATGAGGTACTACTTTTCATGTCAATTCAAAAAAATTCAATTAACAAGCCATATTTGGAGGATTTTGAGTGATCTCCAAACAAGGTTTCTAACCGATTCCATGTTGCTGGTTTCACAATCATCAACATGATGAATGTAGCTGTCATCAAGTTCAAGCTTGATAATAGCTTGAGCCTTATCATCATTTTTATCCCATATTACTGAGAGTGCAGCTTCCCTTGGTTTCTTCTCTTGACCACTTGTATTTGACCGCAAGCCTTTCTTCATTAGGATCAGTTTAATCCTAGTTGGTCATGTGTGGAACCTGACACTCTTGAATCTATATGAGGGTGAATCTTTGCCCATTTTTTTGGCAAGAGTAGCAAAAATTGACTAAGAGTATACCAACAAGAGAGTTGAAGTTGAGTGTGTCAAAAGACACAAGAAGCACTAGTGCCAAAAAGCATTACGTGAGTATCAAGAGATACTAGCAAGTTGAGCCTTTGATGTTGGATCTCAAAGTTGAATCCCTTCCTTAATGATTTGATGTGAGATCTTTGCTACAAATTGAGTGATGGGGAAGATTAGAGAGTCAATGACTTGATTTGAGCCAAAGGAGTGAGAGAAATAAGTGAAGCATGAGCTTGAAGCTTGATAGCTATGACTGCCCTCTTTAGGGTTTTTACAAGCGTCTGGTTTTTTGGTCACAACAACCTGTAGAGGCAATAATTTGATAAATCCTTTGATGGGGAAAGAGCTCATGAGGCAACCTTCAATTGCCCTATGAAAATTTTCAACATCTTGACCTGTCTAACTCGTGGCAGAAGTACGACCAAAAACATCACAGGAAATGGCAGCGACAGAGAAAAAACACAATGTTGGAGAGTATGTTGGGAAATGTCACACTGTGAAGTGATAGGCAAGAGTGCCTGGAGTAGAGGAAGAGTTCTCCAAAAGAGAGCAAAGGCTAACAATTCCTGAAAGGAGAGATTCAAGTCCTCTAATGAAGGTGGGTGGCTATGGAGATAGGTGAGAGATTCATGGGAAAGTGGAGGGAGCCAAAAATTCAACTTGAAATGACCTAATTAGTGGCCTAATGACTCATTAGCATTGAAACTCGCTCTGATACCATGTTAAAATATTGAGGATGCATGCTAGGGTGGATCACTAATGAGCAAGTAGACAATCATAATGAGACATCAGTAATGACAAAGAAGAACAACTGATATTATTCAAGCATAATGCAAGTACGACTAAATGAGAATGGTGATGGGATGAGTGTGTGAATGAGTATGTTTTATAGGCTTATAGTAGGTGGTATTGATAGGTGGAAAAAGGTGAAAAGGGACCAGGGTATTCACCAACTGTGGTTTTAATCAATCATGCATACATGACCTAGTTTAAGGCTTTATTTGCAAAGTGATTCTTTGCCTTGCTATTCATTACAAAAGGGCTATAAAGTGGGTGTGATTGCACATTTCTCAACACCTAGCTAGCTCTCTCATTAGGGACTCAAGAATTCTATAGATTCAAGCTTATCGCTTGGGTACATGATGGTAGGTGATAGACATTAGTCGACTGATGGAACTCCTAGCAATCATGTAGAGAGGTACTAATGATGTAGCATCATTCTTGGGTAACTCAAAAGCTATGACTCTGTTGGGTTTGCTCATCCTCGGGGAAAGGAATATACTTGGTTAAGGGTCCATATTCTCACTTTCCTTGTAAGTCACCCTTTAATATTACAAAGATAGCATCAAGGTCAACTGGTGGAGTTTTCCAATTGTCCATCTCTACTCGAAGAGCTTCTATTTTGTTGCCCAAGAATATCAGGCCATTACCCCAATCCTCTATCACTCGAGCATTTCTCATCCATGGCCTGCCTAATATCATAGTCCACTCTCTTCATGACTATGAAGTTAACTAAGAATTGGATTCCTGCTATATTTAGAGGCCAATCTTTTAGCACTCCAAATGGTTTGACTTTCATTCCATTAACTAGTGTAACATTAAATCGTGCAGATTCCATTGATGGATTTCCCTAAGCTTGTAGAATTGCATGCTAAGTATACTAACTCTTGCTCATGTGTCCATAATTCATTTCCATGTGGCATAACCTAATACAAAAATAGGTAACATTGCATTCATTTTTGTGCCCTCCCAAAAGGCATTCACTTGTAGAGGTTTAGATAGTGGGTTCAGGGTTAAGATTGGTATATGTGTCTTTGCATCATGGTCAAGCAAGTTGATTACTCCATGTCCGTCAAGTCTTTCTACTCAATTGCTTAAACCTTTGCCATCACATGGAGTTTTGTCTAAGCAATTCTCCTAATGGCAAGGTTAGATGAGTTGGTATCAATGTCGCAAGAAAATTACCAACCTTTCCCTTTTCCTCTAACTCAAGGTCTTTCTCTCAATGTTGTTGGGATTTTTGTTTGTTTCTGGCATCTAGATTGTGCTTGTGTAGTGCTACATGGGGCATTAATGTACCTCATGATCTCATTGCTCCTACTTTAGGCCAGCTTGGTTCCCCCTTGCTCATTTGATATGGTAGATTGAGGAACTAACCCATCCAACAATGGACACCAGCTCTTTGAAAAAGGTGCCATCTGACAACATAGCAAGTGTGTTATACTTCTAACTTTGTGCTATTTCTAATTCTGTGAGTGCGTGCCAAGTGAGATGTACCTCCATGAAGTAATGAGTCATCTTATCATTCTTTGCTAGCTACTACAAATCCCTCGTAGGCCTTGAATACATGTGAAATAGAGGGTATTCACACATCAGGATATTTTCTAATAAGCCTTGAACGCATGTGATATAGAGGGTTAGTGGGACCCATGTATACTAATGCTACACTATCGCATGGTTTTAACCCAGACGTGCATTGAATGCTACACGAGTCACCACCAAGCAAGGGATGGTAGCTCACTAGGGAAGAGGGCGCCCACATTGCTTGATGTTGATCCTCATGTACACTTGAATGCAATATGGGTCACCGCCAAGTGTAGAGGCTTCTCTCCAAGTTTAAGGCCCCCAAATTGCTTGGTATCGACCCTCATATGCACTTGAATGCAATGTGAATCACCACCAGGAAAGGGAGGCTTCTTCTTAGGCTAAAGAGCTCCCACATCGCTTGGTTTTGACGTCATGTCCACTTGAATACAATATAGGATACCACCAAGTGAGAGAGGCCCCTCACTAGGTCAAGGGCCCCAACATCGCTGGGTGGCCCTCATGTGTACTTGAACATAATGTGGATCACTAGCAAGCTAGGGAGGCTTCTCCCTAGGCTTGAGGGCTTCCACATTGCTTGTTTTTTATCCTTGTATCCACTTTAATATAGTATGGGTCACCATCTAGCGAGAGGGGCCCCTCACTAGGGTTGTGGGCAAAGAGCGTCACTTGGTGTTGACTCTCATACATAGTTGAATGCGGTATGGGTAACCTCCAAGAAAGGGAGGCTTCTCCATAGTCTTGAGAGCTCCCACATTGCTTGGTTTTGACCCTCATTTGCATTGAATACCATATGGGTCACCACCAAGTGAGGGAGGCCCCTCACTGGGTAAGTGGGAAAAAAGCATCGCTTGTTGGTGTGTTGACCCTCCTTGGTACTTGAATATAGTATAGGTCACCACCAAGTGAATGAGGCTTCTTCTTAGTCTTAAAAGCTCCCACATTGCTTGTGTTGACCCTCATTACACTAAACACAGTATGGGATACCACCAAGCGAGAGAGGCCCCTTACTGGGTTGGTGGGCAAAAAGCATTGCTTGGTGTTGACCCTCCTTGGCACTTGAACATAGTATGGGTCACTACCAAGAAAATGAGGCTTCTCCTTAGGCTCAAGAGCTCCTACATTTCTTGATTTTGACCCTCATGTGCACTAAACACTATATGGATCACTACCGAGTGAGGGAGGCCCCTCACGAGGGCGGCAAGCAAAGAGAATCGTTTGATGTTGACCCTCCTCAACACTTGAATGTAGTATAGGTCACCACCAAGAAAAGGAAGCTTCTCTCTAAGCTTGAGAGCTCCCATATTTCTTGGTTTTGACCCTCATGCATTGAATACTATATGGGTCACCATAGAGTGAGGGAGGCCCGTCACAGGGGCAGCAGGCAAAGATCGTCACTTGGTATTGACCCTCATGTACACTTGAATGTAGTAGGGATCACCACCAAGAAAAGGGGGCTTCTCCCTAGACTTAAGAGCTCTCACATCACTTGGTTTTGACCCTCGTCAGCACTCAATGACATATGGATATCCACCAATTGAGAGAGGCCTCTCACTAGGGTGGCAGGCAAAGAGTAATTGCTTGTTGTTGACCTTCATGTGTTTTGAACGCACTATGGTTCACCATCAAGCAAAGAAGGCTTGTTTTAAAATGGTTTGTTTGGCTTGGAGAATTAATAATTTTCTAATTTTGGAATTTTTGTTGGCATAGGAAATAGAAAGATCAAGCTAGTATTTGAGGATGATGTGGAGGAGACCCCGAATGAAAAGCTATATGTGTTTCTCTACAATACTAGCACTCACTCTTGTGCTCCGGAGTTGTCGCACATGTTCAAGTTGCCACTTCCTATTTAGAAAATATTAGGCTTATTTGGAAGTGTATTGGCTGAGAAAATGGAGGAATATCAAAGAATCACGTCATCTAGCATGGTGATCGTTGACCTAGAGGAATATGTTCACCCGGATAACTTCACGACCAACAAAGTCCCCAAGAGAAAGTTAGCCAAGGTGCTAGATAAATTGCCTGCTTGTGCACACATAGGCATAGAGGAATGCCTGGTACACTCAAAGAGGTGTCATCTACTACATTATTCTATTGCATTCCTTTGGTACTTGCATCTCCTATCGAATGGGAATGACTTGCAAGGGAATTCACAAGCGCTGCATTTGCTGGCGAGATAGTAGAAAACCTACTATCATTAATGGAGAGGTTGAAGAGACCAAGGAGATTATAGCCTTTAATGCAAAGGAGGAGAAAGTGAAGGCTACTCAACAAAGGCAAAGTTTTGATAGATCCTTCCCTGCAGACCTAGAGGATGCGCTATCGCTTGATTCATATCCCGATGAAGGAGGCATGCTGCTTACCTACATTTATGATGTTAGATGATAAGAACTATATGTTGATGGCTAACATTATGAGTTCACTAGACATTCGCGAGAGGATTACACCGTCACTACCTCGGCCCAATTTGGTGAGGCTAGGTGGGCAATGGGATGACATAGATCTACATCTCTTAACTGACGCTACGGTCAAAGATACAAAATGGATGTTGGGTGAGGAGATCATTGAAAGGCTTAAAGTGGAGGCCAATGCCTACTATAAGCAACATCATGTTGAGATATCGAGCTCCACTCATGATATGCCAAGGTGACCGTTGTGTATTTATGTCACCGACTTGTCAGTTGTGGCAGATGTGGTTGGTACACCACCCATGAATAATAGCTAGATGACAGCTATCCTTATCTACTCTAGTTCGTGGCTCAGTTAGTATGCCACCTTAGTTAGTTGAGTTTGGTTTGAGACCCATATATAGGGTTCTTCTATTTCTATGTACAAGAGTTCTTTTCGGCTTACACAACTAAGAAGAGGAAAACTGTTTTCAGCCTCCACCTCTGTGTGTATTCCCCCATTGTGCAAGCAAGAAAGCTACAAGTGAGACTCCTTCCTTCTCTCCCACAATCTTGACATGGTATCAGAGCCTTGTTCGTGGTAAGGAGCTCAAGAAAGCAAGCCAAATTCGCGGTGTTCTGGTAAGAGGACCAGTGTTGCTTTCATTTTTTTGTTTTGGGAGCAAGTCTCTGCAGGTAGCATAGCCAAAAAGTGCAAGAGTGCATTGTCTCATATTGAGACGCCCTTCATGGTGTAGCCTTGTTTTGGAGGCCATTTCGGGGCCTGTTTTGGAGGCGGAAGTTTTATGCACGCACTCAGGAAAAGGCCCTGTTTTATGCTGTGCAACCACTGTTCTACAGGTCAATGAAAAGTTACCACAGAAATTGCATCATATGCTTGTGCGTAGAGACATTGGGAGTTACAGAATCGTCCTTATTGCCTATTGATGCAAAATCGTCACTAGGAAGTAACTGTGTGGTCAAATACCACTTTTGTCAGTTTTGCAGATTTGCCCTTGTGAGGCTGAAACTGTGTTCTTTGCAGTGACAGAATTTTTTGCAGTGTTCTGTAATGGAGTTTGATTCTCTTTCACAGATTGTCACTGAAAAGCTTGACAAGAACAACTTCCAAGCATGGAAGTTTAGAATGACGAATTTCCTTATGGGAAAAGGATATTGGAAATTTGTTGCAGGAAATGAAGAAGAACCAGTTCTTCCTGATGTTCCCAATCAACAGCAAATGCAAGCATTTAAATCATGGCATGAGAGAGCCAGAAAAGTTATGTATTGGCTGTCTATTAGCATTTCAGACTCTATGATTGTGCATATTCAGGATGCAAGTATGCCAAAGGAGGCATGGGATACTCTGTCAAAAATGTATAGCACAAATACTCAAGCTAGGAAAATGCAGCTCAAGCAAGAGTTGCACAATGTGCAAAGAGAAAGTATGAGCATCAATGACTACCACATGAAGGTGAAGAAGATTGCAGATGCACTTGCTTCCATTGGGTCACCAGTGGAAGATGATGATTTAGTTTCTGTGACCTTGAATGGTCTAGGAAAGGATTATGCACAATTTCGGACATCCATTTCAGTTCATGAAAGATTTCCTGATTTTGAGGAGTTGATTGCTCTTCTAATTTCTGAGGAGCAGAGAAATGGTGGTGCATCTTCTTCAAGAGGAACTTCAAAAGAAACTGTCTTCTACTCAAATGCTAGAAGAGGTAGAGGCAGAGGTAGAGGAGGCCGATCTGGAGGCTGTGTAGAAATCAGAATATGCAGCAGACTCAAGAAAACTAGTCCTATGGAGGAGGACGTGGTAAATCCAGAGGCAGGGGGAGCCAAAGAGGTCGTGGTGGATGGCAAAGAGGAAAAAATGCTAACAGCAATGTTGAATGCTACTACTATGGTAAAATGGGTCATATGGCTAAAGACTGCTATAAAAAGCAGAATGACATCATGAATGGAAAACTGCAACAAGGAAATTATGCATCTTCTAGTAGACAAGGTGATGACAGAAATGAGCATTTGTTTATGGTGCAGCACATGAACAATTCTGTGACAAGTGCAGAAGAAAGCAACGAAGTGTGGTATGTTGACTCAGGTGCATCAAACCACATGACAAGTCATGCAGAATGGATGCAGGATGCAAGGAAAATGGAAAAACCAGGATTTGTGGAGACTGGTGATAATACTACACATCCTATTGTGCAGATTGGAAAAATTCGTTTGTCTATGCAGGATGGGAAAAAGAAATACATGTCCAATGTATTTCATGTCCCGAATATCACCAAGAATCTGGTTTCTGTTGGTCAAATGGTTGAGCAGGGCTTGCAGGTCAGATTTAATCCTCATGGATGCTTTGTTGAGGATATGAAAAATAAAGGTCGCTTGATAGCAAAAGGAAAGAAGAAGGGCAGAATGTTTACGTTGGATGCAGACATGCCTAAATTGAGTGCAGCAATGTTTGCACATGGGACCGGTGTAGTTGCAGATATTGATATCTGGCATAAACACATTGGTCATGTTAATGTACAGCAACTTAAATCAATGCAGGCCCAAAATATTGTTGCAGGATTGCCTAAATTCAAGGTTACAGAAATGCATAAGGTATGTGAAGCCTGCCAATTTGAAAAACAGGCAAGGAAACCATTTCCTAGACATGTTCAAGAGAGTAAGAAGCCATTGGAATTAATACACTCTTATGTGTGGACTACTAAAGCTGCATCTCTTGGAGGCTGTCATTATTTTGTCACTTTTATTGATGATAGTAGAAAAGTTTGGGTGTATTTTATGAAAAAGAAAAGTGAAGTTTTTGGGCATTTTAAAACTCTTAAAGCTATGGTTGAAAAAGAAACAGGCCTGCAAATAAAATGCCTAAGGTCAGATGGAGGGGGAGAGTACCTCTCAAATGAGTTTACAAGGTTCCTGCAGGAGCATGGCATAAAGCAACAATATTCATGCAGTCATACCCCACAACAAAATGGAATTGCAGAAAGGAAAAACAGGTATATTGGAGAGGTATCTCGTGCCATGCTCAATGAAAAAGACCTGCCAGATTTTTATTGGGCTGAGGCAGTTGCTACAGCAGTCTACATAATGAACAGGACTCCCATTGCAGCAATACATGGGATGACTCCAGAGGAGAGGTATACTGGTAGGAAACCAAACATTTCTCATTTGAAAATTTTTAGTTGCATTGCCTATGTTCATGTGCCAGATGAGTTGAGATCCAAGTTGGATCCAAAAGTTGAGAAGTGCATCTTTATTAGTTACTCTTTGCAGCAGAAAGGGTATAGATGCTATAACCCTTTTACTCGTAATTTTACAGTGAGCAGAGATGTTTTTTATCAGATGAGTAGCTGGTATAAACCAATAAATGTGATTGATAATGTAGATGCACAAAATGGTAATGCTACACAAAATTCACAGCAGCAGTCACAAGATATTAGTGAACCTCGAGCGTCCTCTAGTAGTGGTTCACATTCTTCGCCATGGATAGGCAAATTGAGATCAGGAGAATCTTCTCAAAGCAATGCAGATAGTGGTATGCAGGTATCACGAAAAGGAAAAGAGAAGGTAGATCAGCCCATGTTTGATGTGAATGCAAGTCACTCTTATGTGGATGGTGAATCCAATGGCTCAGAACAGAGCATTGATGATGAGTTGGGTATTCCTTCTATTGTTACACGTGGAGTAAGGAAGACCAGGGATGTTTTGAGAGCGCCTGGGAGTGAGCCTACTTTGTGTAGGTCTACCAGAGCTAGGTATCCTATGGATAGGCTGAAATATGATGGATTTATAGCTATTCACTATGCATATATAGTCAAAGTGATACAAGAAACAGAACCCACTTCTTTTGAGCAAGCCATGGGAAAAGAAAAATGGGAGAAAGCCATAGATGAGGAAATGGATGCCTTGGAAGCAAATGCTACATGGGAGTTGGTACCTTTGCTTAAAGATAAGAATGCAACTGACTGTAAGTGGGTTTATAAGGTGAAGCACAATGCAGATGATTCTATGAACAGATACAAGGCAAGATTAGTAGTCAAGGGGTATGCACAAACATATGGCATTGACTATGAAGAAACATTCAGTCCAGTTGCAAGGATGGCAACCATAAGAGCAGTTATTGCTATGGCTGCATCAAAGGGATGGTCTTTACATCAGATGAATGTAAAGAATCCCTTCTTGCATGGTGATTTTCAAGAAGAGGTCTATATGGAGCAGCCACCAGGTTATGTGCATGATGTTCATCTTGAGTTTGTTTGCAGGTTGAAGAAAGCATTGTATGGCTTGAAGCAAGCACCTAGAGCATGGTCTGACAAGATAGGATAGTATCTTGTCACTATTGGCTTTCAGATATCCAAGGCAGATTTCTCACTTTATGTGAGAAAAACAGAGAAATGTATTATGCTACTTGTCATTTATGTTGATGATTTCATTATCACATGTGATAGTGATGAAGATATCCTTCATGTGAAAATGCTATTGAAGCAAAAGTTTGAGATGAAGGATTTGGCAGAGCTGCGTTATTTCTTGGGCATTGAGGTGATTAGATCACCAAGTGGGATATGGCTCTTGCAAAGGCAGTATGGATTGGACACGCTGTCCAAATATGGGATGACAGGCTATAAGCCTATTTCAGTTTCTTTGGAGCAGAATGTGAGGTTGAGCGCAGATACAGGTGAGCTTCTCAAAGACCCTACTATGTAGAGACGCATAGTAGGAAGTTTGATTTATATGACTATTACCAGGCCAGATTTGAGCTATGTTGATGGATTGGTAAGTCAGTTTATGCAAGCTCCAAGGAAACCGCATTTGGATGCGGCTAGACGCATACTCAGGTATGTGAAGTTCACATTGCAGTATGGACTATTTTATGAGACTGGGGTTCAGATACTGTTACATGGATACACTGATGCTAATTGGGCTGGTAGTATTTCTAATAGACGATCTACCAGTGGATATGTGTTCTCTCTTGGGAGTGCTGCAGTCACTTGAAGCAGCAAGAAACAGCCTACAGTTGCCTTGTCGAGCACAGAGGCTGAGTACAGGGGTACAGCAATGGCTGCATGTGAGGTAGCTTGGTTGCATAAGCTACTTTATGATATGCATCAGCCTACAGATGGGCTAGTTGTCATTTATTGTGACAACATGAGTAGTATACACTTGGCAAATAACCCAGTCTATCATGCTAGAACAAAGCACATTGAGGTGCATTATCACTATGTGCGAGAGAGGGTTTTACTAGGTCTTATTGATCTAGTTTATGTCAGCACAGAGGATCAGGTAGCTGACATATTCACGAAGGCATTGGGCGCAGAGAAGCTGCACAAGTTCAGAGACCTGCTTGGTGTGCAGGAATTGGGATTGAGCTCGAGGGGGAGTGTTGAGATATCGAGCTCCACTTGTGATATGCCAGGGTGACCGTTGTGCATTTATGTCACCGACTTGTCAATTGTTGCATATGCGGTTGGTACACCGCCCATGAATAATAGCTAGATGACAGCTATCCTTATCTACTCTTGTTCGTGGCACGGTTAGTATGCCACTTTAGTTAGTTGAGTTTGGTTTGAGACCCATATATAGGGTTCTTCTATTTCTATGTACAAGAGTTCTTTTCGACTTACACAACTAAGAAGAGGAAAACTGTTTTCAGCCTCCACCTCTGTGTGTATTCCCCCATTGTGCAAGCAAGAAAGCTACAAGTGAGACTCCTTCCTTCTCTCCCACAATCTTGACCCATCAATGGCCTACTGAAGAGAAAAGATGGGCAATAATGAAAATACTCAATATAGTGTACATGGGACAACATGAAACATCAGCACCACAAGAATCCAAGGGTGGCACAATCCCTTTGTAGATGTCATGTTTACTTGAAAGTGATGAAAATATATGGGTATTTAGTCTATGTGTTCTTCTTGTTCTTGGTCTACAATGGTATCCGGCTTCTTTTCTAGGAATGTATATTTGCAAGCATGTGCTAGATTATAGCAACAATGACTTCCTTATGCGAGAAAGGGGCTCAAGGACATTTATTTGCCAGTAGATCCAAGACAACAAGCCACAAAAAAGATATAACTCTCTCACAATACATTGGCAAATTGGATCATACAAAGGTACAATGAGCAAACACACTTTTAAGCGATGTATTACAAAGAAAGATTGTGCATTAATCTAAATAAATGACTTTTTTGTTTTAGATTATAACTTTTCATAGTGAATATTCCCCAAACAATGCAAGGCTCCCCATTTTTGTGTTGAAGGTGCTAACTAGGTTTTGTGGAGGATATGCCCTTTCAGCAAATGCATAGAAAATAATTCAGGTTGAGAAGAGACATGCATTGTAGGTTTTTGGCATTGGACATGGATGCCAATCTTTGAGGGCCTCTTACCATGTATCATACGCCGCTCATGCCATTGTAGCGAAGGTTCAAGAATTGGGTAGCTTGCATCCTTACACGAAACAAGAATTCTTGCGATGGATAAAGTGCAGGGCTCCTACAGAGCGTGCTCTTCCAAAAGTGTTGGCTATAGAGTCACTACCTCCAACATGACTTATACAATTGCCAACTTCGGGGGATGAGGGTGATGAGGGCAAGGAAATGCCAAAAAAGGAGATAAAACCATTCCCTTCAAGCCCACTAGTGAGAAATGAATGCCTACTTAACTACTCCTTAATCCCCATCTCTAACCTTGTCTCTCCCTAGAGGCCAGTCATTATAAAAGTTTTTCATTTCTAGATGAGTTACTGTATGCTTCTTGTCTCTTTTGTTTCGATATTTTTAATGCAAGAGCAATGTCTAAGTTTTGACATGATAGCTATCTATGATGTGAAAGGCTCACTAAGGACTTCTAAGACTTGTTGGCTAATGCTGCATCTTATTTATTAAACTAATGATGGCTTTGGAAGCAAAGATCCCTTGGCCCTTTTATTATTCAATGTCTCTTGCATAACTTTGAAGAGTTGGGTGTAGTTTTTTCTACTAATCTCCATCCTATCTAGGGTGCTTTGAATATCCTCTTTGTCTAGGCAAGATCCTTGCAAGAACTTTTCAACACATTGCTCGTTGGCTTTCTTAAACCTCTTCTTAGTCAATATGCTCCTTATATCTTTGGGATGAATGATGTAGCTATAGACTTTCGATGCTTTCTCCACATTCCTTATTGCTTTGTTGATCCGATAGAGAATGGCCATGTTGGTTATAACAACAACATCACATGCATGAGAGTGGATTCATAACACATTCAAAGAACAACCACTCACTTCAAACTTGATGCTCCTAATGTAGAATAGAAGAATACAAGTAGTCCATGGCAAGTGACCAACTATTACCATATTGTTGATATTAATATCATGTAATATCTACTTCCAAGCTTGAGAGTCTCAATATTCTTCACACTTCTCTGCCTCTCATGCCACTCGAGTGTCCTTTCCTTTCACTTGGCTACACATAGTTGGGTTTTGAACCTCATTTTTTATTGGATCTCCTCCAATCATTTCATCATTATAGCTCTCTTCTAGAGTAACCACTGGTTCTACAACTTCAAAATGTTTGAATGGCTTGCTAGATTCTGTGTATAAGCTAGAAGCCCTTGGTTACCATCTCCAACAAACCTCAAGAATGAGAAACATGACGAGAATGGAGGGGTGCTTCTCATTCTGGGATCCACAAGATACAACCTGCCATCATCCCATAGAGCCATCGAAGGGCAATTTCTATGCAATAGCAAGGCATTAAAGATGGTTCATGTGATGTCTTTGAAGTTTGTCATCAATAAATGTAGAAAATGAAAGTACGAGACTGAAAGAATGGTTTGGTGGCACAAAACCACATGCCTTTGGTGAATTGTGTGTAGAATGAACCAATTTTTAGTCATTTGATGATTGTACCTTTGGCAAAACTCAATCCACACACCAACCACTATGATATAAATCCATTGGCTAAGAGTTCTTTTTTTTAATAGAAGAATTAAAATATTTAAACTCAAGGATTGAAGTACAGTAGCCCCCTATTAATGCAATTGCAACTAATTGTATGCGTGGTAGTGCTTGAGGGAGGGGTCAAGGTCAAGACTCAATATCTCTCTTTCTCTCTCTCTCCTCCTTACTATTGTAGCAAAAATTATCATAGCCCTCTCTCTCTCTCTCTCTCTCTCTCTCTCTCTCTCTCTCTATATATATATATATATATATATATATATATATATATATATATATATATATATATATATATAAAATTCTTGGAAGAGCCAAGGGCTCAAGGCCATTGAAGCTTGGCAAAAGTCAAGGCCTTGGTCATTAAATTAGAAGCTTAAATAATCAAATAATTACAATTTATCATAGGAAGTTGTCAAGCTCTCCAAGCCTACCATGATGGCTTTGAAAACTATCTCCAAGACAATTAGATCCCAAGTTTTCAATAGAGGATTAGATAAGATAATTTTGGTGGATAAGGAAGAAGCTATAAGAGTTTTTTTTACTTCATGCTTGGATATAGTGGATCTAGGGCAGGATACTTTGGAGTTCTTGGCTCTTATTTTCTCTCCTATGTAGGAGATGCAAAGAATTTGAAGCTCCTTCTAGGCTGTATGAAACAAGAGTTATTGAAGTGTAAAGGCCTTATTGAGTAGGATGAAATAAAAGATTCCTCTAGAGGCCCTAGTGAGCTACTTGAAACTAGAGACTCTTCTACAACAGAGTCAGACTAAAAGATATCAAGGGTTTCTTGAAACCCATCTCTTTCCATCTCTTTGTCTAATTTGCAATCATTCTAAAAATCTTTGCTTTGCAAAAGAGTTTAAATATCCCTCTTTTCTTCTTTGGGTGACAATTTGTATAGTCCTTGCCAAATATAATGTATTACATGATGTGGTTGTGTCTTTGAGCTTGAATTTGTGCCAAATTTGTCTATAGAACCATTAGAAGACCTCTAATAAATTGTTTGCTTTGTATCTTCCACTTGTATGTCTAAACTATTTTTTTCTTGCTTGATAGCATGATTGTTCCATACCTTGGGTTGACCAAATAGATAGAGATCTATATTTCTTAATAAAATATGAAGCATGGTTGTATAAAATATATTGCATAATTAACAAATAAAGAAGGTTAATTAAAAAACCTTATATGAGTTAGACAATGAAGAGACATATCTATGTAAACTTCTTACCATATAGTGAGTGAAGTGTTGATCACCCCAAGCTTCTGTCATTGCCTTTTTAAAAAGGTTCAATTGGTATTTGAGGTCTTTGAGATCATCATCATTCCATTCACTTTTATCTTAATAAAAGAATACTTTATCCATTGTTTTCCAAACATTGGCTTTTCTATTTCAAGATTATCCATAATCATCATGATCCTTAACTACATTATGTAAGGACTTCCACTCATTGTATATAATAATTGGGATGCCATTCCTAGAGTCTATCTTACCAAGTCTCCCATGAAAGGCTAGGAACCTTTTAGCCTTCACTCCACCAATAGATGGATTTTTGGGAATACAATTGCCATCCTTAGACTTTTGAAGATCGGATTTAATAACAACATTACCACCATGCAAATCAATTGCAAATAAGACTTTTTCAATCTTTGTTATAGAATTTGTTCTAGATGATAATGGCTTTAGCTTCCATGCAAAGCCCATATAAAGATGAACAAGCTTTTCAATTATCCTACAAAGCACATGAAGTATACAAGTATGTGTGAGAGTGCGCTGCGGAAGAGGGAATACGAACACAGAGGGAGAGAAAGAGAGAAAGCAGAAAATAAGGAAGAGAAATCTGCGCTGACTGAAATGAATGCTGAATACAAACGGAAAGGCGGAAGGAGACTGATTAGTCCCTGCACGCAGCCCACAGCGTCAGTGAGGGCACCAGATCAGGCTGATGATGATGGCAGCACCACCACGGGGGAGAAGGAGTGTCAGAATCTGCAAGAAGACAAGTGACAAAGTGGGGAGGGGGGCTGCCAATAAATAGGCAAAAGGGCAAACCCTAACCCTAACCCTAAAATGGGCGCCCCACAACAGTGACCAAAAAGTGGCCAGGCAGCCAGTGGCTGCCCACTAAAAGAGGCCAAAAAGAAATACACAACCTAAGATAGCCAGTCGAGAGTGACTAGCCTCCCCCATCATAACACATGACAGACAAGTCAAAGCTCCTAATGTCCTCGTCTGACTCAGACTAAGGCTCATAGGCAGGAGATGACAAGGCATGACAAACATGACTGCTAACACCCCCTCTCAGATCCTGGATGTGGCTGAAGGCCAAGGGAGAAACGGATCCTGGGGCGGCAAGAGGAATGCCAATGTTGATGAAGTCCATCGATGTAGACTGCCGCTGAAGGAGCTCCTCACAATCCTGGGAATCCCCCTCTAAAACACTAGGGGCCAGGGAATCCACAGCCGCATCACCGAGATCGTCCCCCTCTGAAAGGGATGGGGGGTACGAGGGAACCACCGGAGGAGAAGGTGGGGGATGGGAACGAACCTGTGGAATAGTAGGTGCACAAGCGGGAATGGGTGAAGCAATAGACTGTCGCGGAGGACCCTGCATCAAAGAAGGGGAATGGAGCCTATAAAGCCCGCTCTCCTACCAACCTCTAGATAAGACAGCTCCTATAGAAGAATCCTCAATAACAACGGCATGCTCGGTGAAGATCACTCGTGTGCCAACCCTCGTAAGGCCATAAACTGAGAGGAGGGGAAGACCCAAATCCGAAACATATAGGGCGTGTGAAAAGGAGCTCAAAGGTCGATCGGTAAACAAAGGCAATGTGCCAACACCACTAATAGACACCGATAAAAGGTTACCAACAGTGGCTGAACCCTTTGATGGACGGAGATCCTGTAACAAATCACCTCGGGGAGCCATATGACTCGAAGCACCACTGTCCACTAACCAAGGCTGCGCAGAAGACACTGCAGCCACGGAAGAAGGATCCTCCTCCAAAGCATGGATATGAAGGAACACTGACTCATGGGTAACAGCTGGTGTAGAGGTAGAAGAAGGCTCCAATGTAGATCCACCCTTCGCTCCCGGACGAATGTGAGGGTACTTCTTCCAGCATTTCTCCTCAGGATGTGTCCCTTTCCCACAGTGTGGGCACTTCGATCTCTCTGAATCTGAGTCAGAGCCTGAAGAACTGTCCTTCTTCTTAGCCTTTGACTTCTTCTTATTCTTCTGTCCTCCCGAACCTGCAACAAAGGCTCTAGTGGAGTCGGATCCACTAGCATTGACCTCTCTGAGTCGCTCGTCATGCTCCAAGACAAGCGGGGATAGCTCCTTCCATAGAAGCTTCGCACGGGTCCTCAATGTAAGAAGGCTGGTGTAGAAGACATCAAACCGAGGCGATGGCAGCTGAGTCAAGAGAATCATAGCCATGTCTTCAGAAGATATCGTCTGACCAAGGGATGCAAGCTCATCCCTCATATCCTGTAATCTGTTGATGTGGTCCTTCATGGAAGGACTATCATCAATAGCGAGCATCCGCAACTTCTTTTCAAGAGATATCCGGTGGGCAAACATCTTCTGTTGATAGAGAGACGCGAGCTTTCTCCAGACGTCTGCTGCAGTCTTCAACCTGTGAACATGAACAAGGACAGAATCTTGCAAACTCAGAAAGAGGAAAGATCTGGATCTAGAATTAAGCCGATCCCATAAGGCTGCACGATCCATAGATGTCCCATCTGCAGGATCCACCTTAGGCCGGGAAATAGGAATAGAAACAAGCTCCCAAAGATCGAAGGAGTCCAAGATACACTCCACCTTGCAGGACCATAGAGAAAAGTTGGAGCCATCCAACCGGTCCTCTTTGGGCAGCTGAGGAAGTACGGGTACCTGTACAGGGGGTACCAAAGGCTGCATCTTCGGCCCACTGGAAGAGGCTCGCCGAGATACATGAATAGAAGGGGGACGGGAAAGAGGAATAGACTCCGAAGGACAGTCCTCGTGATAGAAATCACGCCTCCGTTCAGATGAGTGTCGAGACAAAAGCTCGTCATCTGAGTCATCAAAGCCCGTAAACTGATGAGAAGACATCTTCGATATCTGCAAACACCAAAACACAACAAAGGAAGGTTGCCAGTTCCGAAACACAAACACCAAAATCTCTTGAGCTGGCCACCTTGCACAGAACGCAAGGATGATGTCAAACGCAAATGCTAACGATGCAATCACCACAGAAAAACAGCCTCTTGCCTCAAAACGCAGCATGGGAATAGGTCGCCAGCAGGAAAAGAGCCGCTTGAGGATGAAACAACAGCCAAAACAGCAAGGCGCAGGCTGGAGGAGTGTCGCCCAGCTGGAGGAGGGCCGCCCAGGCTGAAAATGCAAGCAAGAAGAGGTTGGTGATGACATGGCAGTCACTGGAGAAGGTGCCAGCAGCAAACGCAAATATGTGACACCAAAACAGGCCGCCTTGATCAAGGAGATGGTGCAGAAGGTGACGCCTCAGCTGTTGGAGACGTCTTGACCAGCAAACGCAAAGTTGTGCGTGTTCTCCCGCGTAAAACTCAGCTCTGTGTACTCTCCTTCGGCTCTGATACCATGTGAGAGTATGCTGCGGAAGAGGGAATACGAACACGGAGGGAGAGAAAGAGAGAGAGCAAAAAATAAGGAAGAGAAATCTGCACTGACTGAAATGAATGTTGAATACAAACAGGAAGGCGGAAGGAGACTGATCAGTCCCTGCACGCAGTCCACAGCGTTAGTGAGGGCACCAGATCAGGCTGATGATGATGACAGCACCACCACGAGGGAGAAGGAGTGTCGGAATCTGCAAGAAGACAAGTGACAAAGTGGGGAGGGGGGCTGCCAATAAATAGGCAAAAGGGCAAACCCTAACCCTAACCCTAAAATGGGCGCAAACCCTAAAAATGCCCTAAAATGGGCGCCCCACAACTGTGACCAAAAAGTGGCCGGGAAGCCAGTGGCTGCCCACTAAAAGAGGCCAAAAAGAAATACATAACCTAAGATAGCCAGTCGAGAGTGACTAGCCTCCCCCATCATAACACATGACAGACATGTCAGAGCTCCGAATGTCCTCGTCTGACTCAGACTGAGGCTCACAGGCAGGAGATGACAAGGCATGACAAACATGACTGCTAACAATATGGGCATTCACTAAAGGAATATCTAAGACTGGCTTAAACTATGGATCCTTGTTATGCCTAAAGAGAGCTCTATTTCAATTGCTTGAGTTCAACTCTATGGCTCGGGACATGCAATATAGGCAAGGAGATCTAGAGTTGGCTCTCTTTGACACATTGTACATACATTTGAGTTCCTTTTAAGTCACCAGCTATGTGTCACTCAATCTTATAGCTCCCAAATCCTTCAATAAATAGCTCTTCTCTTGCCTGTTGTCTCTTAATAACATCAAGTTTTGGTTTTTGATAAAGAATCCAATACAATATATCAAAATCCTCTGTATCTACTTCGAATGCTCCTAGCTACCATATGTTATGTTCAGATTGAACACTAAATAACATTGAGTGATTGCAATGACCTGATGAAAGTTCTCTAGTCATCAATGTAATAGAGACTCTCTCTTATTTTGTGCATTTTAAAATCTCACTTTCATCAAGTTTAACCACAAATCTAAGTACTCCTTATGCCTCTTCTAATAGTGACAAGTCATAGAATTTGATAATTAAACATTGTAAGGTAGGCAAGTCTAGGGAAATATTATTAAATTCATTGAATATGACTTCCTTTTTCTTGCCCTTGAAGCTAGCCTTGATATGGAAAGGCTCACCCAGAATCTCCATCACTTTGTTATTCACTCTATGTGTGATAGTCCTAACCATAGATAGCCTTTGAAGTATGCAATTGTGTGCCTGTCCTTGCTTCATATTTGATTGTAAAAGCTAAAAAAGTTACATATGATCATCTTGACTGATACCAATCATCGTTATGTTGTAATAATGTAGTTGGCATCAAAAGTGAAAGGTGTCAACCATATACTTAGGGCCAAGGAGACATCTTCCTTTCCACTATCTATGCATCTTTCCATTTGAGCATATTACTAACAATTTTCCAAGCTAAAATAATCTAAGGAGCAACTCCCAACCATTGAACATTAATTCTTGTATCATAAAAGAGAATATCAAACCACTCCACACTTGGTCAAACCTTGTTGTATACTTTGGCAAAAGGAACCTAGTTTGTGATCAAGACAGACCATGGTTTCCCTTCCCGAACTCTTTTCAAGAGGGAGATTGAAAATCTTTGGGCCCATTCCCTAAGGGGTTCAAGGCAAGTCCCCCTTCACTAGTAGGAGTGGTGACCTACTTCACATTTTCCACCTTGTTTGTCTGAGTGTAGAAAAGTCCTAAATTAAGGAGAAATATGCACAAGAAAAAACGCAAGTCAATGCTTTTGTAAAAGAGCTCAAGGCACACCACGATTTATTTTAAGAGTGTCGGGCTCTCACCCGTGCAAATTGTAAAGGTAGATGGGTGGTAGGAAGGAAGCGAGGAAGATAGGAGGACAATGGAAAAAAGGGCCTAGCCGGCCATGTAAAAAGGGGATGATCGCCCAGATGAGATTTAGAGTTTTGTATATATAAGTTCAAAAGATGAATGAGATCTCATTCTTTGATGTGTGGCAAAGTGGACTCTCTTTTCTTCTTCTTCTCTTATCTTCTCTTCTTGCTTGTGAGTAAGTGAATGAGTGAGGGAGGGAGGGAGGGAGTGTGTGAGGGTGAGGGATCTTGGAGGTGAAGCCCTCCTCCATTTCTTCTCTTCTTATTCGCTTCTCTTCTCATGTCTCGCGCACAGCTATGGAGGATGGAGCTTGGAGATGGAGGTTTGAGGATGCTTAAGCTTGTATCAAGAATCTTGGAGCTATCGGAGTACTTGAGAAAGGAAGCAACTCAATCGGGCATCAAGTTAAGCTCACTACACTCGTAGAGAGGGGTGGTGCGTCGGCTATGTGAAAGGTAGTCATTAGTGCTCACTTGAAATACTTGAACAACAAGTGGTCCGTGGGTCTTGGTGGTAGAGCTTGTGCTCACCTCTACATTTTGGTTCCGTTGCCGGGACCAACGGATTCAAACTTGAGCATTTGCACGCTCAAATTGAGCATCGAAGTACGGGTTTCGTCCCTAAACCAAAGCTTGAGATAGATAGAAGATTTTGGGTTTTAATTCGTGCTATAAGTAAGTATTTTTTGTTTTTGATGATTGGTTGAGTAGGAGAAATCGATTTAGCACTTTACTTTTAATTTCTGTCACATTTAGAGTAGGATAGGTAGAAGAAATCAGAGTGGGAGGCTTGAAGTTTACTATTGTAAAATAGTCCCAAACAGGGCAATAACAGGGGAAAATGAAAAGAAAAGAGTGCTCAAATGTCTCGAAGTCGAAGGTCAAGTGATTGGGAGGGCTAGGGTGCAAGTCAAGGAGGGCTTAAGGTCCTAGGCGACCAAGGAAAACCTCATTTACAGTTCTGGCTTTGAGAGAGAGAGAGAGAGAGAGAGAGAGAGAGAGAGAGAGAGAGAGAGAGAGAGAGAGAGAGAAAGAGAGAGAGCTTGCACGTCCAGGTCTACATCAGATCAATTGGAGCATATCGGGACTTTCAGTGAGATTCAAGTATGAAATGCCCTTGGCCTACACTCCTCCTTGATTCTTGGAAGTTTTGGTAGCTACTAGCAACAATTAAGGGCACATTTTTAGCAAATAAGTGATCGACACGCATTTTGGTCGACGGAATCAGACGGCCGCCACAGTGTCCAATTCCCAAATTCAGACCGAGCGACCTGTCCAATTTCCAAAATCAGACTCACAAACCCATCCAATTCCTAGAATTGGACTCATTGACATGTCCAATTCCCAAAATCGGACCAAGCAAACTGTGCGATTCCCATTATCAATCCACCTGGTCCAATCGGACACCTTATCCAATTTTGATAATCGGACCAACTCTAATCAGACACATAACCCATCCAATCAAATGCTCGACCCATCTAATCACAATGATTGGACCACATCAGAGCTACACACACTTTGTTTTTTCACTCACTCTAGTTTCCATCACTCAAAGCTTAGTTAAGGAAAGCTAAAAGCTTGATTTTGCATAGTGCACAGAAAAGAGCACACACACGCACACATGCAAAAAGTGAGGGTAAGTTGAGGATTGGTTGTAAATAACAAGGAACACACCTGGACTTAAGAACTTGAAGGAACCCACCAGTAAGAGAAGAACCAAAGAATAGAAGGGATATTGAATCCCCAAAGGTAAGACCAAGCGAAGAACCCTGCCAAAAATCTGAACGCAACAAGGACAAACAATACCACGGAAGTGGATCTGCCCAGCCTTATCAACTTGATCGACAATTTGGCAGAGGAGGAAATCCTAGACATGGAAGAAGGCAGCTCATGCTATAGAAGCGACGAGGATCTTAACAACCTAGGAGACTTTCCTGAGGTTGTCCAATAGTTAGTATACAAATACGACACTCAAACCCAGTTAGAACACTGTGACATACCAATCAAGGGCATCATGGTAGACCTAGAGGAGAAAAGAAAACTCGCCCGCAAAGCTCTACAAGGCCTAGCTACGTACAACCAGGATCAGTAAACTAAGAACTTACACCAAAGCTTAGAAATGCAGGAGATCCAGAGAGTGATAGCCTTAGCGGGCAGGATTCGGTTAGAGAATGAGTGAGCGCTAGAAGGGGATCTCACACTGAGCGAGCTCCTAACAAAGCGGCTACTAGATAACACGGCTCACATAACAAAGCGTTGTGGCATTGGCAACATTACTACTAACGGGGTTGGGATTCAACCAAGGCTCTAAGAGTCAATCAAAAATCCATGTGGTAGCAAAGCAGCTGAAGCAACCGACGACCCATATAGCTTCGTGGAGCAGTTTGAGCAGGTCTGCAAGGCCAATGGCCTCACTGATCCTACTCAACGCTCCCAAGCCTTTGGACTGTGCTTAAGTAACAAGGGTCGGACCTGGTACACAAGTCTAGATGCTGCGAAGCATGCCGATTTCAATGACTTGAAAAATCTCTTCATTAAGAGATTTTCCAAATTGGAATACTCCGATAACCTGTTAGTGCAACTCAGGTGAGAGACCAACTGAAAGGACAGTATCCACGGTATTCATCAACAGAATACAAGGCAAAGAGCTCTACAAAGCCTTGGCCGGCAACTCAAGCTTGTAGCAAGATGCACTAGCAAGGGTCTTTGAAGAAGCTATTAGAGTGGATGACCAGCTCAAGGAAAGAGGCTCCAGAGACTCAAATCAGGAAGATTCTAGTGCCATGAGTTCTGAGAGAGTCTTAATATCAAGTGAGAGAGCAGGCCCAAGCACTCAGGACAAAGGGAAGGGCAGTGAGTCAGGACAAGAGCTAGTAGAGATTAGGATGGACATAGCCAAACTGCAGGAAATGATGAGACGACCAATGCACCCACATTTCCAATGTGTGCATTGCGATGGGAACCACTTTCCAGTTGAGTATCATGACCCTAAGTCACGACCTTGTGCTAATTGTAGTAGGTTCAGTCATGACACCATCATTGTTGATTACTCGAAGGCTCCCATACCCACAGCCTTGCTGTCAACTCCACCTTGCCAACGGGCCATCGAATTTCTTTGGAAGGGAATCCCTGTTGACTCTTTCAGAACCAAATGATGCTAAATCGACCATCCCTAGGATGGAAATCAATCCTACAGGTATCCCTAGACTGTGCATGGACTCTACGTGACCCATCCCCCGAGTGATACTCCAATCCACTATGTGGATGAGCCTAACAACAATGAGCCTTATGTAAACCTATCATATGATGAGGAAGGCAATGCTATCCTCATGGACTATCGACCAGTGTTGGTGATGGCATTGGGTAGAGGAAGAGACAGAGGCCTAGGAGGGCAAGTCCAAGAGCGATTAACGTGTTGGACTTGCGATCGCCCATGATATATTTCTTCATGCTACCCCAAGAGGGAGCAAGCGAATAGAGATAAGGCTGACTTGAGGTGCGCCATGTGTGGAATCACTCATCTCTTTGTCGAGTGTCCCATATGAAGGCCATCCTCTAGTTCGGCAAACGAGCCATCAGTTTCATTAGGGTTGTTCTGTGTCGAGACACTTGACATGAGGCAATATCTATCCCATTATAGATAATGACTTGCGCACGGATGAAGCAGGACGGCATATCATTGCCAGGGCCTAGCAACCTTGACGCAACCTCAGTTGGAAAGAAGAGCCAAAGATGAAGGAAGAAAAGACATGACGCTAAGGTCACCCTCAAAACCAAAAGTGTCACAACATTTCGAGTTGGAAGGAAAGTCGAGGACGCTGAGGAAGAAACATCGGCTCCACGGACGACTTAGAAGGAAAGTGCTAAGGTCAAGGAGTACCCCAATCCAAATCGCCAACTCGAAGCCATCAAGAAGGTGAATGAGTGGGTGAAGGAGGCTCAGGAACACCTAAAGGAAGTTGAACCCATACTAGAGGATGAGATCGATGACCTCTCAAGCATAAGCACACCAATCTCTCTCCCACGGCCACGTTCAAGGGAAGCGAGGGCACCGCAAGCTGGGTCGCCTAGCCAAAGCCTAGATACTCCGGGCCAGCAAGGCAATCAAGGCCAGTGGCCAAGAACCACAAACATAGAAGAGAGGCAAGTGATTAGCAACCTCCTCAATACACTGGTGACCACCCCGATAAATCTGAGCTTAGGCAACCTGCTTAGGAAGCACCCAATGCTATGACTAGAGCTAAAGTAGTCGGTTGAAGAACCAAATGAGCCGATTGCCACAGACTTACATGAGCACGATGCAGAAACCCAAATACCGAGTCTAATGTTGCACTCCATGCCTAAATCCCTACACGTCAATGCCTTTTGGGAAGGCGCAGAAATGCATGCAGACCTACCAGTTCTAGCTTTGGGAGATGTCACCAGAAAGGGAATCATGGACACATGGACAAGAGTGAGTATGCTAAGCCATGAGGTACTCCAAACTTGGGGTAACCCACCAATCGATACTGCTAGGTTTAACGTCACACTAGCAAATGGAATAAAGGTGAAGCCGTTCGGAGGGTTGAAAAATTGGCCAGTAAAGATCACAGGGTTCCACTTCCTTGTTGACTTCATAGTCATGAAGGGAGTGGACTATGACATCCTGCTTAGGCCGACCTTGGATGCACAATGCAAGAGTCGTAGAAGATTGGGGCAACGATCTTATCTTCTTAGGCAATCGAACAAAAGCTATGAGAGTAGAAATGGACACTTGGAAGACTACGTCAGTCGACCTCAAAGCCATCTCCACCATGCTAAAGGGCGACGGATAGACTAGGGGATCCTATGGGGCTCTTACCAAGTATATCCCATGTCCTAAGGATGAGCGAGATTGGATGCACATTCTTGCTACCATTGACCTATCGTTCTCAGATGCTGATGAGTATGAACAAGCAGTCAAGGTAACTTATAAGTTCAAGGACACACCTTCAATGCCAATCAACATGATGACCGGGAGTCTACGTGAAATACCCAATCATGTTGCATTCTGAGTCCCAAACAAAAGATGCGAACTCTAGGAGATCCTAGGGTACTTAACCAACAAGTTGGCTGGCAAACCTTAAGCTGCTCCAAGATATCTTGGATGAGCCTGAATGGTGATGGTCCAAGGTACACGATTTGAACTTGAAGTACAATTGGGCCTTGCTTCTCGACCAACAAGAAGGGAATTGTCTGAACCAGGAGAATCAGGAGCAACCAGGACAAAGACAGCTTCGACTACGGATATGAGGAATTCTGTTCCTTCAGCAATGAGAGTGAAAAGGAAATCGATACCCTAGAGTATGACACAGGGGGGCATATAATCGAACAAATACAAGTGGACCCCAGACCGCACAAGTGGAGCACACTTAGAGTGGAGAAGATAGTTAGACACAAAGACTGCGACCAAGTGCAATTGACTACGAGCAAGTAGTCCTAGCTCCGCCAAATGATGCACCACTACTATGGACTAACTCACCTTCTTAGTTGGAGCACACAAGTGCAATTGACTACGAGCAAGTAGTCCTAGCTCCGCCAAATGATGCACCACTACTATGGACTGACTCACCTTCTGAGCTATGACCGCCAAGGGAGAGCCTCTCTTCTAGTGAAGACAGAGAGTACGATTCTGAATCAAAAGTCAGCTCAAATAGTGATCCTGAAATACCCCGACCTCCCAAGACTAGACGCACCAAGGGGGACCTACCTGTCCACCTTAGGCGCCAATGGTTGAGGGAGAAATGATGGAAGCTACCTAAAGAGATGGAGATAGAAGAACAACGAAAACCACAAGACCTGCCAAAACAATTCACAAAGTTCAAAAAGGGAGATAGGGTGGTGGTCTTGCTGAGGGCCAAATGACATGGGCAAGCAAGCAAACCAATCGAGGGACCTACCAAGGTTAAGGAGGTCAATTTGGCTAGGGAGGAAGGGGAGACTCCACGACCTGTCTTTATAGCCAATGACTTGGCTGAGCAAGACAAAGCAAGTCTCATCACTCTCTTGCGAGACTATGTAGACATCTTTGCTCGGTCCCTAGAAGAGCTCAAGGGGGTAGACCTGAGTGTGGTGACTCACAACACATCAAACAACAACTGTATCCCATGAATCCAAAGCACATCCACGCCATCAAGGAAGAAATTGATAAGCTAATGAGGGCAGGATTCATCTATGAAATTGAACACATGGACTGGGTTTCTCCCATAGTCGTCGTATTAAAGAAAAATGGAAAGATTCGAGTGTGTGTCAATTACAAGAAGGTAAATGCAGCTATGAAGAGAGATAATTACCCACTACCGTACACCAAGCATACGCTAGAGAGAGTGGTTGGAAAAGAAGCCTACAGTTTTCTAGACGGGTTCTCTGGATACAATTAGGTGCAAGTGCATCCTAATGATAGACATAAGACAGTGTTCACCACTAAATGAGGAGTCTTTGCCTACATAGTCATGCCTTTTGGATTGACTAATGCACCAGCCACTTTCCAATGGCTGATGTGTACAATATTCAAAGACATGCTAAGGAAGGAGTTAGAAGATTTCATGGACGACTTGTGCATTCACTATGCTTGGTAAGAACACTTAGGCAAGCTCCGAGCAATCTTTGAACGATGTCGGCTATACCACCTCTCATTGAACCCCTTGAAATGCCAATTCTGGGTGAAGCATGGATATATCCTAGGACACGTGTCAAAGAATGGCATTGCCACAGATTCCTTGAAGATCAAGGTCATCGTCGATCTTCTATCCCCAACTGATTACAAGGGTGTTCAGTGCTTCTTAGGACATACCAAGTACTATCGATGGTTTGTGTTAAACTATGCATTGGTTACTAGACCTCTGTACAAGCTATTGATTGTATTCAATGCCGACGTGTGTATGAGGAACTAAAAAAGGCCCTAATCACCGCACCGATACTACGAACCCCAAACTAGATACTCACGTTCCACGTGCACATTGACGCTTTGAAATTTGCGGTAGGAGCTGTGTTGTGCCAACCTAGTGAACACAACCTGGATTACCCAATGAGCTTTGCCAGTAGACAACTCACTAAGACCAAAATGAATTACTCAACAACGGAGAGAGAGGGCTTGGCCATTGTGTTTTTTGTAAAGAAAGTTTGACATTATCTTTTGGCTATGCCTTTTACTTTCTTCATTGACCATCAAGCCTTGTTGTACCTTGTTAACAAACCGTGCGCTATAGGACGCATTGTGTCCCCACGAGAGAAGCGACTAGACAGGGCATTATGGATGAGCTACCATATGCGCACCTATTCCGCTTATCCAGCGAAGAAGAATTGTTTAAAGCTGACTTGATGCCATATTGGGCAGACGACATAGTTCAAGTGCTTCAACATGGACTACCGGAATGACCGATAGAAAAAGCCCGACTTAGGCGGCTCATCCTAAATATCCAACCATATCAAATGATAGCATGCCAACTTTATAGGCTGGGGCAAGACAAGTTGATGTGCAGATGTGTGTGTGAGCATGAGATGCATAACGTACTAATAGAGGCACACGGTCGAATCGCTGGAGGACATTTCAATGGAGATGCGACACCGGCAAGGTGCTGCAATCCCAACTGTGGCGGCCTACCCTTTTTCGAGATGCGACACGATTTGCGAAGCATTGTGATGAGTGTCAACGGACTAAAGTTTCGATTCGTAAGGATCACATGGAGTTAACCCAAATTATCGCACAACAACCCTTCGAGAAATGGGGGATTGACTTCATCATGCCCATTAGTCTTGCGGCACAGTATTCACAAGCCAAATACATCATTGTAGCCACTGACTATCTCACACAATGGACAAAAGCACAAGCCTCAAACCACAAGAAACTCAAGCCGCTAAATCCATGGAACCTCTAAAACCTAGCCCAGTAGGGCATAAGCCAATATATCGCCCAAAACTACAACTTGTTACTAACAAACCAACCACATCTAGTCCCGGTAATGCCTCTCCTTAACTCTTAAATGCACCGAGTAGCACATCAACCATAGCCACAACCACGCCCATCGAACATAAGACCAAGCTACAACCTTAAGAGCAAACCAAGTGGCAAACATTAGCTGCTGACCTCCATAGCGTCTCATCACATCGTATAGCGAGAACACAATTATGGCCACAAACTAGGAAATCAAGAACTTGTAATGGCTTGCCGACAACAATGCCCCCTTCTTGTAGAAATGGTACGCTCTACGATTGCAATGGGAGCTAGAGGGATGCCAAATAATAACCAACGTTGAACAGCGACGCACAATCAAAGCATCTAAATATGACCCAACCTATGTCGCTCCAACTTCATATAGGGTGTTGACTACTCTTCATAATCAACCCATGGAAGACCACATTAAAGAACACCCTTATCTAGATCGCATCCTTACCAAGGAGGAGTTGCACGTTGCTAGTAGAGTGGCCTCTGGTGACTTCTTACTTGATGTCCTCACTTACATTACACATGTGGGCATCTACCCTTTCAATATGGACAGTTATGCTCAGTTAGAATATAATCCGAGTTTCTATGCCTAGCTCATACGAAAGTAAAACACTAAGATTGTGCACTAAAGGCACTTCATCCTCTAACCCTTTCATCCTAGGAAGGATTCTTTTCATTGCGAGAGGGGATGGGGTAAGGTGGATCAAACCAAACACATAAAGAAAACATCATGGCAGGCCAAGAAAAGGCTAGCAAAGTGCATTTTTCAAAGAAAGAACAAGAAAAATATGGACTTTCGGTGGAAATGCGAGCCTTCAACCAGTTCAAATTCCGACATATCCTCAACCTAGAAGACGTGGCCATTGAAGAACAGGGCCATTGAAGAGCGGGCGGTGAGGAAGATCATCGAGCAATGCAATCTGTAGAAATATGTGGAAGCAATGAGCCGGGGGGTGGACTACTTCCACTATGCAGATTTCTTGAGGACTTTCCACAGAAACCACGACATCATAACTGTGCATGAGAGAAAGGAAACTCACCAAAAGTGCATATTGAATTGACCCCAGAGCTGGTGGAAAAGCCATTGGGCCTTGCAAACAAAGTAGAAATGAAGCCAAAAAGAGACGTATATGCCTTACTAGGGATGGACAAGGTAAAAGTCCACACCAATGACGGCATCAACTTGGCAGATATTCCTGATCCTGAAATCCAACTCCAAGCCAAGATGGTGCATGCGCTATTTTTTAGCCAAAGATACAACTCCATAATGAGCCGCATCAATGTCCCCCCTTCTAGAGAGTGTCGCAGCAAGGTCAATGGATGAGGTCAACCTCAACAGGTTCGTGAGGAAGACCATTGAGACCTCAACAAAAGCCTTAGCGAGACGAGAGGGCAACCCCTTGGAGAAGAATCTCCCACCACCAAGGCTAAAAGGAAAGCTTTGTCTTCAAAGGCTACAACCATCAAATTCGGTGGGGTCCCCTCCAACACACCCCCAACACGGTATGTCCACAACCTCAAGAACCCCCTGGCATCCCAGCACCACCGTCCCCCTCACCACCAGCAAGTGCCATGGGACTCTGGCACTCATCTAGGAGGGGGGGTAATGTTAACCCTTAGATGAACAAGGTGGAAAATTAGGAAAATATAAAGCAGAAGATCAGGCCAAGGCAAAAGTGAAACGGGAGATGAAGGCACGCCAAGAGAAATATGGAAACACAAGAAATGCAGAAAAGTCCTAAATCAAGGAGAAAGGCGCACAAGAAAAAGCGCAAGTCAATGATTTTGTAAAAGAGCGCAAGGCACATCATGATTTATTTTAAGAGTGTTGGGCTCTCACCCGTGCAAATTGTAAAGGTAGATGGGCGATAGGAAGGAAACTAGGAAGATAAGGAGGACAATAGAAAGAAGGACCTAGGCTATGGCTAGCCATGTAAAAAGGGAATGACCACCCAAATGGGATTTAGGGCTTTGTATATAAAGCTCAAAAGATAAATGAGAGCTCATTCTTTGGTGTGTGGCAAAGTGGACTCTCTCTTTTCTTCTTCTTCTCTTCTCTTATTGCTTGTGAGTGAGTGAGTAAGGGAGGGAGTGTGTGAGGGTGAGGGATCTTGGAGGTGAAGCCCTCCTCCATTTCTTCTCTTCTATTCTCACGTCTCGCACATGGCTATGGAGGATGGAGCTTTTGGAGATGGAGGTTAAGGATGCTTGAGCTTGCATCAAGAATCATGGAGTTATCGGAGCGCTTGAGAAAGGAAGAAACTCGATTGGGCATCAATGTAAGCTCACTACACTCTTAGAGAGGGATGGCGCGTCGGCTATGTGAGAGGTAGCCATTAGTGCTCACTTGAAACACTTGAACAACAAGTGGTTCGTGGGTCTTGGTGGTAGAGCTTATGCTCACCTCTACACCACAGTTTCCCTTCCCTAACTTTTTTCAAGAGGGAGATTGAAAATCTTTGGGCCCATTCCATGAGGGGTTCAAGGCAAGTCCCCCTTCACTAGTAGGAGTGGTGACCTACTCCCATGGGACAATAGGCCACCCTTTGACCTCTATATATAACCACAAAATCTTTCTAAAAGTGCCTCAATCTTCTCCCAGTTTGACTTGGCAAAGGGAAAAATTGAAGCAAGAAAGACAAGCATTGGTGACATGACTTTCCTTAGTAGAATAAGTCTATCAGCAAAGCTAATTGTGAAGGAGAGTTTGGCTTTAATTTTATAACGTATCCTAGCAAGACACCAATCAAAATAGCCTTTGAGGATTAGACCGATCCCAATAGGAACTCCAAGTTACTTGATGGCCTAACCTTTGGGAATTTCACAAACCCCTCGTTGTTTAATCCACTATTGACTATCTTCCCACAAGAGGAACGGCAATTCAAATTTTGAATTACTAACCTTAGAACCTAATAAGAGGGAAAACTCCTCATAAATTCCCATAGAGTGTTTCAATAAATGTCGGGCCTACTCGTACTATGTTGAAGTTATCATCAGCAAACATCTGGGTGCAAAGGTGGCTACCATCATGTAAGACCAATGGGTGAATAGTCTAATTCTATATGGCACGATCAATGCAGCATAGAAGGGGGCGGGTCACCAAAGCAAACAAGAGTGGAGCAATAAGGCATCCCTACCCAATACTACAATGTAAGATAAGGTTGGTTGAGGCATAACCATTGATGGAAACTATTGTAGTAGCATTTGAGGATAGGGCACAAATGAGACGATTGAACTAGCTCCCAAAACCTGCCTTCTCCAAAATGGCTACCACAAATTCCCAAGACACTCTATCATATGCTTTTTCCAAGTCCATGCTGTGCAGTAGGAAATCCTCTTTGAGGGATAATGCATTAATACCCAATATAATGTTGAGAATAGCATCCTAAATATGCGTCCCATGAATAAAACCATATTGTCGAACATGCACATGTTGGCTAAGAACATGTTTAATCCTATTAGCTAGAGCCTTAGCCATGAGTTTGTAGGGGATATTGAGCATTGTGAGGTCTCTAATGACTAGGTCTTATCTTTTCAACCACCTTCATTCATTGACTGTCTTGGACATGGTACCAAAAGTTCTAAACTAATTCAACATCCTACACAAATCATCTATGCAAACATCCCAAACAGCAAGGTAGAATTCTATAGGAAATCCATCTAGGCCAAGGGATTGGCCCTTTTTCATCGCGTTCATCACAAATAGCAACTCTTCATTAGTGAAGGGCCTTAATAGAGCCAAGGCAACACTTCATCAACAAATTTCTCCATGTGTTAAAGAAAAGCCTATATCCTCCTTTCCCAATCTAGAGGGGAATTAAAAGGCTAACCGACAATGAAGGCCAAATATCTTGTAAACAGGAAAAACACCTTCCCAATAAACTTGAAATACACCAGATTACAATGAGCCTGATAAGTTCCAACAAACCATTTGGAAAACTCATCATTTGGGGGGATCCTCCCCATGAAGTACATAATAGCCCTGCTAAGGAAAAATCATTGTACCTCTGGCAAAGGTTCTCCATAAGCAATTCCAAGCCCACCTTAAAGACTTTCTTAGCACCACCCACAAGTGTTTGCCTTCTCATAGAGCAAACCTTTGCCATATCATTGGTAAAGGCTTGGACAATAGCTTGGATGTCAAGGCCCTTGCCTTTGGCATGAGTAACATATGACTACCTCCATACCGTCACCGCTACCTTTCAAAGCTTTCACAAACTCACCTACATGTCAAATTCTCCTACATTATTGGCCTACATGCAAGCCTTGAGATACAATGGCAACTAAGCAAAAAACAACACACAAAGCTCTCTCCAAAACTTTCCTTGCTCCACTCTGAGTATAAAAAACTCATTTCTTAATTTTCCGCAATCACCTTTATTGCCTAAAATTGTTAATTTATGTAAGGATTTATGATTTTAGTATTTCTATGTTATCATATTGGAAACCTCAAATTGGAGGAATTTCAACGGCTAGTAAGTATGTTATGTTGTTTCTCAATCATACTTCTTTTTAAGTAAATACGACACATAACTTGAAACAAGTATATAAGCAAAGGTTTTAATTATTGGCCTAATCTTATCCTTAGTGATAAAACCACTAAGCACTCACCTTCAAGTGGTTCAACCAATAAGTACTCAATTGAGAGGCTCTCTCAAACACTAAAGGTATGTCAAACAAAGTCCTATTTCACGTTCTAAAACCCTTGGTCTACTTGCCATACTTTCGAACACAATCTTTGTGGTGCTTCTTGAAAAGTGAGGCTACTCAACTTGGCCCTAGCTCTAGCTCAACACCAATATTGTTGCCATACTTTGTGAACACAATCTTTGTAGTGCATCTTGAAAAGTGAGGCTACTCAACTTGGCCCTAACTCTAGCTCAACACCAATATTGCCAACATGTAATTTTATATTGTATTAAACATGAACTCCAAAAAACATACAATAACCAACAAATAAATGAACCACTCATAAACGCTCAATTGAGCGCACACTTGTTTCTAAAAGGAAATAAACCACATCTCATCTAGGCTAACAAGTTAGCACCACTTGAGATACACCAGCAAGAATCTACTAGATCAAATTTCTCCCCAACTAGTGCATCCTAAGACACCTCAAACAAATGCAAGAGCATGCTTTAGATAATCACATGACCATTCTTTTACATGGTAGGCCCCTAGGGCATGGAACACTTCCCTATGATCATACACAATGCAAGCAACGTGTTGCTTCTAAGTGCAAAAGCGCAAATGACATAACACTTGAATACTACTATGATGGTAGTAGTAGATTGAAATGATACTTGACCACCTTGAACAAAGTCATGCTACAACACCTTGGCATTTGCAATTTGAAAACATCTACAGTGACTAATAAATAATTAATTGGTGCAGTTGTGTATGCAATATTGTCCAAATGTAACAATCTATGTAAATTTGCACCTAAAAGAAGGGTCCAATGTCACACCATTGGACCTTGCTAGTGCCTAAAAGATGTCACAAAACCCAATGTCATCATGTGCTCACACCCACTCACTTTCTGCACAGACATTCAATTTGTAACCTGACTAAAATGGGTGTACACACATGTGCAAACATACATACACCAGCACCATGACATTTTCTGCAATGGTTACCTTGATCATGTTGATCAAATGCTGCTGCAAGTCATTGTTGCTCTTAAAAACAAGCGCTTGTGAATCATTTGTCAACTAACATAATGGTTCGGTGTCGCACTACTTGCCGTTTGCTAATGTCTGAAATCTGTCACACAATTGATCTCTTCAGGCATATGGCTGTACAATCATGAACCAAAAGGTTTCATAAAGCCAACACCTCACAATTTTAGTCAGCTGTCTAGGGCAGAGTAGTGGTTATTGCTAATAAGGTTACAGCCTCCTTCCATGACCTTGAACATGCACATAGAATGGACGTGACTAAGTGAACCACTCTCTCCAATATCACATGGTGCCAAGAAAACACTTCAAACTACAACTATGTGCTGTAACTTGATTAGACACATCAGCAGGCAATCAAAAGTCAAGCATCATATCAATAAAACAAAATTAACAAGAAAAAAGCTGTTGCACTTTTCATATACTGCAAAATAAGCATTTGAAAGGAGCATAGTTGCACACACATATACAAGCTGATGAAATGGGGGAATTTTGTGACTGGACTAGCTCCAGAAAAAGCTTCCACCACCGCCTGTGCGTATCTGCAAAATCTGTTACCTCAGTTATAAGCAATCACATGGATGGAACTGTATCAGACAGCTCCTTCCTCAACTTTTTGGAGAATGATTGACAGGCGTCCATGCTTAAATCAACAGCTGCAGCTAGGGCCATAAACACAGCTGCATCTTCTAAGCATGACACATGACGCACAGCAAGCTGCACCACTGGCTTTACAAGCTTATTGCTATTCCTGCCTTTTCGTTCTATGCTACAGCTCATTACAAAGCCATTCATGCTGGACAAAGCCATGTTGAAAGTGAAATCACCACTGCTTTGGGGACTGTCTATTGGAGAAGAGGCAGCCGACCGAGCTCTGGTTGTGTCAATTAAAAACTCCCCACCTTTTCGAGTGCTGATGATGGTTTCAGAAATCAGAATGCCATCACTAGCACCAGTTACTCCACCTTCTGTCACAAGCTGGAATCTGCAGCCAAGTCCACCTTTGACACCCTGCTCCCTCCAGGCTTCCAACCGTCCCCAAGGAGACCACGTGTTAATGCCCCCTGATTCAGGTCTTAGAATGAGCCAAGCCCCTGGGTTTGACCGACTTACATGGTTAGAACCAGCAGACGGTACAAAAGGTGTCGCGATGGAAGCAGCTGCTACAGGAAAACCAGACAAATCATGGATCATCACAAGCCATCCTTTTCGCTCCTTCCTCTCTTTCTCCTTATCCACACCAGATATTGTTGCCCAGCCCTTCAAACCATCTTCCAGTCTGAGAAATGAAATCTACATAAGTAAAGCATGCGGTTTTTGGGACATAGACTCCAAGATACTGTCACGTATCCAGTCAGACCAGTAAGTATTATGTTAGGCAAATAGACTTGAGGGTTGGCTCGACTGTGTGGCAGACTTATGAGTGTAACACTAGAAAAGAGTAGGACACAAAGGCATTTCACAGTGCGCTTGTAATCTCTTTATTGCCAAAGACATGCAGTGAAGATTGGTACTGGATTTGTGATATAGTACTTACCCGCACCGAGCACCCCGATCCCTGCTAAACTTGCAGCTAAATACTGGCTGCCTGCTAGTTCCTCGAGTTTGGATGATCTGTGGGCTGAATGCAGGTTCACCGTCAAACTGAAAGACTAACCGTGGATCAGGTTCCACTTTCACCACAACATGAAACTCAGGGCCTGGTTTGCCTCTGTCAGCTTTAGTCTTGCCTATGCTAGCCCATCCACGGAAAATCTCAGCAGCCCTTCCTTCTGCCCATTCGCTACTCACACGAATTCTGAAACTCCCAAGCTGCTTGCTAGAATATAAACCACACGATGCACCTTCCCTTCCAGTGAAAACCACAATTTCCAAGAAGGGACTTGAAATTCCAAACCGTGAACGTTGAAGCAGCTTACGAAGGGCAGTCTCGTCCAGATAGAAGTTTGCAGCAACGCTGTTCGGAATAGAGCCAGACGAGACAATAGGAACCGATGCTGTCTGAATGGGAAAGTTATGCAGCCTGATCTCACATAAGCAAGGAAATGCACACGCTTGATACCCCGTACCTGCAGTTTTCGAGATCCGCAGGCCCAATGAGCTGACAGATATTCTCACAAAAGCCCGTGCGTCCATGTCGTGAATGAGCCCTTGGCATCCAATTCCATGCTTTAAGAAAACATCGTATGGTGGCGATGTGCGATGCCACAGACGGCGCGTCAAATTCTCACCATAATGCTTCACAAAGAGCGAATGATAACCCGCCTGCTATGCATGTCATGGAGTTTTGCAAGGGGGACCACTTCCTGCAAACCCTAATTTTTGAAAAGGAATAACTAGTAGTTGCCTTCAGGCCAACGAATGAGCGAAGCCCGAGACAGAGAATGAGGCCTCAGGGGAGCTAAAGGCGACCATGTGAGCTTGGAGGAGCGATGGATTGGCCCCCCAGGGACGAAGACGACTCAGGCACGAATCCGAGGAGGTGATACGGTCAGAGGAACCCTAAGACACGAAGGCGGCAGAGCAGCAGGAGGAGAGAGCGCAGGGCGGGGGGGAATGCGAGGGGGTGTCCACAGGACGGGAGGGGCGGGAGATGGCGGCAATAGCGCAAGAAGGCATGGTGCCGGCCGTGGAAGGGCAGCGAAAAGGACAAAGCTGCTGCTTCTACTTCTGCTTCCTCCTCCTCCTCCCCCTCCTCCTGCTCCTTCTTCTTCTGCTGCACCGAAGCACATGGCGCCGGGCCTGAAGAAGCAGATGCAGAGATAAATATGGTCATCTGGCCCCGTTCACATGTCCCACCACAATAAGTTTTAAACAAATTTCACCATCATTACCACAAGAAGTTTTAGACAAATTCCCACTATAATTCCAACATCATTAGCTTCTCCTCGCTAGGCATCGCATACCAAACTAGGTAGAGTCGAGGGGTGGAGACATGCAGCCCCTTGAGGCATAATCTCATGATTATGAACATTATATGGAGCTGTTGTCCTCAGAGGAAGGGAGAAAGAAATTTTGAAGAGTGTCCCATGCATCACTAAATATGTAATTGTACATGTATGGTTTCCATCAATTGAAGTTCCATGGAATTGCTTCTCGATAAATTGAAGCTCAATGGAATAGCTTAGGGAACAATTGCAATTTAATGGAACTACTAAGAGATCAATTGAAGTTTCAATGGAATATTGCTTAGGGATTAGTTGAAGGTTAATGGAATTGCTTATGGATCAACTAAAGTTCAATGGAATTGCTAAGCAATCAATTAAAGTTTGATTGAATTACTAATGCATCAACAAAAGTTTAATGGAATTGCTAATGGATCAACCGATGGAATCGTTGAGGGATCTCTGTGGAATTATTGATGGATCAAATAAAGTTTAATGGAAATACCAATGGATCAACCACAAGGGATCAATTGAAGTTCGATGGAACTAATGAGGGATCGATTGAACTTCAATAGAATTATTAAGTGATCAATTGGAGTTCAATGGACTTGTTGAGGGATCATTCTTGTTGTAGATAAACACAATAAGTTAAACGTTTTTCCACATTTGGATCCCCATTTCTTGAGAACATAATGAGCTATTGTGACACATACTTCAAGTAGCTCCCTTACAATAGCTTGTGATGTTCACACTACTACATGAGAAGAACTTCCTATCTAGACTAAACCTTCCTACAAAACATGTTGCAAATGCATCTCAAAGGACCTAACTATGCAATCTAATATTGATCAATCTATTAGTATAAATTTTCTTAGCATATGGATGTCATACTCACCACTACTTTTTGTGAAATCCTCTATTATCAACATTCTACTTCTACTAAAGAACAATTTACTAGGGAGGGAATAAGAGAGGGACACACATGCATATACATGTATGACAACACTTGCACCAAGATGCGTTAGGGAAAGAAAGCAAAGAGCACAACAATACTATCAAAAAATGCCTACCTATTGTGTGTGCTCGAGCAGGCAAGAGGGCCTAATTTCTATTTGAAAGCTACTAGAGGGGAGGCTTGCAAGAGGAGACGAAAGGGGAGGACTCTAGCTTCTCCAGAGGTGCTACTGTTGAGCAAATGGTTTAGTTGCCATTATGTAGAGCTTCACAAGCATGCCCATTTTAACAACTTGTAGGGCATAGTTAACTCAAATTGAGGGCATGTTGATTCATTGTGGGGGTGTGCTCTATAGGTATGAAGCAGGATCTTCATGGCTTTGAAGGAGTATGTAGGTATATATGATTAGTACATTGATGGACATGACGAGGTAGTAGTTTTGAAGGAGGAGGGCAGGAGGATTTGGACAACTATGAGAAGAGGAGAATGGGCTTTGCTTACTAAGTAGATTCCCTCCCATGTAAGATCCCCTAAGGATTCATGAACTTAATGAAATGGAGGGTCTAAAAATAGGACGTTCTTGTTTTTGTGCCCTCCTTTAGGTGGCATAAGTTGTGATCTTGAGCTCTAATCAAAACTTGTCTTAGTGCGTAAGGGACTATATTAATTGAAAAAAACCCCCCTAAGGCTCATTGTCACCCTATTGGCACCATTCACTTTTAAAAGCATATGTTGAATGAGATTGTCTAATTATTTCATCTTATATTATGCATATCAATATTGTTATTTTTCTACTTCATTTGATTTTTGCACGTGGATGTTTATATGCTAGATTGTCCATAAGATATGTTTTTATTCTAGATGCTCTCAACTAGTAGCTGTTTAAGAAGCATTGAACACGTAATTATTCACAAGCTATCACGAATGTTTTGATAGTAGTATCACTTCAAAAGCCTTAGTTGGCAGATGCTTCATCCTTGCACCAACCCTACCTCCCAACCTCTCTCTCTTATATTTATTTCATGTTGGCACAAGCAAATGTTTAATGACTCAACGGAGCAAGAAACAAGTCATCCCCAAAGTCTTATTTGGAATTTCCCTTTCAAGGGGAGGTGTTTCTTCATCTCTTGCCAACACTACTGCTAGTGTGACTTTGCACTCATCAATTTCAAAGCACCATCACATGACTCCCTTGTAACAAACATGAGCTACTTGCAGTTAAGTTGCTCACAACCTTTAAAGTTTGGAAGCCTTCAATAACTAATTAACTTCTTATACATGTTTTCCTAACTTCCAAATATCATTGCTAAACCTTTGGAAAAGGGTGTTGTATTATGTTAGGAACTTGTGAAAGCTTGTTATAACAAAGTAAGCTTCAGTTAGCTCCCTCATTATTTTCCTAGCATTCTCCTTTTAGCACAAAGTACTAGTTATCCTAACCTCATTGTAGTTTGAAGTAGGCTGGTCCCTCCCTTACATACCTAAACGTGAGAAGGAAACTAAAGGCAATTCACACACCTGCACTGATATATTTGAAATATTGAAAATGAGTGCATATCATTTCACAAAACAATGGACAATGCGCATAACTAACTCTTTGTCAAATTTGACAATTTGAGTTAACTATATAACTATATCTCTATCAAACATGTCAACTTCATCTTGGTAGATGCCTAAGTGATAGTTGCATCATTCAATTTGGGTGGATCAATGATGACTGATGGGTTTGGAAAGCTAGCAAATATTTCGATGGACATTCCATTACCTTACACCTTCCTAGCTTTTAGTCCCAAAGACTGAATCATTTTCATTAGTTAGAAAAGACCTTCAACATCCTATCCTAAAAAGAATTTTAGATTTCTCACATTCAATTCAATGAATGTGTATTCTTGATAAGATTTAAAGACTAATAGTGTGCAACCTTACAACAACACATAAACCAATTAATCTTCGTCATTGTCCTTTGTAATAGAAATCTATTCGTTTGCAATTGGAAGTCATAACAAGTCCACTTTGGCTCCTTTAAAGAAAAATGTGCGCCTACCCTATGGATCTTTTGCATACAAATCCTCCAAACATAATGAAATTGCATTGATAACCAAAGAAGTTGGTCGTTTCATAGGAGTACAAAATCCTCCTTCCTCATTGCATTGCATGCACTTGAGTTAACGATAATTGTTGGAGGCTTTTGTATGGGTTTGATAACATTACTTTCAAGAAATAAACAACCACTAACAATAGAGTTAGAAGAATAGAAATCATCTAAAAACAAGTCCTTCGACACATACATTCCAACTTCAAGATCCAATGTGGCCATTCTTTGGTCTATTTTTCTTCCTTAAATGACTACTTGCACGCACGTGTGCGCGCACACACACACACATCTCTCTCTCTCTCTCTCTCTCTCTCTCTCTCTCTCTCTCTCTCTCTCTCTCTCTCTCTCTCTCTCTCTCTCTCTCTCTCTCTCTCTCTCTCTCTCTCTCTCTCCTTGTGCCCTCACTCTTATCATGACCACTATGTGTTTTTGTGTGCCACTTTTCCCATGCCAATTTTAAAGTCCAACACCATGTCCATTCACTTTCAATATCTTTCTAGCAATTAGTAATAATTGATAGATGACATCCTAAGCACACCTATAGCAAGATGAGCTAACAACTCCTCTCTATAGACCTCTCCCATTATTTGACTTTTTTATCTTATGTTTATGAATCCATCCCACTTTCTACCCCAACATTGCATAAGTTCGTTTCCATTATTGAATATGATAATTTAAACTTTTGTCACTGTGTCTTCAAAAAGTCTATATTTGCCTACCTCAATGCCTCAACACATAGACACGACATATGGATGGCAATAATTGAATACTTGACATTGATACGATTGACTTTATTAATGTTGTACAAAACTATTCAGCAACAACTGTCATTTTGCCACATTCTTTAAACTTAAATAACCAAACTAAGAAAAAACCACTCATTGAATGAATGTAAATATTTTCCATACATGTAAACCTTTTTGCTACCCTCATTATAAGGATGCTTCCATTACAATAGTTAACAAGACATATTTTTGGCATTATCTCCTTATTGCAAAACTAAATTATGAAGGAACCAACTAAAAGAGAATCTTCAACTTTTTCAAGGATAGAGTACTTATTGAAGTTAGCCTTTTGTATCAATAAAGTAATAATATATTTCTAAGCAATTAACTCTCTCTCTCTCTCTCTCTCTCTCTCTCTCTCTCTCTCTCTCTCTCTCTCTCTCTCTCTCTCTCTCTCTCTCTCTCTCTCTCTCTCTCTCTCTCTCTCTCTCTCTCTCTCTCTCTCTCTCTCTCTCGTGGCTTCATCTATTCACATTGAACAATTTGGTTTTCGAGGTCCATTTTAAATATATAGCAAAGAATCTTTTAAAAAATAACCAAAAACAAACATTGATATGCATAACATGTACTAATTACTTAAGAGATCGTCCCAAGGAATTGAAATTTCTAAAGCAAGATGGTCTATATTAGTAAAAGTAGCATGTAAAAGACTAGAAATATACTAATTATTGGGGGAAATAATAATGGGAAAAAATACCAACTACATTGGCTTGGTGTAACATATAAGAGACTCTCATTTTTCCATTATTAATAAGTAACAATAAGAAAGTTTCTTTCATCTTACCTCTTCTTCTTGTTTTCATGGCTTCTCCTTCTCTCTCTCTCTCTCTCTCTCTCTCTCTCTCTCTCTCTCTCTCTCTCTCTCTCTCTCTCTCTCTCTCTCTTTATTTCTAGTATTTATCTCTCCTTATCCAAAATTTCTCTATCCTCATTGTCTAACCTCTTTTCTCCATTTTTCATTTAGAAATTTCCTGGCAACTCAGGTACTATAGATATAGACCTTATAGGGAGCATTGCAGTGACCAATGGTCCATTATCAAAAGAAGACAAGCTTTCTTGAAGGCATTTCGATGCATTTCACATTGAACTCCAACCTATCTAATCTTGGTCCTCAGCCATTAATCATTGGCTACCATTGTAAATGTTGAATAATTATCAAGATCCTTGGCTTCTCCAACAACAAGATTGACTCTGGTTTGTTCTCTATCCTTCATCCTCCACACAAAAATCCTAAAAACACGATAGGGTAGCCATAGCCATGAAACATGGAGTCGGAGTAAGAGCACAATCGAAAGCAAGAGCTATGGAGTTTCAAGCAAGAGAGAGAGAGCAAGATGGTATGTGGAAACTCCAATAGTCACAATGTGTGACCTTCCTTCCCTTATTCTATTGTTGTTAACCCCATCGCAAGAAAGGCAAAAAATAAAAAGAGAGAAGCAAAAGAAAATTTTAAAATACATGGCAAAGCAGAAAAAGGCTGCCGACAACAGAAATAAGAGGAAAAAGGGCCAAAAGCGCAAAGACACCTTAAAAATCCAAGGCGAGTGCAAGAATGGAAGAGGTGCATTTTAAAATGCAAAGGCGTCCCTAAATCTTTGTAAAAGAGTACCAAGCTTCCTCCTATGCAATTTGTAATGAGTGGACGGGAGTGGATGAAGCCACATTACAAATAGAAGGGAATAGGAAAAGAGGACCTAGGCTAAAATGGCTGGTCATGTAAAAAAGGGGTGGGTGCCCAAAAGGAATGAGAGCATGTATAAAAGCTAAAAAGTGAATGAAGAAGCTCATTCTTCTGTGTGGTCAAAACTAGCTTTCCTCTTCTTTTTTTCTTCTTCTTGTTTTTTGTTTGCTTGAGGTTGTGCTTGAGAGAGGGAGTGTGAGGGAGTGAGTGTGTGAGGGTGAGGGACTATTGTGGAGAAGCTCTCCATCTTCTTCTCTCTTCTTCGTCTTCTCTTCTCTTCTCTTGTCTCATGTGTAACAATGGAGTATGGAGCTTGGAGCTTGAGCATCGAGCGTACTTGAGCTTGCACCTTGGATTGTGGAGCTACCAGAGTGCTTGAGGTAGAAGGAACTCAATCGAGGATGGAGATAAGCTCACTACACTTGTACATGTGAGAGGTAGCCATTGCACTTGGCTTGAAACACTTGAAACAATAAGCGGTCCGCGGGTCTTGGTGGTCGAGCAAAAGCTTATACATTTTGGTTCCATTGCTGGGACAACGGATTCAAGTCTTAAGTGCTTGTGCACTTCGAATCGAGCATTGAGGTAGGGTTTTCCTTGAACCAGTGCTTGAGATAGATAGGTAAGAAGAAAGGGTGTTTGATCTTCATTGCAAGAAAATGTTTTGGATTTTTGAAGTTTAGATAGGTGATTTGATTAGCATCGATATTTGCCTGTGATTTATAGGCATTTAGATTGGAAAAATAAAGGAAAAGAATGATAAACTATAATAGCAAGCCAAATCAAGGTGCAAAGAGGAAAACATGGTTGAAATCCAGAAAGAAAGAGAAAAGGGCATCGAAGGGGTGTTGGCAAGGGGGTTTAAGACCCTGGGGAAGGGAGAAAAGAGCTCATTTTTACTTGCAGGTTTGTGAGAGAGAGAGAGCTAATCGGCAAGTAGATAGGACAAAGAGCAGATTCTCCCAAGGACTTGGCCCCGGAAAATCTAGGAGTGATTGCAACTACTAACCACCCCCAATAGAGACCTTGAGCAGACCAAGAGGGTGACCACAATTTGTGCCTCACAGAAAGCCACATTCGGCCGAAACTGAATGAAGGGGGGGAGCGAGACTTGCATTGAATTGGCTGCATTTACATATCACACTATTTAATCTTGCTATATAAATACAGCAATGAATACACTCTCAAACCAAGCTATTTTAGTACCAAAATCGGCTCCAAATCCAACCCATAACATGGGCATAGCACTCGCATACATGTAGACATCACCCCAACATAGCCAGACATCATAAGACCAACAAAGCTGACCATAGAAGCATCAAATAGAGTGCTTCCCTGTTTTTCCAACCAGCAAATCTCAGCCAAATTTGAGTAAATGATGTGGTTAAATCAGTCCAAAATCAACTCCAAGTAATAACATCGCATCCCCGAATATATAAGCATCAACCAGGCATAATCCAGCATCATCCAACCAATGGCAATGAGTGTAAACATCAAAGATAAGTGTTGCCCTATTTTATGATAGTTTTTGGACTGTTATAATAGTAAAATTTTGAAGCTTAGCACTCAAATTGAATGTCAAGAGTGGAAGGATCAATGCCAAGCATCAAAACTAAGTGTATAAGTACTTGTATAGCTGCCCAATGAAGAAGATATGCTGTAGGAGATGAAAAATATGAGTTGCTACCAACCAACAAACAGGACCTGTTTCACACAATGTCATGCTGCACAAGTAGGGTGAGGGGTATGGGGGCCTATTCCAACTTTCTTGAGAAAACTCAAAGAGTGCCCAAGAAGAAGCAACCGGTAGGAAGCTCGAACAAAGTGGCTATGGCTGCCAACAAATAGATGATTGATGTAGATATTTGAATGGAACCTGAAAGTGCATCGAGACCAATCTTGAGCTTGTGAAGAAGAAGGCTCTAATACCAATTGAAGGGACGTGAGCCTAAAGTGGAAGCACGAGCTAGAGCAAGAGCTATGATGGAGGGAGCAAGAGCAAGAGAGAGAGACACACACAATGTGGGAACTCCAATAGTCACAATGTGTGACTGGCCTCCCCCTAATTCAAATGTCATTGAAAGAATAAAGAATGAAGTGATAGTGATGGGCACACATTGCCTGCAATGTGCAGGTGTGGGTACTATTAGTGTAGTAATAGACAGGCGGCTAGGTAGAGGCGCCTTTACCCCCAACACATGAAGTATTATGATGTTCTCCTCCATGTAAATATCCTATGTCTCCTAAGAGTAGTATCTTGGATGTTGATGGAATCCATGATGGGTCTATCCACGTGGGAACTAGAGAGCTATCATAAAAGAGACATAAGCATGGATCTAATAAGGGGAAGTGAGACACTAAGATCCAAGATATGGGGTATAAGGGGCAGGTACATAATCCACAATGGTGCCACCATGTCGATGGGGATAGCATGTGAATGTGCCTAATACAAAGTATCTAGCTAAGCCATTAAGTATGGCTAGTCCATGTGTTATGCCCGTATCCACAATATATCTCCCATACTATGTGAATTCCCCCATATCTTGGGAGGTCATCTCTAGTTGTAGCTCTACCACATCTTACTCCTATAATATCTCCTTTGATGTGTTAAAGAAAGATGCTTGATGACAAGCCATTCCAACATTAAAGTACCCTAGTAGGACAATGTCTCCCTCCCTCAAAAACTCCCATATATCTTCATCTAGGGCCATGGATGGTGATTGTCCCTTGGATGGGGCATTATCAAGATGTGAGAGGGGAAAAGTAACATATGGCAATGTAGAGAGTCTGCTCTTCTTTGCCTACTCATCTTTGCAAACTACCTGGACCATCTGCTGAAACTCCTCTCAGAATAGCACTGATACTCCACTTGAGCCATGACCATTGTGATGAGTACATGCCTCCTTTTTGTATGTTAACTCCCATTAATCACTTGTGGTAGTGTAGTACGGGTCTATGATGTGTCTCTAAGTAGAAGGAGATATCTCTCCCTATAAATGCTCTTGAAATGCTCTCACATTCAATCACTAAGGCCCTATTATAGTTTCAAACTACTATTGTGAGGCTAGTCCCATAGGTCTCACATTGTCATTTTGTGCACCTCTCTATGATCACAACTCTCCCACCTAGTAGATAAAAGGCTAGTTTACTCTCTTTCCTACCTACCCTAATTTTGGGCATACACTCTCTCATGTGGACCAATTTGATCGCATAAGCTCATCCCCAAAAACACCCCAATATCTTTTAGTGTTTTATGCTAGGCTAAGAAATCTCCCCTAGCCTCTATGGTAGGAAAGTAGAGAATGAGAGCATACTCTTTCAAGCTCTCCCCCACACTCTCCTAGATAATCTACTTTCCCATCCTCTAAGCAAATGTGTAAGTCTTTATTTATGTTCATTAAGGCATATAGATCCATGGTGTCTTCTTCCAAGTTCTGATGCATTTTAAGGTCAACCACTTAGACATTAAGTGCTTGCACTTTTTGTTTCTATTCTTCTTCAATGTGTCATTGATGATGGCTACTGCAAATGTATTGGTTGGTTGCTTCCCTTTTTTGGCCGCTTGGATCCATTACTTTGCCTCCACTTGTTTTTAAGTATCCTCAAACATTTTCACCCAAGAATTTGCTTCCTTTGTAGTTTCCTACTCTTTCTTTTGGAGTTGATGAACTTTTTTTTTTTGGCAATTGATCTCCTTGGCCATATTGGGCTAGATTTCACCCTCTTCTAAATTAGAGCTAAGCTATATTTCCTCTAGTTGCTTCTTCAGGGATGCAATTTCTTCATCTTGTGCCTCTATATTTAGTTCAAGCCCCTTAATCCTTTCATTTAGCTATCTATTCATTGTATTCAACCCGTTATCATATTCTTTCTTGAAAATTTTAATGGCATTTGTGAGCAATTGTTTTGCTCCTATTCCATGATTTGTTGAGAGAGAGAGAGAGAGAGCATTTATTCCTAGGGGGATTCGATATTATATTTTGGTAGTGATATGTGTGAACACACTTAAGATCATCGAGGTACTTTTTTCTCTTAGCCTTGTATATATGCCTATTCACTTTTAGGGCATATTGAGTATTGTAGCTCTTCTCTACTGATACCTCTCAACACACTTTGAGTTGTGCTCTCTCAAGCTTCTTCTTCTCCAAGATATGTACTTACATTCATACAACCCTAAATCCAACAATTAGTCTCAAAGCAGCTTCAACCTCCTGGGCAAAGTTGTCAACACCTTCCACTTGATTTCCTAAGATTTGGGATGAGATTTGATGAGTGTTCACAAGTTGAAAAATATTGCAAGTGAACCCATCAATTTTTTTATTCTGGTTTATTTTGGTTTTTCTTTATGCTATTATAAGTAATGCATAGGCTTTTTCATTCTTTTGTGCATAAATCTCGACATCATTCCTTTCTGCATGTAAGAGCCCTTACAATCTCCTTTATACTATAACACATGTTGGTTTTGTGCATGTTTTCCTCTATACATGTAGCTTTTGCATCAATTATAGTCAATGGCCATGGCTAGCAACAATGATGTATTGCATATGTTAGTTTGTTGAGGGTAAGTTGGATGGAACCAACTATCCATTGTGGGCTTATATGATGCATCATCTATTGATTGTAAAGGGGCTATGGAACATTTGTACATGGAATTGAAAGACACCCTACAACTATTTCAAAAGTTGCAGTACAAAAGAAACAACAGAAATAGATGATGTTGAGAATGTTGCAAGCTTAGGTTTTGCTTCAATTGATGCTAGAGCACCACCACCACCTACTCTTGAGTAGATTTGTTGGGATGGCAAAGATGCATAAACTCATGCTTTGATTGCATTTTCTATTAAACATACCATGATCCCACATATCTAATCACATAAGATAACTAAGGATGCTTAGGATACTCTTGCTTTGTATGAAGGAAGAAATGAGGCTTATGTTTCTATGGATGAAAGTGACTCCATGGACAATTTTTTGACAAATATCAAATATCGCAAGGAGCAATTGATTGCTATAGATGAGATTTTCCTAGACAAATTGCATCTGCAAATTCTTCTTGTGGTTTTTCCGATTCTTATCAGAGTTTCATATCTACTCTTTGTTTGATGATGAAATAAAATTCTAATGCTTTGTCATTTGATGAATTGGTTTTGTTTTGTTGCAAGTAGAATAATCCAGACAAAACATGTCCATTATGCATATTTCAATCTAAGTAAAGAAAAAGCTTCATTCTTGCTAACAACCATAAATTTACAAATGCTTCTCAAACAAAAAAGGCTAATTAGAATGAGAAGAAAAAAGAGAGTTGAATGTTTTGTAGGTATTGTAAGGCAAAAGTTCATGTCATGAAGAAATATCCTAAATTGGCTGCCAAAGAGGCTAGTATGGTTGTCGTAGATGCTCCTCATTCTAAGTTAGAATCTACAAATGTTATGTAGGATATAGAACAAGCATTTAGTGCATAAGGTAGTTATGACCCTTCTTTGCATGATTCTTGCATATATGTTGTGGATTCAAATGTATGGTACTTTCACAATGGTGCCACAAAGCATATTACTTCTCTACATAGATTGTTCACTTCTCTTGAGCCTACCCCCCCTAAGGACAATAATGTGACATGTGACTAACTCCTCTTATCTTGTCAAAGAAGTTGGAAAATTTGTGTTGACTACTATTAATAATAGTACTTTCAATTTATGGATAGTTGGTGAGTTGTTTGCAAATTGCAACTTTTACATAATGATATTTGTGGTTCAATGCGAATATCATCTTTTGGCAACTACCTATCCTTTGTGACTTTCATTGTTGACTACTCTAGGTATGCATGGTTATATGGTTGAAAAGCTAACTCTGAAGTGTTTGTATGCTTCAAGCACTCTGTTAACATGGCTAAAATTTTGTCTAGAGTAAAGTGGGCACCATTTATTCTGATTGAGGTGGGGAGTACATGCCTAAGGAATTTAATATATATCTAGCTAAACATGGGATAAAAAACCAATGTATAGTGTCATATACACCATTGCAAAATGGCATATCCAAGAGAAAAACATATCATTCATGGAGATGGAATGATGCATCATTAAGAGTCACGCTTTGCCACATAGTTTCTAGCTTGAAGCTATTTTATGTGTAACCTATCTACTCAATAGGTATCCCACTAAGGCATTGCAATCTATCACTCCGTGTAAGGCTTGGCATGGTAAAAAAGACCATATGTGGAGAAGTTGCATGTTTTTGGTTGCTTACCTTATGCTTTGGTTCTAGTTCAGGAATGCAAGAAGTTAGATAACACGGTAGTAAAATGTAATTTTGTTGGGTACAATAATGAAAGCAAAGATTATAAGTTATATCATCCACAAAGTAAGTGTATCTTGGTTAGTCATGATGTTGTCTTCATGAAACATGCCATTTAGTCTTTACTTTCATGTACAAAAGAGATAGATGTATGATGAATGCTCATAAGATATCAATGATACTTTGTCACCTCTTGTCAATGGTGTGCAGCCGTGTATAGCACCAAATGAGGTGGTTTTTAGCCTATGCAAGTTTCTCATGATAATGAGGATCGACTTATTTATGATGCAGATATGAACGATGTACTTCTTGACAAGAGAGTAGAGATTGAGAAATCTAGGACTATGCCAAAATGGTTTATGTAAACATTGCATGTTAGTAAGTTAGTTGCACCATTGGCTAGTCGTACTTGTTTGAGCTATCATACTTTCTCTTGTGCATTAGATTGTTATGCATTGGTTGTTTCTAGTTTGTGTGTTGAGGATGAGCTTGTGACTTTTGAAGAGGCACAAAATTTAGAAAATTGACTAGTTGTTATGCAATATGAGTACAGTGCTATTATAAAAAATGGTACTTGATTCTTGTGTGATTTGCCTCCCACTAAGGAGACCATTGGTACCAAGTGGTTTTATAAGTTAAAGGGCAAGTCTAATGGTAGTGTCAATTGCTACAAAGATAGGCATGTGGCAAAGGATTATACTTAACAAAAGGGCATTGATTTTGGTAAGACCTTTGCTCCCACTTGTCATATGACAAGTATTTATAGCATTAGCACATTGATATCTCATAATGGTTGAAATGTACATCAATTAGACATCAAAATTGAAATTTTCAATGGTGATTTATATAAAGGAGTGTATGTTTTTAGCCTTATGGTTTTGTGTCGAAGGGGCAAGAAAACAAAGTAGGTAGATTGAAAAAAGCTTTGTATGGTTTGAAGTAAGCACCCCGGGCTTGATATGAGAAGATGCATGTATATTTGACTACATATGGTTTTCAAAATAGTCCCGTTGAGAGCACATTATATGTTAGACATGAGGGTGATGTGCCTGTAATCATTTTGATTTATGTTGATGACATCCTACTCACTAGTCCTAATGAGACACATATTGCTAAATTTAAGGCTAAGTTGAACTCATCTTTTGACGCATCAAATTTGGGCATATTGCATCATTGTTTGGGGATTCAATTTCTTAAGTAGTGTGATGGAAGTATTGCTTTGTATCAAAGAAAGTATGTTGACTATTATTTAGAGATTTGGTCTCAAATATGAGCTTATTGCTACTCCTATGGAGGACAAGTTTGAAGTTGTGAGTCTTCATGAGGCTATAGGTAGTTTTAATGTCTTTCTCTATCATTAGATTGTTGGATGCTTGATTTGTATATGCTTTACTAGGCTAAGAATTCAAATTGTAGTCTTGCAAATGAGCAAGTTTATACATAGCCCAAGCACTAAACATTGGTAGGTAGTGAAGGGATCTTTCCTTGCTCAAGTAGTACTTAACACCTTGGGTTGTTTTATCATAAGGAAGGATCATTACCGCCTATTAATATGCTTTTCCAAAGGGCTAGTTGTTATGATACTTGTGAATCCACATGTGGTTTTTACTTTATGCTTGGCAGTTTATGCATATCGTGGTTGAGCAAGAAGTAGCCCTCTATGGCCACTTCTAGTTGTAAACATGAGTACAGGGCAACTTTCACAACTATGGTTGAGTGTGTTTGGCTCAAATGCTTATTGGTTGATTTGGGAGTTGGGCAGTCAATTGCTACCACCATATTCACCGAGAGTCAAAGTGCATTAGTAATTGCACAAAATCTAGTATTCCATGCATGTTCCAAGCACAGTGAGGTGCAATATCATTATGCGAGGGAGAAACTCTTTGCATGAGAGATCATCTTGACCTAATGTGCACCACATTGAAATCAATTAGATTTCAAGACATCTAACCCATGCAAGCCACAATATCATCAGGATTCCCCACACTCATTGCACCCACCTAGGATTGCACAATGTGCAACAATCTAGATCTTGAATGCAATATATACTCTTAAGGGAAGATTGACCACCATAGAGTAATAATATCGAAGGAAATGGAGACATTACTATCCCTTCTTCTTGGGCAATTGTTTGTAGACCCTCTAAGGACTTGCCCAATAACTCATTAGACTAGTAAGTAGCACTTCCTTCACTCCAAGTCCATGACTCGTAATTGTTGAAACACTTACATGCACACACACCCAAAGGGAAGGATTGGGCATGTCACTTCTCTATACAAAGTGCCAACTCTCGTTCACCACATCACTCGCAAGGGAGACTTATTACTATATTTTGGAAGTAATGCGTATGAAAAAACTTAGAATTGCTTGGGCACTTTTTTCCCTCTATATGAGGTTTTTTGCCCTCGATCTTGTCGGTCTATGATTTTCCTTTTTTCTGGAAACCTTAAAAATTGTTTCAGCGCATACTAAGTCTTGTGACTCTTCTCTATTGATACCTCTCAATACACTTTGAGTTGTGCTCTCTCAGGCTTATTCTTCTCTAAGCTATGTACTTGCATTCCTACAACCCTAAATCCAACAAGCATTTTTTCCTACATTGGCACAAAATGAGAGGAGAGTTGAAGAGAATAAAATTAACCATTACTTGCTTCTTCGTATGCATCATTTATTTTGATCTATAAGTCTTTTTTCAAAGTAAAATAACTTTTCGATAAACAAACCTAATGACCTTGAGAAAGCCAAACAATCATAATGGGGCCCCTTAGATATCACCAAATACATCATGTCATCTCTCTCTCTCTCTCTCTCTCTCTCTCTCTCTCTCTCTCTCTCTCTCTCTCTCTCTCTCTCTCTCTCTCTCTCTCTCTCTCTCATATACGCTTTTGGGAGAACCACGCTGCATAGATTGTTCTTTCACCATAGCTATCCTTTCCTACCATGGGGAAGGAGAATCATTGTATATTTGGAAAGGTCCCATGGGTCATAATTTGGCCTTCTATGGACGATAATAAACTACTCTACTCTCTTTGTGGCCACTCCCTCTCTTTCGATTGGTGGGTTTTCTATATTAATGTTGCCTTGGACTCTTCTTTTTGGGGTTGTATTGACATAAAGAGTACCTCATATTGTCCCAAGGAAAACTGTAGGTTAGTGCATATTAGAGTTGTGACCACATAAAATACTTCAAAGCACACATCATTATATAGACCCATGGCACAAAGAGATGTAGGTCACACTCTTACAATTGGTTGGTACATATCTTTGTCAAATGTATTATTAGGGAATGCAGATGATATCATGTCATTGAGGAGTCTAGCCTTTATGTTTTAGCTTATCCGTGTTGGATAGACCTACGAAGAACACCATGAGATGTTTTGATATTCTTCTTCCTTCTAGAGGATATCATATCAGTTTCATTGCCTTGCCAAATCAATCGATGTACTAGATCCCTAGTTTTGATTTTTGCAGTTATTTGGTTTTTTTTTTGTTAGATGTTTCTTTTCAATTATACATTAATTGCCCAAAAAACATGATAATTCATCTAAAACATATATCATCCCCCTTGAGAAATTATTTGTAGACCCTATAAGGACTTGCCCAATAACTCACCAGGCTAGTAAGTTTCTTCAGTTGTTGAGATATCGAGCTCCACTCGTGATATGCCAGGGTGACCGTTGTGTATTTATGTCACCGACTTGTTAGTTGCAGATGCGATTGGTACACCGCCCCTGAATAATAGCTACATGATAGCTATCCTTATCTACTCTAGTTCGTGGCTCAGTTAGTATGCCACCTTAGTTAGTTGAGTTTGGTTTTTGAGACCCATATCTAGGGTTCTTCTATTTCTTTGTACTTGTGTTCTTTTTGGCTTACACAACTAAGAAGAGGAAAACTGTTTTCAGCCTCCACCCTTGTGTGTCTTCCCCCATTGTGCAAGCAAGAAAGCTTCAAGCGAGACTCCTTCCTTCTCTCCCACAATCTTGACATGGTATCAGAGCCTTGTTCGTGGTAAGGAGCTCAAGAAAGCAAGCCAAGCTCGCGGTGTTCTGGTAAGAGGAGCAGTGTTGCTTTCATTTCCTGTTTCGGGAGCAGATCTCTACAGGTAGCACAGTCGGAAAGTGTAGGAGTGCATTGTCTCAAGTTGAGACGCCCTTCGCGGTGAAGCAAGAGGGCAGTATATGCTGCGGGCAAGGGCTTTAGCCCTTGGCGACCTTGTTTTTTTTATTTGAGGCCATTTCGGGGCCTGTTTTGGAGGCGCAAGTTTTCTGCATGCACTCAGGAAAAGGCCCAGTTTTATGCTGTGCAGCCACTGTTCAACAGGTCGGTGAATAGTTACTATAAAAATTGCATTGTATGCTTGTGCGCAGAGACATTGGGAGTTACAGAATCATCCCTGTTGCCTGTTGATGCAAAATCGTCACTAGGAAGTGACTGTGTGGTCAAATACCACTTTCGCTAGTTTTGCAGATTTTCCCTTGTGAGGGTGAAGCTGTGGTTTTTGCAGTGACAGAATTTTTTGCAGTCTTCTGTAATGGCATCTGATTCTCTTTCACAGATTGTTACTGAAAAGCTTGACAAGAACAACTTCCAAGCATGGAAGTTTAGAATGACGAATTTCCTTATGGGAAAAGGATATTGGGAATTTGTTGCAGGAAATGAAGAAGAACCAGTTCTTCCTGATGTTCCCAATCAACAGCAAATGCAGGCATTTAAAGCATGGCATGAGAGAGCCAGGAAAGTTATGTATTGGCTGTCTATCAGCATTTCAGACTCTATGATTGTGCATATTCAGGATGCAAGTACGCCAAAGGAGGCATGGGATACTTTGTCAAAAATGTATAGCACAAATACGCAAGCTAGGAAAATGCAGCTCAAGCAAGAGTTGCACAATGTGCAAAGAGAAAATATGAGCATCAACGACTACCACATGAAGGTGAAGAAGATTGCAGATGCACTTGCTTCCATTGGGTCACCAGTGGAAGATGATGATTTAGTTTCTGTGACCTTGAATGGTCTAGGAAAGGATTATGCACAGTTTCGGACATCCATTTCAGTTCGTGAAAGATTTCCTGACTTTGAGGAGTTGATTGCTCTTCTAATTTCTGAGGAGCAGAGAAATGGTGGTGCATCTTCTTCAGGAGGAACTTCAAAAGAAGCTGTCTTCTACTCAAATGCTGGAAGAGGTAGAGGCAGAGGTAGAGGAGGCCGATTTGGAGGCCATGGTAGAAATCAGAATATGCAGCAAACTCAAGAAAACCAGTCCTATGGAGGAGGACGTGGTAACTCTAGAGGCAGGGGGAGCCAAAGAGGTCGTGGTGGATGGCAAAGAGGCCAAAATGCAAATAGTAATGTTGAATGCTATTATTGTGGTAAAATGGATCATATGGCTAAAGACTGCTATAAAAAGCAGAATGACATCATGAATGGAAAACTGCAACAAGGAAATTATGCATCCTCTAGTAGACAGGGTGATGACAGAAATGAGCATCTGTTTATGGTACAGCACATGAACAATTCTATGACAAGTGCAGAAGAAAGCAACGATGTATGGTATGTTGACTCAGGTGCATCAAACCATATGACAGGTCATGCAGAATGGATGGAGGATGCAAGGAAAATGGAAAAACCAGGATTTGTGGAGACTGGTGATGATACTGCACATCCTATTGTGCAGATTGGAAAAATTCCTTTGTCTATGCAGGATGGGAAAAGAAAATACCTGTCCGATGTATTTCATGTCCCGAATATCACCAAGAATCTAGTTTCTGTTGGTCAAATGGTTGAACAGGGCTTGCGGGTCAGATTTAATCCTCATGGATGCTTTGTTGAGGATATGAAAAATAAAGGTCGCTTGATACAAAAGGAAAGAAGAAGGGCAGAATGTTTACATTGGATGCAGACATGTCTGAATTGAGTGCAACAATGTTTGCACATGGGACTGGTGTAGTTGCAGATATTGATATCTGGCATAAACGCATTGGTCATGTTAATATACAGCAACTTAAATCAATGCAGGCCCAAAATATTGTTGCAGGATTGCCTAAATTCAAGGTTGCAGAAATGCATAAGGTATGTGAAGCCTGTCAGTTTGGAAAACAGGCAAGGAAACCATTTTCTAGACATGTTCAAGAGAGTAAGAAGCCATTGGAATTAATCCACTCTGATGTGTGGACTACTAAAGCTGCGTCTCTTGGAGGCTGTCATTATTTTGTCAGTTTTATTGATGACTATAGCAGAAAAGTTTGGGTGTATTTTATGAAAAAGAAAAGTGAAGTTTTTGGGCATTTCAAAACTCTTAAAGCGATGGTTGAAAAAGAAACAGGCCTGCAGATAAAATGCCTAAGGTCAGATGGAGGGGGAGAGTACCTCTCAAATGAGTTTGCAAGGTTCCTACAGGAGCATGGCATAAAGCAGCAATATTCATGCAGTCATACCCCACAACAAAATGAAATTGCAGAAAGGAAAAACATGCATATTGGAGAGGTATCTCGTGCCATGCTCAATGAAAAAGACTTGCCAGATTTTTATTGGGCTGAAGCAGTTGCTACAGCAGTCTATATAATGAACAGGACTCCCACTGCAGCAATACATGGGATGACTCCAGAGGAGAGGTATACTGGTAGGAAACCAGATATTTCTCATTTGAAAATTTTTTGTTGCATTGCCTATGTACATGTGCCAGATGAGTTGAGATCCAAGTTGGATCCAAAAGCTGAGAAGTGCATCTTTATTGGTTACTCTCTGCAGCAAAAAGGGTACAGATGCTATAACCCTTCTACTCGTAAGTTTACAGTGAGCAGAGATGTTGTTTTTTATGAGATGAGTAGCTGGTATAAACCAGTAAATGTGATTGATGATGTAGATGCACAAAATGGTAATGCTGCACAGAATTCACAGCAGCAGTCACAAAATATTAGTGGACCTGGAGCGTCCTCTAGCAGTGGTTCACATTCTTCGCCATGGACAGGCAGATTGAGATCAGGAGAATCTTCTCAAAGCAATGCAGATAGTGGTATGCAGGTATCACGAAAAGGAAAAGAGAAGGTTGATCAGCCCATGTTTGATGTGAATGCAGGTCACTCTTATGTGGATGGTGAATCCAGTGGCTCAGAATAGAGCATTGATGATGAGTTGGGTATTCCTTCTATTGTTACACCTGGAGTAAGGAAGACCAGGGATGTTTTGAGAGCACCTGGGAGTGAACCTACTTTGCGCATGTCTACAAGAGCTAGGTATCCTGTGGATAGGCTGAAATATTATGGATTTACAGCCATTCACTATGCATATATGGTCAAAGTGATACAGGAACCAGAACCCACATCTTTTGAGCAAGCCATGGGAAAAGAAAAATGGGAGAAAGCCATGGATGAAGAAATGGATACCTTGGAAGCAAATGCTACATGGAAGTTAGTACCTTTGCCTAAAGGTAAGAATGCAATTGGCTGTAAGTGGGTTTATAAGGTGAAGCACAATGCAGATGGTTCTGTGAACAGATACAAGGCAAGATTAGTAGTCAAGGGGTATGCACAAACATATGGCATTGACTATAAAGAAACATTCAGTCCAGTTGCAAGGATGGCAACTGTAAGAGCAGTCATTGCTATGGCTGCATCAAAGGGATGGTCTTTACATCAGATGGATGTAAAGAATGCCTTCTTGCATGGTGATTTGCAAGAAGTGGTCTATATGGAGCAGCCACCAGGTTATGCGCATGCTGTTCATCCTGAGTTTGTTTGCAGGTTGAAGAAAGCCTTGTATGGCTTGAAGCAAGCACCTAGAGCATGGTCTGACAAGATAGGACAGTATCTTGTCACTATTAGCTTTCAGATTTCCAACAGATTTCTCACTTTATGTGAGAAAAACAGAGAAAGGTATTATGCTACTTGTCATTTATGTTGATGATTTGATTATGACAGGTGACAATGATGAAAGATATCCTTCATGTGAAAATGCTATTGAAGCAGAAGTTTGAGATGAAGGATTTGGGAGAGCTGCGTTATTTCTTGGGCATTGAGGTGATTAGATCACCAAGTGGGATACAGCTCTTGCAGAGGCAGTATGGATTGGACATGCTGTCCAAATATGGGATGACAGGCTGTAAGCCTATTTCAGTTCCTTTGGAGCAAAATGTGAAGCTGAGCACAGATGCAGGTGAGCTTCTAGAAGACCCTACTATGTACAGACGCATAGTAGGAAGTTTGATTTATATGACTATTTCCAGGCCAGATTTGAGCTATGATGTTGGATTGGTAAGTCAGTTTATGCAGGCTCCAAGGAAACCACATTTGGATGCGGCTAGACGCATACTCAGGTATGTGAAGTCCACATTGCAGTATGGACTATTTTATGAGACTAGGGTTCAGATACAATTGCATGGATACACTGATGCTGATTGGGCTGGTAGTATTTCTGATAGACGATCTACCAGTGGATATGTATTCTCTTTTGGGAGTGCTGCAGTCACTTGGAGCAGCAAGAAACAGCCTACAATTGCCTTGTCGAGCATAGAGGCTGAGTACAGGGGTGCAGCAATGGCTGCATGTGAGGTAGCTTGGTTGCATAAGCTACTTTATGATATGCATCAGTCTACAGATGGACGAGTTGTCATTTATTGTGACAACATGAGTAGTATACACTTGGCAAATAACCCAGTCTATCATGCTAGAACAAAGCACATTGAGGTGCATTATCACTATGTGCGAGAGAGGGTTTTACTAGGTCTTATTGATCTAGTTTATGTCAGCACAGAGGATCAGGTAGCTGACATATTCACGAAGGCATTGGGCGCAGAGAAGCTGCGCAAGTTTAGAGACCTGCTTGGTGTGCAGGACTTGGGATTGAGCTTGAGGGGGAGTGTTGAGATATCGAGCTCCACTCGTGATACGCCAGGGTGACCATTGTGTATTTATGTCACCGACTTGTCAGTTGCAGATGCGGTTGGTACATCGCCCCTGAATAATAGCTACATGATAGCTATCCTTATCTACTCTAGTTCGTGGCTCAGTTAGTATGCCACCTTAGTTAGTTGAGTTTGGTTTTTGAGACCCATATCTAGGGTTCTTCTATTTCTTTGTACTTGAGTTCTTTTTGGCTTACACAACTAAGAAGAGGAAAACTGTTTTCAACCTCCACCCTTGTGTGTCTTCCCCCATTGTGCAAGCAAGAAAGCTTCAAGCGAGACTCCTTCCTTCTCTCCCATAATCTTGACATCAGTATCATTGATATTGATGATATTCTTTGGTATGATATTGTACTTATGCATTGTTAGAGAGAGAGAGAGAGAGAGAGAGAGTGTGTGTGTGTGTGTGTGTGTGTGTGTGTGTTATTGAGGGGGAGGAGGAGAGGGAGATGCATATTGTGGGTCTCCAAGATATGAGAGAGAGAGAGAGAGAGAGAGAGAGAGAGGAGAATCGATTGTGGTTCTTATGAAGAGGAGGAGAGCAAGATGTGGTGGTGTAATGGTAGTACTAATGGTGGTAATGTTATTGAGGGGAGCACTTGGATCCGTGTCTTTACACTAAGACAGCAACCTGTGATGGCTCATTGCTTATTTTAGTACTTTATGTGGATGATATGCTGATGGAACGCTCATGATGAGCTGGGTGCTCTTAAATCTCAGCTAAAGAAGAGCTTTGAGATAAAGGATTTGGGATAGGCCTCTCACATTCTTGGTATGCACATTAAGTGCATTAGGCATCAGGGACTACTCTACCTCTCACAGAGGGAGTACATTCATAAATTCCTCGAGCATTTCCGCATGCTAGACGTGAAGCCTATTGGTTGTCCATTACCTTCTTATATGAAGGTTTCATAGGCCGATTGTCCGCAAATAGATGAGCAGAAGGCCGAGATGGCCAAGATTCCTTATGCATCAATAGTGGGCAGTTTGATGTATGCCATGATAGTCACTCGACCAAATATCACCTTTACAGTTGGTGTTGTGGCACGCTATATGGCTACATCTTGCAAGAAACATTGGGATGCCATGAAGGGTATCATGAGATACCTGAAAGGCATAGCAGATATGTGTATTTGCTATGGCAACCATGATATAGGAGTTGTGGGGTACACAGACTCCGATTATGCAAGACATGCACATAGTAGGAAGTCCACTTCTAGCTATGTATTCACCTATGTTGGAGGTGATGTATCTTGGATATCCAGGGTTCAAAAGTGTATGGCTCTCTCTACCACTGAGATCGAGTATGTTGCAGCCACTAGGGGTTACAAGGAGGCCATATGGTTGGGCCGTTTGGTTCATGACCTTGGGATTGATTCCATACCTATGCTACATTTGGATTCTATGAGTGCTATTCAGCTAGCCAAAAATCCGGTCTTCCATGCAAAGAGGAAACAGATTGAGCTGAGGTATCACTTCATACGTAGGGTCATGGAGGACAAGTCTATTAACCTTGTCAAGATCTCCACGAATGAAAATTATGTAGGTTTGCTCATGAAAAGCCTTACCACTGAGCGCTTGCCTTCCTCAGGAGATTGATGGGCGTTGGATGAGATGATGTTTTTCCTCATCCTGTTGTATATGTGTACACTGTATTGTCTTTTCTTTTCCTTTTCACTCCTCACTAGGGTAGATTTGCCTTTAAGTGGGAGGTTGTTGGGGGTAAAGGTACCTTTGCCTAGCTGCCTGTGTATTACTACAGTGACAGTACCTGCCACTGCACATTGCAGGTGGCAGGTGCCCATCACCATCACTTTATTCATTATTATTTTAGTGAGAGTTTGAATAAAGGAAGGCCCGGTCACACATTGTGACTGTTGGAGTTCCCATTTGGTCTCTCTCTCTTTCTTACTCTTACTCTCCCGCCATAGCTCTTTCGAGCAAGATTCGATCTTTCTCACCTTTCAATTCTAATAGTGTTTTGACTTTGATTCAGCATACAATCAAGGCATCAGAAGCATGGAGTATATTGAGAAGTCAATATGAAACAGAATCAAACAAAGATTCAAGACCTGGAGAATCAACTGATAGCAGAGAAGTTTTATGAAGGAGACGGTTGAAGCATTCATTTATGGGATTAAGAATCTATGCGACCAAATGGTGGGCACTAGGATACAAAAGACTAGCAAGGAGCTAGTTTGGAGGTGTCTTTGAATCTGTCCACCAAAGTTTGATGGATTGGTAATTGTCCATAATACTCATGTGAGAACTCAAGCTTTGAATTTTAAGGAGTTTTGTGCATTATTAATGGAGGAGGAGTTGAGGTTGAAAGCTTGAAAAGGAAGTAGTAGTAGAGATGCTACATTCTCCGCTAATGCAAAAGGCAAAGGTAGCTCCTCCACCAAAAATGATGGTGACAAAAAGAAGAAAGGTGATAAGAAGAATTTTCAAGGAGAGTGTTTCTATTGCAATAAGAAAGGATATACAATTGTAGATTGACATGTCAAGAAGGCAAATGAAAAGAATGGTACTCTTAAAAGTAAGGGAAATGAGACATCCAACATGACTGAAGTAGAGCTCGAGTTATTTATGGTAACCATCAAGAAAATGTGTTCCTCAGCACAAGAAGAATCTACCACTGATTCATGCGAGTTGGATAGTGGTTCGTCCCATCACATGACCAACAAGAAAGGTCTATATAGTTCTATGTAGCCTCTACAAGAATCCATCACTATGACGGTTGGAAACGATGCAAAATACCCTACTATGGGTGTAGGTACAATCTCCTTTGTTGCTGCGAATGGTGAAATAAAAAAGCTTTCAAATGTGTTATATCGTTCAAAAATTAGGAGAAAAAGATGATTAGTTGTTTCCATAATTGATATTGGTCATGAAGTGAGATTCAACAAGACAAGTGCAGAAACTCTTAACAGTGTCAGCAAAGTTGTTGGCAAAGGAGAAAGGAGGAACAACCTGTATGAGAGAGCTAAGTGCACTTACAACCACCATTGGAGCGGGCATAAGTAAGCTTTGGCATGGAAGGTTTTGACACATTGGATTTGTAGTTTTGAAGGAGATGCATGAGCAAGGTATGGTTGCTCACCTACCTATGGTTATTGAATTGAAGGAACCATGTGAAGCTTGTATGATAGGTAAGCAAAATTGAGAAAGGAATTTCCATAAGAAAGCAAGAATAGAGCAAATACTCCTCTAGAGTTGGTACATGTTGACTTGTGTAGTATGATGCCTATACAAGCCTTGGGAGGATCTTCTTATTTCATGTTGATCATCAACGACTACAACAAGGAGATGTGTGTGTACTTCCTTCGTGATAAGACTTAAGCTTTCAGCAAGTTTAAAGAATGGCTAAAACCTGTTGAGAATAAAATGGGGAAAAGTGTGAAGAAATTTAGAATAGATGGTGGTAGTGAGTCAACTCAAAGGAGTTTGAAGACTTTTGGAAGAGAAAAGGGATCGAGCGTCAATTGATGGCAACTTATATACCTCAACAAAAGAGTATTGTGAAACATAGGAAAGGTAGCATGGTTGAGATGGCAAGGTGCATGTTAAAAGGCAAGGGATTACCAAACCATTTTTGGGCCAAAGCTGTAAATATATTCTACATTCTTAATCAGAGCTACACAAAGGCTCTCAAGGGAAAAGCACCTCATGCAGCTTACACTGGTAAGAAACCATTTGTCTCACATTTGGAACTTTTGGATGTGAATGCTATGCACATGTTCCTGATGAGAAAAGAAACAAGTTAAAACCAAAAAGAAAAAAATGCATAAGAAAAAAATGCATATTCTTGTATTATAGTGATGAGCAAAAGGCTTACAAATTATATGAACAAGAGGCAAAGAAGATCATAGTGAGCCACGATGTACATTCTCAATCAGAGCTACACAAAGGCTATCAAGGGAAAGCATCTCATGCGGCTTACATTGGTAAGAAACCATTTGTCTCATATTTTGGAACTTTTGGATGTGAATGCTATGCACATGTTCGTGATGAGAAAAGAAATAAGTTAAAACCAAAACGTAGAAAATGTATCTTCTTGTGTTATAGTGATGAGCAAAAGACTTACAAATTATATGAACAAGAGGCAAAGAAGATCATAGCGAGCCATGATGTGGTGCTGAAGGAGCAGTTGCATACACCGGAGGAGGAGAATGCAAGTTCTTCCACTTTATTATCAAGCGAAGAAGTAACCCACAATGAACTTGTCCCAAGAGCTACGCCTATCCTTAAGGAGGAGGAAGAATCATATTCGGATGATGAAGAGAAAGTTCACCAACCTCACATTACACCACCGGAAAAGCCATTGCTGCGATGGGTGAAGCAGCTTTATGACCAAAATAATCCTACGGCCACATCTGTTGAGGAGAAGGTAGATGGACTAAGGAGGTCTCAGAGAATGGAGGACCAAAGAAAGGCTTTTGCTCACATAGTCAATATAGCCTTGATGACTAAGATTATGAGAGAAGCAAAGAAGCTAGCTGAGTTGGAAGAGGAACTTGCAGATCTGACATGGAAGGTAGCTATGCAAGCTGAATATGACAACATAATGAAGAATGACACTTGGGAGCTAGTGGATTGGCCACCAAAGAGAAAGATTAGTGGCACCAAGTGGGTCTAGAAGGTCAAGTATAAGGTTGATGGAACCTTAGAAAATTACAAAGCCAAAAACAAGCTGCACATGAATTTTCATAGGTTGAAGGGTATGATTTTGAAGATCCATTTGCTCCAACTACCAGAATGACCACTATTCATAGAGTACTTGCAGTGCTGCGCACAATACATGGCCAGTTTACCAAATGGATGTTAAATCAACATTCTTGAATGGTGACCCCAAGGATAAAGAAGGCATTGTATGGGCTGAAACAAGCCCCTGGAGCATGGTACTAGTGGTGGATAGATAAGTTTTTTTAAAGCTTAAACTTCAAAAGTAGTGCCTTGGATGCTAACTTGTATGTCTATAGGGATGGAGAAAAGTCTGTAGTTATTGTCCAATATGCGGATGACCTTCTTAGTACAAGTGACTATGAAGATATGATCAACCAAACTCGAAAGGCTTTGAGCTCCGAGTTTGAAATGGTAGACTTGGGCTTGTTGCACTATTGTTTGATGATTGAAGTCTAGCAAGAGCCAAGAAAGATCTCCAAAGCATCAAAGAAGGGCAAAAGAACTCCTAAAAAGTATATTCCTCAAAAAAAGAAATATCCTTTTTGTATTGTCTTGTACAATCTCATGTTATAGATCACGAAGAAAGTAAATATAAATTTGATGCAATATTTGAGCTTGTATTTATGTTGAAAGTAAAGAGACATTTTCTTTAATATCATTGCACTATATCTTTCTATCTCTTCTCTTTGATATCTGAAAAAAAAAACATAAATATTTACCATTTAAGAAGTGAAATCATATATATATATATATATATATATATATATATATATATATATATATATATATGATTTGATGTACAAATTGACTTGTTTGTTGTTAAGTTGAAATGCAAATGAATGTAGCAATTCAATATCTTCATTTTGTAAATCCAACCTTACTTGATGTAGTGTACATGAGGATCTAACCTTTACAAAGGTAAATATATCCTCATTGAGCCAAATATCAATGTCCACTATAGGATCTTTGTTAAAATCGTCGAGATATCTATTGAAATAAAAGCTAAAGATAAAATTTTGAGTAGCAAGCATGTATTTGCAAGTAATAGAATTTGATTTATCATACAAGCTATCTTGCATTCTATCCTTGTATCTCACCCCTCATCAACAAATTGTAGGACATGATCATATGCTAGCCCTTGATTGATAGCATGGCCTTTGGTTTTTGTATCTTTCTATCCTTGTATATCACCCCTCATCAACAAATTTTAGGACATGATCATATGCTAGCCCTTGATTGATAGCATAGCCTTTGGTCTTTGTATCTCAACATCTCTCAATAGAAGCATGCATGGGAGATCTTGAAAGCATTTGGTATGACTGAGTGTAAGGAGATAGCTACACCTATGGAGGTCAATGCAAAGTTATCCATCGAGGATACATCAACACTAGGAGACAATGGGAGATACAATAGGTTGGTCAGCATCTTGATCTACCTGTGCAACACTAGGCCAGATATTAGTTTTGTTATTGGAGTTTTGACCAAGTTCTCAAACAAGACTTGTGAGAGCCATTGGACGGTTGGGATGTGAGTGCTTAAATACTTGAAGGGAACTCTTGACTATGGTATCACTTACAATTCTGATACTTCTCTTATGGGGTACTGTGACTTAGATTGGGCAGGAGATAGCAATTCAAAAAAGTCAAAATTTTTGGTTATTGTTTGTTCTTTAGGTTCAAGAATTTTCTATTGGATCAATAAGAAGCAACCAATAGTGGCATTATCTTCTACCGAAGCAGAGTGCAAGGCAGCCTGTTTTGTTGTATGTGAAGCGGTATAGTTGAGGAGGATCTTATGGCATATGGGAGTGTAGGATGAAGACTTGACTCTACTAAGATGTGATAATCAGAGTTGCATTGCCATTGCCAAGAATCTAGTGTTTCATGCATGCACAAGATATATAGAGATCCAATATCACTATGCGCATGATTTGATCCGAGGATGGGATAGTGGAGCTAGTCTAGTGTCCAATAGAGGAGAATGGAGTAGATTTCTTCACCAAATAACTCTCGAAGGATTTGCTTCAAGTTCATCCTTAAATACTCAACTTTGGGCTAAGGAGTTAGTTTACCTACGTGGGTAGACATCAAGGGGGAGTGTTAGATATGCTCAATGCCCTACCCTCATAAGGTGCCATGAATTATCTATGGTGCTCAAATTTGTAAGGCTCCCATTATGAGGAGAAGCCATGTGCGAGCTTGGACATTGGTGGGTCCTAACTTGTATGTTAGATAAGGTCTATGTGATTGGATGGAAAAAAGGTGATTGTTGCGAGTCTAGCCTTTGGGTTAGATAGAGTAGTTAAAGCTAGTAGCAACTCAAGGCACACCGCATCGAGTTGCAAGGTAAGGAAGTTATTAGGGACCCCTATTTTGGGTTTGAGGGTCGTGGAAGTAGCCCTTGACTAGGGGTAGAAAATATTCCTTGGCTAACTAGTGGAGGTGTACATGGAAGGTCAGCGGACATATGTGCATATGGACGGCGATCAACAAGCACATGTGCACATGGAAGGTCAACATACACGTGCACATGGAAGGTCAATAGACACATGTGTACATGGAAGGTCAACAGACATAAGTGCATATGGAAGGTCATCCATCATGACCCCTTTCACATGTTATAAAAGGTAAATCCCTTCACAGCTTTCATGATCCATCCTTTCACCCAATCAGAGTTATTCTAGCTAACCTTAAGCTCTTCACCTATCTTCTATTTAAATTGTCATCTAAGCTTCACATTAGAAGTGCACGGGTGGATAGAGTTATCTTTGCATAAGCTTGTTTGGAGTTAAAGAAAATTTTTGTTTTTCTCTTATTTGTTGTGTAGTCTCTTTCTATATGTCTTGCCCAAATTCTATTCGCTGCGACATGCAATTTTTACAACTTGGTCTCATTATGACTAGCATTTCTTGCAACAATGCTATTTATTGAGAAATTGGATGGGAAAGATTAAAGCTATTAGAAGACCCAAATATGGTAGGTCTGAGTGCTGAAATTGCACATTAGACCACTTAGAAATGGGGGTGTCAAACTTGAAAATATTGTGACTAAGGATTGGGATGAATGAGATGAGCTATGCAAAATTCCATGATCTTTTTATCACTCTCTAAGCATGTTCACTACAATGTTGTAACAGGAAATTAAATTGCATATGAGCTTTGGACACAGATTAAGAATCTTTATGACAAGCAGAGTCTTGTATCTCAAATGTATTGTCTAAAATAATTGATAGACCTTCGCATGAAAGATAGGGACTTCTATGTGTATACACTTAAATGAGTTTCACTCCATCATCAACCATTTAGCTTGACATAAGATTGAGTTCAATGATACTTTGCATCCTTTATTTTTGCTTAGTACTCTACCAGAGTCGTGGAACACTTTTTGTATGGCTCTATGTTCTAAGGATGGGCTGAAATTGCAAGATGTTAAGAGTGCTCTATGTTTTAAGGATGGTGAGCTGAAATTGGAAGATGTTGAGAGTGCCCTCTTGACTGAAGAGACGAACAAAAAAATTATGGATACTTCTTATACATCCCATGCATCGATTATGAGAGGCTAATAGGATGGAAATGGTCGTGGTAAAGACTCTAATAGGTCTCAATCTAGGACACGTGGATAGTCTCACAATAAGTCATGTGGCCGTAAGTTTGGTCTCACTTGTCATCATTGTGGTAAAGCAGATCATATTTAGCCACACTACCATAAAATGTGTGAAGACAAGTGTAAGGAAAAGGGTAAAGTGTAGGACAAGAACGATGATTACTCTAAGGGGCTCCTTTATCTATCACACGAGGAATATATCCAAAAAGCCCTTGAGTGGTTTCATATGTAGGGGATGGTAAGCCTATTGGTTGTTCTCTACCTTCTCATGTGAAGGTTAGTGAGGCCTATTGTCTATAGTCCAATGAGCAAAAGGCCAAGATGACTAAGATCCCTTATGCATTCGTCGTTGGCAATTTGATGTATGCCATGATATGGGTATGCGATATGGCTATACTTGGGTATGCGATATGGGTATGCAATATGGCTATACCTGGTAGATGACATTGGAATGCCATTAAGACTATCACGAGGTACTTGAAGGGCACAACAACTATATGCATATGCTATAGTGGCTAGGATACAAGAGTCATGGGATACACTAACTTTGATTATATAGGACATGTAGATAGTAGAAAGTCCACCTCTAGCTATGTCTTCATCTTTGCTTGAGGTGCTGTTTATTAGACCTCCAAGGTGCATAAATGCAAGGGTCTCTCTACTATTGAGGCTGAGTATGTTGTAGTCATTGAGGCTTGTAAGGAGGCTCTCTGGTTAGGCCGTCTAGTGGCAGATCTTAGTATTACTAATGTGGTCCCTACATGCATTCAAATTCTATGAGTGCTATCCAATTAGCCAAGGATCTGGTCTTCCATGCGAAGATGAAACACATTGAGGTGCGGTACTACTCCATCAAAGAGGTCATTGAGGACAAGTCTGTTGACCTTGTCAAGATCTCAATTGACCAAAATAGTACAGATATACTCATGAAAAGTCTCTCAATAGAGCATTTTGCCTTTCTTAGGAAGTTGATGGGTATTAGATGAGATGATGTCTTTTCTCATCCTGTTGTACTTATGTACATTTGTACTTTATCAATTTTTTATTGTTCTCTCCTCAATAGGAGCACATTTGCCTTTAAGTGGGAGGTTGTTGGGGGTAAAGGTACCTATGCCTAGCCGCCCGTATATTACTATACTGATAGTACCCACACGTGCATATTGCAGGTGGCAGGTGTCCATCATTATCACTTCATTCTTTATTCTTTTAGAGACATTTGAATAAAGGGAAGGTTGGTTACACATTGTGATTGTTGGAGTTTCCACATCTTGTATATGTCTCTCTCTCTCTCTCTCTCTCTCTCTCTCTCTCTCTCTCTCTCTCTCTCTTGTTCCTTGTACCATAGCTCTTGCTTCCACTCCAAGCTCACTCTCTTCAGTTTCTTGGTTAGACATTTCTTTTCAATTTTACATTCATTGCCCAAAGAACATGATAATCCATCTAAAACATATATCATCTATCCCCCCTCCCCCTCCCCCCCCCTCCCCCCCACCTAAAAACCCAAAAACTCATCCTCATTAACTATAGAAAATCCCAAAGGATCAGCTTTCTCCCATATGTAATTTAAATCAAATTATCCTTCAACCTCAATGCTTTAGCTTGAAAAAAAAAAAAAACAAAAAAACAAAAACCTCCATTTAGACCCAAGTCCAAAATAACCCCCTCTCCCTAAACAAAGGTGGAATTTCCTCCTAAAAATTAATTGTCTCTGATGGCTTATTATTTATTAAGACCATTAGACCAACAAAAGAGCCTTCAAAGTAAACTTAAGTAATGGCCTTTGCTCTAGATGGGGACATACATTGCAAATTAAATAGGCTTGCCCTTTACTTGACTCATAAATTGATTTGCAAGTAGCACCCCTACTAAATCTCACAGAAGAAATTGATCACCGATGAGGTAAAAGCAATATCTCCCTTAGTGTAGAAGTGGTGAGGGGGAATCTAGTTTGGTTTGTATGGAAAGATGGGAATATAATTGTTTTCTGTAACCAAAGGCCCAATTTACTTTCTAGTCCCATTTGAGATCTCTTGTTTTAGGTTTCCAACAAGAAGGAGGAGTTAACAAAGTCAACTAAAAGGACAAAGACATAGAGAGTCAAAATCAAGACTTGTAACCCCTTGTTTGGACCTGTGCATCTCAAATAAAGACACCATGAAACATCTCTTGGAAATGAAGATGCAACTCATTGAAGAAGTAGGACTCTCATATGCTAGCTCCTCCCCCACTACCTTCCAATGTCTAAGAACTTAGTCTAGCCCTATCACCGGAGACACCCCTTAGAAATGAAGGGTAGATGAGCTAGTAAAATGACATGTAAGTCGGTGTGAGGTGCTTGATACATAGATGCATTGATTTCCCAAATTTTTTTTAATTAGCACTTGCGCATTGGTACTGACTTGTTGGTGAAAATGGGAAATTTGAAGATTGATGCTCCCTATGATATGATTGAAGTGTTCTTTGAGTTGTTATGGAAGAAAATGGCCATCAAAAGGCTACAAAAGGGGAGTCTTTAAAAAAAATTATAGAGGACTAGTACGATGACGGATTTGAATCCACATCAAGAAGCCTTAGTATGTAGCCATATCATAAAGGCAATCATTCGTTCATGCTACATTATGGTCTGAGTTATATATATCGTTGACCTTTGATAGTACCTAGAAAGTGTCACCAGGTTGGTACGTGTTTTGTTTATTGGTGCCTCTACCCTAATACTCTTTGGGCAAAGTCCATATGAACGCGGTATAACTTAGGTGAGCGATGTGTCCCATCTCAATGATCTTAAACGCCACTTATGACGCTGAATTATACTTGAGCGTCTTCTCGTTGAAAAGAAATGAAGTCTCGAAGGCATTACAAACAAAAAAACACTATTTGTAATTTGTAATCTGTAATTTGCAGTGTATTTCTTTCACGACTAATCACCATCTTCTTCGAAACCGAACGGCCCTAAGTTCTACTGTGACGAGTGACAGAGAGAGGCTCAAACCAAGCAGCTCCTGGCAGACGCAGGTACGTCTGTGCTGTTAAGCTAAGGATTTTACGCGACTGGCTCTGTTTTGCATGCAATTCTTGCAAGCCATGTACTGTAACACAGAGCATTTCACTCCTTCCTGTACGCATTTCTTGTAGAACTGTGTTGGTCTTGCACTAGAGCCTTTCTTGCATCGTCTCAGAAAGCGTGTTCCACGTGTGTTGCTCCGACCGTCATGTTGTCAATGGCGTGTAAAGTATCTGTTGCAGCATTGCGGAAAGGGTTTCCAGGCTGTGCAGGTGGCGTTTTGCATTCTGGAGTAATGTACCGCAGTAAGGAGAGCTGAATTCTAATAGTTAAGGAATGCTGATGGTTACGTCCGTCCTCTCCTTTTCTCAACTTGTCTGGAGCGTCAAGACGTTATACAAAAAGATCCAAGTTACATGTTTCCTAGATTTTGTATGTGTCCTAGATTTTCTATCAAGGGTATCAATGACATTGTGCCTGTTTTCTCCAACTCATGTATGTCAAGTGGTATTTAGCACTGCACAGTTGAGAAACAATTTAGGCTATACATGCAATGGTATGATTTTTCCATGAAGTGACAGAAATGAGACGAGGTTTTAAGAAGAAACAATACCGTGGCTTCATGGGAAACTTGTCTTTGTGGTTTCATGTGGAAGCGGGCCTTTGATTTCTCAAGGAGACAACTTACAAACAAGCTGTAGTTACAGAGAAGGACATATGGTTTGGCACACCTGGTTGCTATTTAGTGAAAAAGGGTCTATGTCCATGTTTGAGGTGGAGAGAACCAAAGCAGGAAGGTGTTGTACAAGTGTGTTTCTTGTCTGGTATGCTGTGGTGTAATGAGAAACAACTTGGGAGTCATAAGAGCATTAGATCTATCATGGTGTGTTTGCTCATTGAGGGAAAGCCTATGGGTAGTTGCACGGCACTGATCAGGAGAGAAATCATTTATGTGCAAGATTCACAATGCTTTTCATGAGATTTTGTTTAGACTTTGTAAAGGCCTTGTTTGGCTGATGAGATATCTAATGAGGTTCAGTTTGAGGTGGAAGACCTTGAATGAAGTTCTTGCCTCAGAGCAGATATTGGTAAACAAGAATGGAAGATTCAAAGTGAAGGTTTATGTTGCTACCTTGTTAAGTGGAGAAAGCATTTGCAGATGGATACAAAGTGGATGAATAGGGTGACGAGATTTACCTTAGGTTTTGTAGCTTTACCATGAAGCTTTTGGATTGGATCCTATCCTTGAAAGAGCTCATTTAGGTACAGTGCAAAGGCAACATCTGGAATATAACTTGAAACTCAAGAAGCGTTCTTATGCTCTATAGTTATAGGCATGCTTTGTGGATCTAAAAGTCGCTTAGAGATCTTTCCCAAGGTATTATGTGCTAGTACATGTGTTGTTGGGACTTCTATGATCTGAGTTCTAGAGGTGCGAACTCTTTGGAAGTGTTGATTGGATTCATAATTAGTGGCTCCTTGATTGAACTAAATAGTTTGACCAACTTCAGAAGGGTGCCAATTGGTAAGGCTAGGTTCAAACGGAGGCGGCAACATTGCAAACTATGACCAACCTTCCGCCTCCTTTGAATGAACAATAAAGCCGGAGGCACAATGTGCTACAAGAAGGTAAATAGGTTTTTTCTTAGTGCCAAGGCTCTTCTGAGGGGGAGGGGTCCGTAGAAAGAGGGTAGGTCTAGCGGAAAGAGAAGGGAAGTCTCAACCATATGGGAGATGCCATATCAAAAGCACTGCCCTTTGATATATCTTTGCCGCCGCTCGTCTGAACCCAACCTAAGTTCTGGAAAAGTTTTCTAGCAAGTTTGTAACTTGGAAAGTTTTTAGCCAATTGGCATTGCATGGGAGATTTGGTAATGATTAAAAGGCTATTTGCAATAGTTTGTATCATCAAAACTTTATCAATGCTCTATATTTTGATTATGTAGTTGATTGTGTTAATAAATGATCAAATTCATAGTTTTCTTAAATTTTATTTTTCTTTTGGTCTCTATTTGTCTCAGAGACAAGCAATGGAGGATGTTTGTATTTTTTCAAGAGGGGTTATGCGATAGCCCTTTGTTTTGGTGAGGTATTACTGTAAATTCTCTCTATATATAAGCCTTAACCCCAGTGTATCATGGTATTACCCTATTGTGTGTTAGTGGTGTGGTAAAGAGATCATCAAGTGTATAGGATTGTATGTGGACAATGTACTTGATAGTTGTTGATAGTGATGAACTTGATAAAACATGTTTTTGGGCATTAATGGAATTGATACATAAAACCTCATCCTTGGAAAGAGCATTCCAAGACAATTCATTTGGTTGTAAACATAATGATGATCCATGATATACTCGACAACCATACTAGATGACTCGCCATTGCTGATGTGTCAAAATCAAACCATAGATGTTGAATTTCAATTATCATAAAACTTGGTTTTGTCAAATTAGCCAAAAGGTTCGTTTTGATTTTGAATAAAAATGCTACTTTGAAAATGAAAGCTTACTTTTTCTTTTTGCTTTTCCCCTATTCTTGGCAAGCTAAAAACGGGTCAATTGTGGTGGTTTGGGTGGCAGTTGCACACAAAGTATTGCTACAGAATTGCAAGGTTTTTGCTTGCTATTTGGCACTCTTTTGGCACCCTCCTTAAAGATTGATTAGCTTGCGGTGCCCGCTTTTCACTAGGATCAAAGAATGTTGTCATGAGGATGTTTACATGTGGTGGGAAAACTCAAGTTTATAAGTTTTATGTGTAAATATTCCTGGTTCTTTTGGCATGCTGTACATTGCATAAATTATGTGGGACATGGGCATGCCCATCAATGGCGAAGGTTTAGTGAGAAAATATCTAGAGATCAACTGATATTCAATATGCAGGTTTTAAGTGCACAATTGGTATTTGTGGGCTTTTTGGAGCTTACTGCTATAGGTGTCTCATGGAAAAATTAATGCTGACAACTTTCTTGGAAGTTTCAAGGGCTCTAGGCCACTAAAGCTTGGAAAGAGTCCAATTATGTAAAAGTATGCTTTCTCCCGGAAAGTGAACATGGAAAAGTTGAAATGTGCAAAAATTGGGGGTGATTTGTGAGGTTTTGGGAGAGATTGTGGCAGCTCGAAGAGAAATGTGAGCAATAAGAGTGGTTGTGGCCATTGAGATGACGGCTGTGGCAGTTTTCCACAGCTTTGTGGATTTTTTCTCTCTCTTTTGACTAGTGTGCTTGCGAAGGTGGAGTGTTCTTTGTGAGAGTGGTAGCATAAGAAGATGCACGTGAGCAAACATTGATGGCAAGAGGAGGAACTTATTTCAATGATGAAAGGAAGCTGATACAAGGTTCAACCCCTGCATGTACTATGTTGTCTAGCTGTGTGAAGGCATCATGAGTGAGGGAGAAAAAGTCAACGATTAAAGTGATGTCTATTAGTTGACAATGAGGCCTAAAAATAGGGAAGATGACCTCAAAACCTCTAGGACAATGTTCCGGGCTGAAAACATAGGTGGGGCCCCAAAATAGGGATAAAGGATAAAATGACCAATAAGTGACCAAACAACCAGATTTGGATAGAGCTCTTATGCCCCTCACTAAATAACCCTCACAATTAGAGAAGCTCGCGATGAAGTGTAGCAATGATACCATGTGAGATGCTAGTGCAAGGGGGTGCCTGCGAGCAAGAAGAGAGACACTAATCACAACAACAGAAATGCATCTTAATGATGAAAGAAAGTTGATACAAGGCTCAGCTGCTGTACATGCTATAGGGTATAGTTGTGGTGAGGGTGTTTTGGAGGAGAAGTTGAGAGATAGAAGAAGTCAATGACTAAAGTGATGCTTACTAACTATCCTAATGACTTTAAGGCACTTTAGGGTGTGGGCAATAGGTTCTATAAATATGATTTAGGGCTCAATTGTGCGAAACTTTTTGCACGATGGCTCTTGGACTCTAGACTTGGCAGTTCTGTCCACACATTGGGATAGTCCTACATACTTGGGGGATGGAAGATGTGATGAGTGTCATAACCATGTCCTTTGTCTGATGATCTTTTCAAGGGAGACTGATGCATCCTGAATCTCCTTCATTGTATTGATGCGATACTTCATGGTGGGGGAATCTGCAGTGCAGATAGCTTTCATAGCCTCATCTTGAGGGTCATTCAATGTGCAAATGCCTTGACTTGGTAAGGAGTGGGTGCTTGAATTGAGTCTGTCCTAGAGGATTGTTGGATTTGTAGAAGAACCATTGCAGGGATACATAGTAAGCCCAGGGCGACAGGTTGTAATGAAATCCCATAGGTCAAAAGTGTTGAGGATGGCCTCGATCTTGCAGGACCAAATGGTGTATTTTGTCCATCTTGCTTGTGGTTAGGGGAAATGCTGGGATCACACTTGCACTTGGGGTGCCATAAGGGTGAGGCTAGGAACAAACATCTCAAAAGGGGAAAGGTGAATGAAAACGTGAATGGATGGGGAGGGGAGGGAGGCTAGGCATGGTCTGCATACCGATCCGTGTTATGATCATGTCTCAATCCTTGTTTATCACAGTGGTCATTGTGACAATCCTCCTGATCTTGCGGTCTTCACAATGATCCTCGTGCTCTCAGCAATCTTCATGGTGGTCCTTACAGTCTCCGTTGTTCTTTCAATCCAAACAGTCTTGACAGCATAGCAGTTTGATATCTTTGGTCCTTCAAAATCTGCAAAGTGAAGACCACATTTGAGGAAGACTGCTGCCAAAAATCACAAGTTGAGTGCTCCATGAAGCCTCTACACAGACAAGCACATTCAAGCTGAGAACAGGGCTGAAGGGAGGGAAAATGCAGCAGGCTGGGATCTGTGAAGAGAGAAGTAGTGAATTTAGAGAAAGAAGGAACAAAATCTGCACTGATCTCAGGCCGGATAAAAGGCTGCTACAGTCAGCCCCTGAACACTGCTGGATTGCATCATTGAGGGTGCCATTATGTGGCAGAGAGTGAAGAGAATGCACGCGATGGAGGTGACTGAATCTGCTGAATGTCCAGCTCAAAAATGCAGCAGCATATATAGGCATGAATCCCGAAACTGGATGACCTGCTGCCTTATAAGTAAAAGCAGAAAAAACAGTCTGACATAAGTAAATAATGCTGAAATACCTGGCTGCCTAGCTCCCATGTGGCAGGCTGACAAATATGCCTCAAATCTGGGTGGACAGGATGTCTGGAATGTCCATGATTGGCTAGAAATGACCATGATCTGATGGGCAACACAAATGCACAAATAGAGTGCTAGATCTCTTACCTGAATAAAACAATGCTGAAATACTGGCTGCCTGGTTGCTATGTGGCTGATGTACAAATGTGCCTCAAATCTGTGCAGATGGGATGGCTGGAAATGTCCATGACTGACTGGAAATGACCATGATTTGGTGGGCAGCACAAATGCACACATGCAAAACACTAATGAAGAGTGCTGAAGCTACTTGGTAGTCATTAGAGTCTTATGGAGCTCACAACCAAGCCTAGTTGAATTCAGTTCATGCTCTAAACAGATTCATACGATCTGTATAGTATGATTGTACTAGTATGATTCGTACGGTTGGTGTATGATGTTCATGTCCATCATAAAACAGTGACCCAAACAACACACCCTCCTTATAAAAAAGGGGTCCCTATGCATTTGTTCTCACACTTTTCTTGATCTCTCTGGATTCTTGAATCTACCTCTACCAATATTCCTCCTCCTTTAGGGTCATCCTCTCCCTCTGCCACTCCATCTTCCACTTTCATCTATATCTACATCTATCTCTTTCTCTCTATCACTACTTAATACCTCTTCTCCCTCTCCCTTGTGAAGATAAGCTAGGGTTTTTTTAATGAGAAAACATAGAATGTACAAATAGGACTAAAACCGAACAACTCAGACAAAAACGCAAAACACAAAACTCAAAAATACAAAAACACAAACACAAACAAACGAAGAAAGAGAACTCTGAAGTGAATGAATTAGTGCTGTAAATGAAGGAAAGAGTGCATAGAATGCTCAAAGGTAGTCAAAGTGTGACGTCCATCGGAGACGGATCTTGAGTGTTGTAACCACTAGTCGGAGCTGAAAGAGTGCTGAATGTGGAAGGGCAACAGGCTGGTGACCAAAACACAGCAGTTTGGAGACTGAAATCTGGTGGATGCAGCAATGTAGATTACCAAGGTTGTAAATAGTAGGTGCTAGCTGAGAAGGGTATGGAGGATGTACATGCATGCACTGTCATAAATGCAAGCTGGTTGAAGCAGATGACGATGCTGATCAGCAGGGTGGCTAGCTGGGACAGCAAACGTAGTAGTTGTGGGGCAGTAAATGTTAGCTTGTCACCTTTACTGTTGTCAGTTTGAGCTCCTGTTAGAGTTTGACGGTCTGGAGGCTGAAATCCGGTAAACGCAATAGTGTAGATTACCACGGTTGTAAACAATAGGGTGCTAGTTGAGAAGGGTATGGAGGATGTACATGCATGCACTGCCATAAATGCAAGCCGGCTGAAGCAGATGACGATGCTAATCAGTAGGGCGGTTAGCTGGGACAACTAACGTAGCAATTGTAGGGCAGTAAATGTTAGCTTGTCACCTTTACTATTGTTAGTCCGAGCTTCTGTTAGAGTTTGACGGAGATATGGGGGCTTTGACATTTTAGCATGCATTTCTCTTGTTTTAGGCCCTTTCCCTATATGTGTCAGTTGGTTTACACCTCTAGTCAGTCACAGACCCTCTCGGATACCGACATTATTTGTGGTATTTTTTCATGTAGTCAAACTGCATTTGTTGCAATCTTGTGGCCTATTTTAGGAGGCAAGCCATAATTAGGGCCTATTTATGCAAGTCGGCTAAATTTGGGGATCTTTAGCTATTTATAGATGGTCCCTTCTCACTTTGATTATTATCTTTTGCAAGTTGCTTTTGCGACTCCGAGCATACTCCTTTGTCTTCAGTGGGCTCTCAAATTCACGCGGCGCTTGATCGCAGTTTTTAGGCAGCAAATAGTACTTTGGACGAGAGGAGAGGAGGAGGAGCGATCCGGGAGAATTTTGAGTAGATATCCTTGGGTTTTACTCTCCTTTCGGAGTCAGCGGAACCATCAAATTTGCGATTTGAGCAATGAGTATAAGCTAGTGTTCGGTGCAAGTTTTTGGGTATAACAGGCATAGCAGCTAAGAAACGCGCTACTTTTAGTTTGAAACTTATGAAATGTTTCTTAAAGTGCGAAACGTTTTTGAGAGTAAAAAAATGTGGGTGTTTTTTTTTTCTTGGTAAGTTGGAATCCCAAACATGGGTTTTTTGATAAAAACTACTGGGCAATGTTAAACATGATGATGGTGATGTGTATGATCCATGAGGGCTCAAGATTTTGAATGAGAGATTGATTTTTTTTTTGATTTTTTTTGATTTTTTAAAGTTATTGGACTTTGTCAATCTAGTATCTATACTTGTCTTAAGAGCTGATTATTATACGACTTTAGTCTTATTGATGAGTTATTTGTGATATATTATGATTCATTCTTGATTTTAACATTTTGTTAGTTTGTTTTGAAATGAGAATCATGATGTTGCAACTTGACTCAGTTCATATTGTAGATAGGCTATTTACATATTTATTTCAATTTTTTGTGTATGATATATATGAATCATAATGTTGGAGTTCTAAACCATAGTATAGCTTGTCTAAAGACTAACTTTGACATTATTGACAAGTCAATAATGGATCATGGATATGTAATGTATTATTCTCAATTGAAATGAGAATCATGATGTTGCAACTTGACTCAGACCAAATTGTAGATAGGCTATTTACATGTTTATTTTGATTTTCTTTGTATGATATATATGAATCATAATGTTTAAGTTTTAAACCATAGTATAGCTTGTCCAAAGACTAATTGGACATAAGTGACAAGTCAATAATGGATCATGGATATGTAACGTATTATTCTCAATTGACTCTATTATCACTCAAGCTCAATTGGCCATTCTTTGTTTAAGAGATAGTTCCATAGAGGTTTAGAACATCTTTCCCTAGTTAAAACTATTAAAAATCCCTATATAAAAGAACCCACGTTTTTTTATTTCATCCCTCTTGAAAGAAACTTAGGAAACACGCTTCTAACCTTTCGTTTCTAAATGTTTTTGACTTTTCTAGCTGCTATGATAATTGGGAGCTCCAGGAGATCAAATGCTTGGAGATTGCTTTCAAGTAGTAGTAGATATTGTCTAGATAATCCAAGAATCATTTGTCTTGGAGTTTAGCTATCAAACGATTAGCTTATGACTACTATGATAACTAGGAATCATAGGGTTGAAGTGTGTTTGGAGTCCCATATAAGGCTTTTGTTTTTCTTCTCAGGTTCTATCAATATATAGTGCTCTTGGAAGAAGTACTTGGGCTTTTTCTACCAAGAAATTGTCTAAATGTATTGACATTTGGATTGTTTGGACTCTTTTGTCTTGGATGTCCAGCAGAGTTTACATGTAATACATGGAGAGTTTAAATCATTGGGCTTTGGCTTTATCTTGTGTAAAGGCATTGGTAGACTTGGCAGAAGGTTTTATGATTGATTCACGATGTATGGACATATCTTGAAGAGAACTTGATTCCCCACATTCTTGGGATTCACTTGAATCTCGTACCTATTCTTTTTTTTCTCTTCTATCTCCTATTCTCTACTTTCTTTTCTCTCTTTAATCCCCGGTGGATACGATCTTTGGACTATGTTGGGTGTAAAGGCTCTTACCCTACTCCTGTGTATATATTACTTTACACATGTGAATACACCCTTGTGGGTGTAAGTGTACCGTATCCTAAGTATACGTATTTTTTTAAATTCTATATGTACCACACTAGTACACACGTATCCCTAGACTCTTCACTCTCTCATTGCATTGAACAATTGCACACACCTCGATTGACACATATTTCTTGAGTGCTTCCTCTCGCCCTCTTCAAACTGGTATTAGAGCATTGGAAAATGTGTCTATGCTCTCAAGGATCAGAATTGGCAGTCATTGTTAGTCTGACCAGCAGTCGTGACCAGCAGGCATAGTCAACAATCAGGCGTGACATTTCGTATCTAGGCATCAGCTGTTGGGAGCAGCTGACAGCCATGAACTACAGTAGGTGAGATGTGTGGCAGTAGCGACAACGTTTAAAGCACGCACGATTCGATGAACAAGCTTGTAGGCAAGAAATGTGCAATCAGCAGGCTACAGGTAGCAGCCGATACGTGTAGCTAACACATCAGGGGTCAATGGTTGGGCCGTTCATCATTTTTCTTGACATTTTTTGACAATTTCTAATTCATTCCTGTAGGCAGCCCCCTTGTTCATTAACGGGGGTTCACGTGCGCAAGCATAGAGCCCATATCTGTGTAGATATATGCCTGAAAATTTGGGGCTTCTCCTGGATTTGATGGTGGTCAGAACAGTGACATTTGACCCAGAAATTGCAGACATTGTGCGTATTTACCTTGGAAATTTTGGGGCTTTTTATGTACAAGTGAAATTTTACTCAGCTAAGTCAGTTTCATTGTAATTTGTGCACTTTTGGACCTCAAAATTTGGGGGTTTTGCAGAATTTGTGAAATTTCTGCAATATTTACCCATATTTGGCACTCGAGATGATGTATTGACGCAATTGGGGCAGATTCATTGTAAAAATGTTGGGGCTCTTCGCATCAGTGATGCATTTTTAGCTGATTTGTGCTTTGACAGTGAAATTACAGCAAATTCACTGCTAAGTGGGGAGAAATTTGGACTAGGCATGTTTCAAATGTTATAAAAGGGCAGCTTCTCTTGGTACATGTATTGCTAAATGCTCATTATGTAGTGAAACTGTGATATATACAGCATTGGGTTATTGCATTTGGGCATTATGGTGATGTATTACTGAAGTGGGAGCTGTCATTTATTCAAATGTATCAGATTTGATTCATGTATATGCTGTAATCAGTACTTGAGACTGAAATTGCAGCAAAACAATCTTCTTCTTGGACACCTTTCGAAGTACAAGTGCGTGTACTCGTTGTTATATTCAGCAACCTTGCTATTGGTTGAAAGTATTTGGCATTTTATTGCAATCTTTTATTGATGAAGATGGTTGGCAGTGTATCTATATCTGACACAAAGAATCTCTTTGAGATTTGTAAATTTGATGGCAATGACTTTGATCTTTGGAAAGATTGTATGTAGGGTATACTTTTTCTAAAGGATTGTGATGATGCTTTGGCAGAACATAAGCCCGTTGCTTTGTCAGATGAGAATTGGGCTAAAATGAATAAAAAAGGCATTACTTACGTTAAAATGGTTGTCACAGATGAGATCTTGGTTGATATCAAGGGACTTACTATTGCTTATGCTATTTGGGAGAAACTCAAGGCTATGCATGAGAATACAACTACTGTCAATCAAGTACATCTCATGTGAAAGTTGGTCAACTAAAGCTTGATGAGTCTAAGTTTGCTTCCTTAGAGCATTTAAATGCTTTCACTGGTATTTTGATTGAGTTACAGGATGAAAGCTTGCCAGCTTTTGATCCCAAACTGAGGGCTATCTTCTTGCTTATGCTCCTAGACAGTGGTATAAAAAGTTTGATGTCTTAATGCTCTCACATGGGTTTAAAAGAAGTAATGCAGATTACTGCTTATACATAAAGAAGGTTGAAGATGGAAGACTTATTATACTTGTGCTTTATGTAGATGATATGCTTGTTGCTAGTAAGCATAAAAGCCAAGTTAATGCATTGAAAAGACAACTGAATTTAGCCTTTTCCATGAAGGATTTGGGTGCAGTTGAACACATCTTGGATATGCATGTGACAAGAGATAGAGAGCAACAACTCTAATTTCTCTCACAAGAAAAGCACATCAACAAAGTAGTTGATCGTTTTTCTATAATAGATGTTAAGCCACTTGGTGTTGCTTTACTACCATACCTGAAGCTTAGCAAGGTAGATTGCCCAAAAGATGATAAGGCAGTGAGCTCTATGAAGGGTGTTTCTTATTCTTCAACATGTGGTTCACTTATAAATGCTATGGTTGGTACCTTAAGGGCACACAAAGAAAATGTATTTGCCGTGGAAAGGGTTTTCAACTCCAAAGGTCTTGTTTGACTGGTCTGCAGAGGCCTACATCGTATTCGTAGAGACATTCAATGTGAGGCTTGTCCACATTTGTGAGTTGCCTCTTGACGAGGTTAATGTAGAGGCCCACTCATCATAGCCGAGCAGATGAGTACGTGTTTGGATTGTGGACAGTGGAGCTACACATCACATGACTCCTATAGAGGACATCTTTTGAACCCGAGTCCTTGTAGCCGGGCGGATCCACGTAGGAAACAACTCCTCGGTCAAGATCCAAGCTTAAGGTTGCTCAGTTTTGCCATTGACAAGGGTCCGGATTTGGCTTCGCTAGAAAATGTATACTATGTCTCTTAGCTTGGGGTGAACTTGTTATCTGTTTAGCAGCTTTGCTGGTTGGGGCAAGCGGTTTTCTTTACAGCGACAATAGTCGAAGTCCTTGATTTGCAGACTGGTTTAATGATTGCTCACTGTGAGGCACAACCTAATGACCTATATCCCATGATTCATTTTCTTACCGAGCTGACAGTTGAGGGCTTTGTGTTCCATAGCTTTCATGCATTTGTCACATCTTGGGAGCCTACAAACAATGAACGTCTTTGGCATTTCTGTCTAGGGCATCTTGGCTATGCCTCTCTTTATGAGTTGTCTTTTGAGAGAGTTGAGGGTCTTTCTCGCTTGAAGCTAGCTCGAGATGTCTATAAAGCATGTCAGATCGGAAAGCAACACCATATTCCATTCCCTTAGAAATCTACACACAGAGCTGAGGCGTCTCTTAGATTGATTCACGTTGATCTTTGTGGGCCAACATCCGTTGCCGCCTTAAATGGCGCGTTGTGCTTTTTTTTGATAATGAATGATCATTTGAGATACATGTGGGTGTACTTCCTCAAGTATAAATCTGATGCTTTCACATATTTCTCTGCTTGCGTGCCATTGGTTTATAATCAGATAGGTCGTCGTGTTGGTTAGATGAGGAGTGATAGCGTTAGTGAGTTAATCTTTCACGAGTTTTTCGAGTTTCTACAGTAGCATGGCATCTCTCGCGAGCTCACCTTTACCAACTTCCCCTATTAGAATGGAGTCGTAGAGCGTAGGAACCCGACAATCATGGAAATGGCATGCTCTATGTTGTTCGTAGTAGAGCTCCTTGAGCGCCTTTGGGTTGAGGCTGCTAACACTGCGGTTTACATTCTCAACCGATGCTCAACTACGGCTCTTTCTCAAAAGACCCCGTACAAGGATTTTTTTGGCTTTCGGCTTGTCATATCCCATTTTAGAGTCTTTGGGTGTTGTGCATACACAAATGTGCCTGATGATAAAATAGGAAAGCTCACTCCTCGAGCTAATCTCCTTATCTTTGTCGAATATTTCTTTGAAGCGAAAGCCTACTGTTTGTTTGATCCTCAAATAAACAAGGTGATTGTTAGAAGGAACGTCATCTTTGACAAGAGGGATATCATGTAGTTCTTTGTATCGGATGTCGATCCAATTCCTCCTTTAACATCATTGGAGATCGTGCCTACTGAGCATGGTCTAGTACTCGCTCTTGACCTACCTGCGAATTCTTTAGCTCCTAGGTCCCCTCTGCGAGACCTGTTACCTCACTGTACTAGCAGACCATGCAGGATTCGGGGATCTTACTATTGGATTTCACTTTGGAGGGACCTAGAAGATCTGTTTGGCTTGCATCTCAGGCATCATTTGGGTCTTTGTTTACAATTGATTACATAGTGCATTCTGAGGTGGAGACATGGCAGGAGGCTCTTTAGCAATCTCAATGGTGAGAGGCCATGGAGAAGGAGCTAGAGAGTATTAACCGAAATGAGACTTAGAAATTGGGGGATCATCCGAGCCACAAGAATATCAAGACGAAGTGGATTTTTAGGACCAAGCTAAAGGGTGATGGGACTTTAGACAAGTACAAGGCTTGCCTTGTCGTACAAGGGTTTTGATAGAAGTATGACATTAATTATAAAGAGACCTTCGCACCTACTGCGTGATTGACATCTTTTTGGTTATTGCTCACGCTAGTGCTCACGATGGTTGGTCAATACATCAGATGGATGTGAAGAGTTCCTTTTTGAATGGTTATCTGGAGTAGTAAGTCTATGTGGAGCAGTTACCAGGATTTCCTTTTGTGAACTCGAGGGATAAGATATTCTGCTTGCAGAAAGCCCTTTATGGGCTAAAGGAAGCACTGCAATCTTGGTTGCATAGGATAGACGAGTTCTTACAGGCTCACGAAGATACCATTTTACCCCTTATGACCCGAACTTAATGTTCGATCCATTGCAGAGTAGGTCAGCTACATTCTGTTGTATGTTAATGACTTACTCATCATGGGCTCAGATTCTGTTGCTATAGCAGAAATCAAGGCAAAGCTTAGTGCTACATTTGAGATGACAGACCTCGGTTTGTTGTCTTACTTCTTGGGGATGGAGATAGTTCGATTTGGGTGTTGTATTTTTGTGTCACTGCAAAAATACACACTTCAACTCGTAGATCAGTTTACTACGGATTAGACATGGTCAGTGGCTATGTCTCTCGATCCTATTGTCAACTTGTCGAAGGACATCCTAGGTTGGCCCTTTGATCCGCATACCTATAGGTCTATTGTAGGACAACTTCTTTGGTTAATTCATACTAGGCCAAACTTAGCTTACTCAGTTAGCATTTTGAGTCGGTATTTCACAACACCTAGGATATCACATTGGATTTTATGACTTTGTGTGTTGTGTTATTTATAGTGTACTTACTCTTATGGCCTTACTTATGGTTCTGCTTTATTTCGCATGGGTATACTGATTTTGATTGGGCAGGAGATCTTGACACCTGACATTCCCATAGCGGCTACCTCTTCGCCTTGGGGACGGCTTCGATTTCTTGGTCCAGTCATAAAGCAAGAGACAATGGTGGCTTCCACAGCCGAGGTTGAGTATTGGGTTCTCTTCGACGGCACCACCGAGGCGATCCACCCGAGGAGCTTACTGGCGACGCTTCACTTTTCTTGTTACTCTCCTACCATTGTCTATTGCGACAACCTGAGTGTCATTGCCCTTGCAGACAATCTGATCATCACACCACGGAGGCAACATGTGGGAGTCCACTTATACTTTTTCAAAGAGCAGGTTGAGCTAGGCACTATCTGCCTAGAGTTTGTGCCTTCATCAGACAATTTTGCAGACATTTTGACCAAAGCTGTCAACCAGACAATTCTTTAATACCTTCTACCTAGGATTGTCTTGGGGATACCCTTTCCTACTTCTTCAAATTGATAGGGAGAGAGTACTTCCCTCTTGCTTTTCCTTCGAGTTTGAGAGGCGGCGACTATTTCTCTTGATGGTGACGGTGATGATGCTTACAGTTTTTAGACGTTCATTCATTCATTTATTTCTTTGTATTGTACTTATGGACATTTGTAATTTCATCCACATTGTTAGGATGACATGATTGTAAAAGGACACGTGGACAAGTGAATAATTGCCCTGCGAGGCACTGTCCAAGTGGCACCCTTGCATTGCATTTTGCGTGAGGATGACATCTTGCATCTCCCTTTGCATTACCCCATGCATTGGCATTCTGTTCATGTAGGACTTAGTAGGCGATTGGGCAGCCGCAGTGCACTCTTTGTTCGATGCCCTGGCCTCTCTGGGATGATCACTTGAGCTCCCTTGGTAAGATAACCATCGCCTTTGTAGTCTTAATAGGCCATTGGGTAGGTGACGTGTTCCCTTTGTCTGATGCTTTGGCTGCTTTGGGATGGGATGCCTTGGGATAAAAGATTAAGAAAAAAGGGCTTGATTGGCCTATTTCTCATGGCACTGTTGTTGGGCTTGAGAGAGGGTGTTGAGCTAAAAATGCATTAGCTTTACTTAAACATCCTCAAAATATGCTAAATTAAGGAAGAAACCTTGTTTATTTAAAAGAAATGCATTCCTAGAGTATTTGTATCCCATAAGCATAAATCCACTTGAGAGGGCCCAAACTTTCTATAAATAGGTATGTTGCTCTCAATTCAGACTTAATCTTGTTTTTGCAGGTTTCAAGTGTTTTCAGCTTGCTATCTACACCTCGTCCATGGACATCACAGTCCAAGTTGTGCATTGCAGTCTTTACTCATCTGGCACTTGTTTCTAGCCCTCCATCATCATTTTGCTGTTGTTTTGAGCCAGGCGACTGCTGCTGTCCACCCATCCAGCTGTCGTACAAGCTGCCATGTCAGCGTACTGTTGCGTTTGCAGGCCCTAGCTGCTGCTTTGCCAGGTTTCTCTTGTTAAGCTAAAATATACATTACTTGTTGATTAGCCTCTTAAACAGCCCCAAAACACACTAAAAATGCTCTTTTAGAGTAAAACCCTAAAACAAGGAGCGGTTCGAGAGAGTTCAGTGAAAACCCTAAAACGGGGAGCGGTTCGAGAGAGTTCAGTGAAAACCCTAATTTTTGGGGCGCCCTTCCACATCTATAAATAGACAGACTGCTCCCATTCAGCCATCATCCTTGTTTGCAGGTTACACCAGCCCACACATCCTCTTCTGTTGTTGGCTCCCAGTTTCCAACCTGCAGTCCGTCTCCATCCACTGTCCAGCCATCGTCGACTGCAGCCACTTCATCTTCAGCCTGTCCATTGCTGTAGGCGATAGCTCTCAGCTGCAGGCGACTGCTCCAAACTGTCCCAGACTGCTGTTCAGCTTGCTATCCATCATCTCCAGGGTCAGCCAGCCTCCTGCGTTTTCAGCATTGCAAGCCTTGACACTCTCAGACACTGTTTCTGTGAGAGCGCGCTACGGAAGAGGGAATACGAACACGGAGGGAGAGAGAGAGAGAAAGTAGAAAATAAGGAAGAGAAATCTGCACTGACTGAAATGAATGCTGAATACACTGAAATGGACTGATCAGTCCCTGCACGCAGCCCACAGTGTCAGTGAGGGCCCTAGATCAGGCTGATGATGATGGCAGCACCACCACAGGGGAGGAGTGTCGGAATCTGCAAGAAGACAAGTGACCAAGTGGGGAGGGGGGCTGCCTATAAATAGGCAACGGACAAACCCTAACCCTAACCCTAAAATGGGCGCAAACCCTAAAAATGCCCTAAAATGGGCGCCTCACAACAGTGACCAAAAAGTGGTCGGGCAGCCAGTGGCTGCCCACTAAAAGAGGCCAAAAAGAAATACACATCCTAAGATAGCCAGTCAAGAGTGACTAGCCTTCCCCATCATAACACATGACAGACACGTCAGAGCTCCTAATGTCCTCGTCTGACTCAGACTGAGGCTCACAGGCAGGAGATAACAAGGCATGACAAACATGACTGCTAACAGTTTCAGCCTGCTGTTTACAGTAGACTGTGCATAGTTTCTAGCCTCGATCAGTGGTACACTGCTGCGTTAACCAGTTTCCAGCCTCCAGACTATTGCGTTTTGGTGACTAGCATGTTGCCATTCACTATTCAGCACTCCTACACTCCGACTAGTGATCACAGACTTGGGATCCGTCTTCGGTGGACGTCACACTTCGACATTGCTCTGCCCTTGAGCACACTGTATACTCTTACATTCATTTACAACATTCATTCACTTCAGAGTTGTGTTCTCTCTCTCCCTTCTTCTGTTTGTGTTTGAGTTTTGAGTTTTGCGTTTAGGGTTTGAGTTTTGAGTTTTGCGTTTAGGGTTTGAGTTTTGCTCTCTGTGTCTTTGTGTTTCTGTTGTGGTCGTACACTCTGTGTGTCCTTAGTGCAAACCCTAGCAGTCTTCTTAACGTCTCTCTCCTCCCTGTTGCTTTTTGAAGTTTTCTCTTCTCTAACTATCACTATATCATCTGAGCTTGCGTTTATAGATTCTCTCTTCTTAGCTTGAGTTTATAGCACACACTCTCTCTAGATTGCCATCTGTATCAAGTCCAACCACATATAGGCTGCGTTTACTGTTGTTAATACTCGAAGGTTGCCTTGTTGCGATTCAGGATCCGTTTGGAGTATGACTCTAGCTCATTACCCTTTCCTTGATCCTTGAGATATAGGAGTTCGAGGTTCAGTATTCATTCACTGCATAGTTTGTTTGCTGTATGAGCATTGTATATTGAATAGTCATATCACTTCATTCATTCTTTTTGTTCATTGTCTCTGAGTTACCCTAACCCTAATTGTGTTTTTCTATCAGTCTGTGCTTTGTTGTGTAGTGTTATTTGTGTTTCTATGTTAGGGTATTTTCTTCACACCACAGATCTCAAGAAGGCTCTTGAAGAATGGATTTTAAATAGTTGGGTGGAATTCACTTTGGGAGAGTTCAGTATTCATTCACTGCATAGTTTGTTTGCTGTATGAGCATTGTATATTGAATAGTCATATCACTTCATTCATTCTTTTTGTTCATTGTCTCTGAGTTACCCTAACCCTAATTGTGTTTTTCTATCAGTCTGTGCTTTGTTGTGTAGTGTTATTTGTGTTTCTATGTTAGGGTATTTTCTTCACACCACAGATCTCAAGAAGGCTCTTGAAGAATGGATTTTAAATAGTTGGGTGGAATTCACTTTGGGAGAGGTGCTTGGCATCGCTAAGCTGGAATTTCATGATGAAATCATTGACATAATTAAGAGGAAGTGTTAGTTTCTTGGTGATACCACTAGTGCATTGCTGCAATTTGAAGAGGAAACTAGTTTGTTGGGCATTCGGGCTGAATACGAGTATGATGTAAGTGTTGGTTTATCAATGGAGGATGTTGCAAATGAGTGGGACATGTGAAAAAGAGAAGAAAGTGGGTGAAAATACATTGTCTTGTAGCAATATGCATGGTGGAGTAAGGCAAATACAACAATATGGGGAAGAGACTCCAAGATTTATTCCTCAGAGTCATTATACAAGAAACCATTGGGCAAGGGCTACCATTGAAATGGTAGTGAAAATAGGAGAGCGTAAACTCCTTGTGTTGCTTTTGCTTAAACACGAATCTGACATTAATGCCATTGAGCATGGATCGTATGAGAATGGAGCATAGCTTGTGGACACCGATCATGGTTGGTATATGAGGACTGCAAATAATTCTTCGGGAGAGCTCTATGGTGCGTGTCTTAATATAAAAGTGACAATTGGTGATGTACAAGAAGAGCATGACTTCTTTTTGCAAGATAGTTTCTCATATGCAATGATTTTGGGACAGCCTTATAGTACAGGAGTGGGCATAGAAACAAAGGTGCTTAATGATGGTTCTGCTTATGCAAGAGTCGGAAGCAAGGATGGGAGGGAAGTAGTCCAATTTCTTGATGTTTGTGTTAATCATCCTAGAAATTGGGATACACTTCGAGAGTCTCCTTTGCCTCCAAATGCAAGGAAATTCAAAGAACCGAATTTTCATTGAGTACTGTTGTAATGCGGGGCTACAGTAGTGTTGTTCAGAGAATGTACTTGCCTCTTGATGGAATGAAGGATGTATTTATTGCTAGTTATTCTCAGTTTACAACAAACAATTTATGTTGGTTTAAGCCTATGGAAGCCATATGCAAGGCTGGACGCATATATATGAAACGGGCTGCTAAGGAACTGAGAACATTGGGGGGTTGTTAGCTGAAAATAAAGGCATTTCATGCCTCTTTTGTGGGTTGAATATTATTGACACTATGGCTAAAATTTCAGCAACCATACATGTAGAAAAGGAGGCTGAAAATAGTGTGTTGTCAATATGTTGTTTGGACATGTATAAGGTTATAGTATTGTTTGCTTAGTAGGAAGCATTACAATGGGCTGAAGCACTTGTGGAGACAAAATATAAGATGGTTGATAAAAAGATGAAACCAAGTGCTTTGCCACTTTCACCAGATAGTGAGGGTCTGTATGAGAAAGTGTCAAGGCAGCCAAGTTTACGGGATCCTAAAGATATAGGTCATCATTTTATAGCTAAAACATTACAGGAACTGAAAGTTGATGTAGAAGGGTTTCTCTTGCTTGCTGAAAGAGATTGTTTTATCAGATGTTGGCGAGGCATGGGAAGGCATTTGCATTTCAGCCAGATGAAATAGGTTGTGTAAATCGGAATGTTGTCTCTTCTATGGTAATATTTACTGTGCCACTTGTACCATGGAACTTGAGACTTGCCAAAGCTAATAGATTTGCTGAATGAAAAGATACTCATGAAGATCCCTCTTCAGCCCTGTACTCAAATCGTTGGTTTACTATACGCAAAAAGAATGGGGCCTTGAGATTTATTCAAGATATGCAACCGGTCGATAAAGTGACCATAAGAAATGTGGGTGCAGGTCTTGGTTGATGAATTTGTAGAGGCTTTTGTAGGCAGAGCGATCTATTCTTTGGGTGATCTTTACTCGGGGTATGATTAGTTTTAGCTTGCAGTTGAGAATAGGGATATCACAACCATGAAGACTTCCTTGGGGTTAGTATGGATGTGTACTCTCCCGCAGGGTACAACGAACTTAGTGGTACATATGATAAATGCTATGAATAGGGTACTCAAGGATTTTATACTAGAGTTGTTGACAATGCCCTTCTTGGATGATGTTTCGATCAAAGGATGTGCAGTGGATGAAAAGAATGAAGAGATGGATGCTCATGGGTGTAGACAGTTTGTCGCATACCATATTGTTGATCATGAAAGAATTTTGACTTGTCTAGAAGAGGTGCTTTTAACTCTTTCTGGACAAAAGTTGGTTTTTGGAGTTGAAGAGGTTTTGATTGTTGGGGATATGTGTGGGCCCTATGGGAGGAGACCATCACTAGTGAAAATAGATGGGATTTATAGAATGCAAGATGTATGTATGAATGTATCTGAGGTGCGTAGATTCTTGGATGCATGTGTGTTCTATTTGATATGGATTCCTCACTTTGCATATGTAGCTGATGCTCTATATTAGGTCTTGAGAAAAGGTCAGAGGTTTCATTGGGAAAGGAAGCATAAGAAAGCAATGAAGAAACTGAAGGGGCTCTTGAAATTTGCTCCTACATTGAGAAAGGTTGATTATTCACATGGGAAGCCTAGCATTGTTACTGTAGATACGAGTCAAATCGGGATTGGAAGGGTGATCGGGCAAGATGATGAGAAAGGATAAAGATATGCAATTTGGTTTGATGCTAAAGTATTGATCGAACAAGAGAGAAGGTATCCACAGGTAAAAAGAGAATTATGGGGAATTGTGATAGCCCTTAAATGTGATAATGAGTATTTTATGGGTGCTTGTGTAGTTATTGAGACTGATTGTTTGCCGTAATTGGGTATGATTACTAGTTTTGCAACCTTGGACATTGCTATGCTCTAGTGGATTGCATACATCAAATCTTTGAACCTTGAATTTCAACATATTGTAGGAAGAGGGAACCCGGTGGCAGACATGTTTGCTCGGGTACGCTATGAGAATGAAGATGTGATAATGGATGAGGAGTAAGAAGATGACTTTCTTGTTGCTGAAAACGATGTTTTGATTGGTGAAACTGAATTGACAGTTGTTGTAACTACATGTATAACTCTCATTAATGCAAGGACAACATTAAATGCAATAAGTACAACAGCTGGTTTGTCAAGTACAACAGCTAGTTTGTCAAGTACAAGTACTGTAAGAGTGAATTTTGCAATGCAGGGAGTTGCTATAGCACTTAGAGAAAAGCTTGGACAGCAAAGAGAAAACAATGTAGATGGTATGTATCTTGTGTAGAAGTGTTTTTCGCAGACAAATATGCAAGAGAGTGGCTAAGAATTGGTCAATACCTCAGTACATTAACAAACAAAGAAGAGTGGGTTTTTCTTAAAAGATAGGTACTTATGGAAACATGCTAAGAAGAAACAAGGTATGCCATTGCGAGTTTTGGGGAACAGAGCTTTACAAGTAAACATTGTATAGGAATTTCATGAAAGCTTATGGGCTGGTCATAGAGGCATTTGGGGTACTTTTGCAAAGATCAAAGAAAGATATGGATAGTAGGGCATGTATAAGGATGTTGCTCACTTTGTGGAAACATGTACAACATGTCAAATGTATTAATCTGTAAGACATTGAGATGGATTGCAGTCCACATATCCCTTCTCTTCATTTTAAGTGGTTGGTGGATTTAGTCATGATGCCTACATGTCTTTGGCAAATGAGTTATCTTGTACTCGTTCGTGAAGACTTGACTAATCAAGGGAAAGGGAGAGCTGAACATATGAAGACAACATATGTAGTGTGTACTTTTCTCTTAGAAGAGATCTTTGGTCAGCATGGTTGTGTGGAAATAATTACAATAGATAGGGGTGAATTGGATGTAGATGAAGCCCATGATTTCTTTGCATGGTCGGAGATGAAGCTTGGTGTAACTTCAACTTATAACCCTGAAGGAAATGGCAAAAGTAAAAGAGATTATCCGCCTATTGTGAAGGCATTTGCAAAAGCATGTGGAGAGAAGGTAAAAGAGTGGCCACGATTGCTCCCTTATGCTTTGTGAGGTGACAAAACAACTCATAGTATAGTTACAGGATATGTGCCTACTAAATTGATGTACAATAAGAAACCTACCATGCCGATAGAAGAGATGATAATCACATGGAGCATGCTAACTGTGCTACCTTGGAAAGAGGAGCTGAATCGAGAGTTGTTGGCCTTACGTATTAGACAGCTGGAAAGAAAGGTAGAAGACATAGAGGCAACAATTGCAAAGTTAAGGGCAACAAGGATACAAAACAAGAAACGATTTGACAAAAGCTATCGATTGAGGCCAAGATGGGGATTGGGTGCTGGTCTATGACAGTAGTTTGGAAAACCAATATAGTGTCATGCGTAAAGTCTCCAAATGATGGTTCGGACTCTATGTGGTAAGATAGGTGTTTGATAATGCTACTTATGCATTAAATGAGCTAGATGGGACAGCCATAGAAATCCCGGTAGCAGGGAAAGAATCAAATTATTTGAGAGGTGGGAATCTATTGCCTATGAGTTGTGAGAACTGGATGAAAATAGTGGCCATGATATAAGGGCTAGCCAAGATATGGAAGATGAAGAAGCAAAGGATATGGTTGCCGAGGATGAGGACTTTGAATTTGGTGATAATTAGGACTTTGGCACATACCAGAGGATGTGTAGATTTAGAGAGGCTGGATGTTGTGCCGCTACTCGGATATTGTGTGAAAAACCTTGGAGTGTATCATCATTCGGCTTTCTTATTAATCTGGAGAGTCAATATCATATTAGTCATTAAGAAATAGGAGGATAAGAAGGATGATTCCAAGGATAAGAAGAAGATCAGAAGAAGAAGAAGCGTAAGTGCCCACACTGTAGGAAGGGTATTCATCTGGAGAAGTGCTAGCAGAAGTACCCCCATTTGAAGTCTAAAGAGGGGTCCAAGGATTTGAATGCTACACTTGCTGGGCGGTCTTCAATCTCGCCTAAACTTCTTTGGCATGCTCGTTATGGGCATTTGAATCTTGATGCTATTTGGTGGGCTTCGAGAAGGAAGGTGGTTAAGGGACTTTTAGATTTTCCTCCCGTTCACACACTATGCCCTAGCTGCTTGAGGAGCAAGCAACATAGGTAGCCTCATCCATAGGTTGCTACTTGGAGGGCATCTATATTGCTTGAGTTGGTCCATACCAATCTTTGTGGACCTATGGGCATGGCCTCCCTTGGAAAGGCCAAGTACCTTATGTTGATTGTTGATGGCTTTAGTCGTTATGTGTGGCTCTATTTCTTGGAGTACAAGAGCAAGGCATACTCATGCTTTTGTGAGTGGAAGGCTTTTGCGGAGAAGCAAATCTCCTTCAAAGTTCACGGCGTTTGAGCCAATCATAGCGGCGAATTGTGTTCTAACCTATTTTTTGAGTTTTGTAGAGATTAGGGTATTCAGGTGGAATATTTTCTTCTGAACACATCATTTGAAAATGGTGTAGTGGAGCCCACCAATTGGACCATGGTTGAGATGGCGTGATCAATATTAGAGCACAGGGGTCTTCCCTACTCCTTATGGGATGCAGCCATGGCTACTGCAGTCCATATCTGTAATAGGTCACATACTTGGCATCGCAGGATATGACTCCCTACCAAGACTTCTTTGGGAAGAAGCCCTTAGTTTTCCACTTTCGCAGTTCTTTTGTTACAAGTGGTTTTTCTTCTTCGACTAATATCCTTTCTCCCTCCTCCCCCCAACACACACACACACACACACACACACACACACACACACACATCCCTCCCTCCCAAAACCCATCATTAAACCCTCCCCTTCCTTTGAGGTTTCCCCTTGGCACCCCTTCTTCATCTCGGACATCTCCCAATCATTTCCCTTCTCCCCTTCCACCCTTGATGACTCCTTCATCTCGTGCTTCGTCATCGAGTATTACTATCCCTTTCCTATCTCCTTAAGTTTTCTCGGGGGGGGGGGGGGATTGAGCCATTAGAGGGGGAGTCTTCTTCATTGGGTGAGGGGGATCCACCTTCTCTTAGTGAGACGCAGTCCCTTCCACAGACATGGGCTTTACAGGTCTTGGAGGCTTCTTGGTCTCCTTTGCAATAGAATGAGCCTATCACCATTTCTCAATGGTATCAATAGCTCATGCAAGATTTAGGGGTTACTCAATTCTCTAAGACGTCTCTTTCACTAAGGGAGATCCCCTTAGTGATGTCACCCTTTACAGGTGCCTTGTTGGCTCTTTGATCTGGCTGATACCACTGGGCTAGCCATCTGTGGTGGCTTTGTTATCTTCTTTCATGAAGACTCCTACCCAAGCTCACTGGCAAGCAACTCTGCACTTTCTATACGATCTATAGGGGACTTGATCCTACTGGATCATGTATGGAGAGGGGGCTACCCTTTCAAGATGGCGTGACTTCGATTGGGCAGGTGATGTGGACTCTTGGCGGTTCACTACAGGTTATGCCTTCTCCCATGGATTAGGAGCTCTCTCTTGGAGCAGTAAGAAGCAGCTTACTGTGGCTCTTTCATCTACGGAGGTTGAGAATTGTGCCCTTTGTTCTACCGCTATGGAGGTAGTTTGGCTCTCGTGGTTTGTTGGTGGAGATTTGCTTTTTCTAAACAAGACCTATGGAGGTGCGAGTGCCCTCCTATGGATTAGGAGCTCTCTCTTGGACCTACAAGAAGCAGTCTACTGTGGCTCTTTCATCTACGGAGGTTGAGTATTGTCCCCTTTGTTCTACTGCTATGGAGGCAGTTTGACACTCATGGCTTGTTCGTGGAGATTGGCTTTTCCCAAACAGGACCTATGGAGTTGCGTGTGGACAAACCAAAGTGCCCTCACTTTGGCAAAGAACTCAACGTTTTGTGTATGCATGAAGCACATTGAGGTTTCAGTATCATTGGGCGTAGATCGTGGATTCCGAGTTAGCAGTAGCCTAGTGTTGTACGATGGACAATGCGACAGATCTCTTCATGAAGCCTTTGGCCAAGGTTTCTATGCTTCATCACATGAGATTGTTGGGCCTTCAGACACTCCCAAGATCTATGAGAGGGTGTTAGTGTCATGAGGACATGTATTTTTGAAACCTCACTTAATATGTGGATTAACTTTTAATCGCATGGGTAAGTAAATTTTGTACATGTGAGGTGTAATTGGGGTTAGAGTGAATTTACGAGCATGAGACCCGAGGAAATCACAGGATGTTAAAGACAAAAGTTGATATAAGTTATGCCGCACAGGTACTTGTGGTATTTAGTGGTAGTTATTGCCCTAGGTTATTTATTTGGCCATAAGTCTCAGCTGGTGGTGACACTAGAGGAGTGGTATTTAATGGTATCTAATGCCAATTTGATGGCTAGAGATGGCGTAGAGACACTCGGGAATGGAAGTTGCCTAGCCAATTTAATTTTTAGCTAGTCATATTATTTTTTAAGGTACCAAAATAATTATTAGATTAATATTCAATATTTAAAGACTGAAAATTAATATTTAACTATGGATAATGCAAGAAAAACCATTTGGGAATGCTGCCACTTGTAAAAAATGCCCATGCAAGACTGAAAAACGTCTTTAGAGGTTGGAGAGAGGCATTTTAGTGCATTCAGCTTGCAAGAGAGAGGGAGGAGATGCTATTGGTTTGATTTGCAGCCATTGGAGGACCTTCAAAGGCAGCCAGGGGTAGAAGAAGACCAATCAACAGTAGGAGATAGTATCTACAGGTTGTTGAGACAGGGCAGCAACAATAAATGACTGATTTTCTTTAGCTCTTCGCAAAGAAAGTTTGAATTTTCTCTCTCCTCAGTATCCTGTCTCATCTCCCAGCCTTTCTATAGCCTTGCTCTGAAGATTACAGGATTGAGATCACCAGAGGCTGAGAAAATTCGGATTTCTTTGCTGTAAGCCCTAATTTGCAGAGTAGAATGTAGGGTTTAGCAGTAGCCTCGAGAAGTGTGCAAGAAAATTTAGGTGGAACAATCAACAAATCAATAAATTTGGGGCATTTTCCATCTCTATCAAAGTGGGTGAAGGCCAATTGATTGCTTGAATCAAGGGGCAAAGCAGATTGAAGATTTGTTGGTCATTTTGGACAGCAAGGAGAGTTGGAATACCAAAAGGGATTGGGAGAATCCCATTGTACATCGATTTCTTTTTTAATTAAGTTAAAGAAATACCGAAAGGGTTGCCAATTTTGGGGCCAACAAGGTGTCCATTGTCCAAGATTGTAAGTTAATTTGCATTTCTCAGTTTTGTAATAAATATTGCTACTATAACTAAGTTGTAATAAGGGAATTACCACACATCCACGGAAGAAACGTTGGTTACAGTTGGCCTGTTCCTTTTTATGTTGTGAGTTTGTCGTCTCCCGGTTGTGAGCTCCTATCAAAGTTTGACGGAGACATGCGAGCTCTGGCATTTTAGCATGCATTTCTCCAGTTTTAGGCCCTTTCCCTATGTCTGTCAATTGGTTTACACCTCTTGCCGGTCACACACTATCCTTGATACCATAACATTATTTGTGGCATTTTTCCATGCAGTCCGACTGCATTTATTGCAGTCCTACAGAATATTTGAGCAGGTCAGCCATATTTAGGGCCTATTTATGGAGGTTGGGGAGATTTGGGGACTTTAGCTATTTATAGCTGGTCTCTTTCCACTTTGGCCATCATCTTTTGCAGGCTGCTCCTCTGACTCCGTCTCTAGTGCTGCTGCTGCTGCCCTCACTGATGTCTTGCGCTGCATGTAGGGACTGATTAGTCCTTCCATTTGTATTCTGCATTTATTTTAGTTAGTGCAGATTTCTTTCTTCCTACATATTTTTGCTGTCTTCTTCTCTTTGTGTTTGTGTTCCTTCTTCCATTGCGCACCCTCACAGTAAATGCAATAGCCAGTAGCTAGAAATCGTTGCCAATGACAATGGATAGGTGCCAAGTGGAGGGGCTGTTGATGATGGTAGGATAACAAATGGTGATGGGCTGCAAGGTGGGAACATCTTGCTAACTGTAGCAGAGAGGGTGAGGACTGATGTACTTGCAAAACATAGATGGGCTATTTATAGATGCAGATGGATCCTTCGAAATTAGGATTTTACCTATGGGACACAGAAACCCTCTAGGATTAGGCACCATTTAATGAAACCTTGGGTAATTTACATGTTTTGGGGCTGTTTTAAAGAGCTAATTGGTTTGTAATGTGTTTTTAGCTTAACATCCCTCTCCCTCTTTCTCCTCTCCTTCTTCATTTCCATTCTCTCCTCCTTTCTTCTACCCTTCATCAATCTCAAATCTCTCTCTTCTCTTTCTCTTTTTTTTCTACATCTATCTCCATTTGCAACCCTACCTTTACTAACTTGGTGTCTCTCTGCCAAAATGCCTAAGCCTCTTCATGAAGTTATTTGGATTTTGCAAACCAAACTTGAGAAGACCTTGAGCAAGTCTAATTCTTATTGATGGACTTTGAGTTTTGTGGAAAGTCCTACACAAGTAGTGTAGCTAGACTTCTTATTCAATGTCCCATGAAAGTAGCAATGTTTCTTCAAGCATGGCAAAGGTTCAAGAGAAGGTTTATATTTGACATGAAAGTTAAAACTTGCCTTTCATATGATACTTTTTGAAATAAAAAAGGACTCTTGAAATTAGACCCTTATACTTTTAGCGTTGTAGCTATTTTCTAGTTCATGATACAATTCTTGGAATTGGACTCTTATACTTATATTCTTGTAACTATTTTCCAATTGATGATATTTGAACTTTCTATCTTTAATTAACATGTTTTTAATGCACATATAGTGTACATCGTTAGTAAAGTCGATTTTATATGTAAAATTTAATGAACATATGTAACGATGTATTTTATTTGCAAAATTGTTGTGCACATTCCATACTATGCATATTTGTGTAATTGTAGGAATCATACCTGACTACCTCGCAGCCAAGATTTGGTGTCATTTATGAAATACTAGATGCTAAGTGTATCTCTCTTTGAAACAACTTGGCTTTGATACCATGTGAATGCACATGCAATCAAGAAACATAGAGAGAGAAAAAAGAATGCAAAGATAGATGGAGCAGTAAAGAAGGCTGAATACAAGCCCCTACATGTTGTAAAGAAATACTTTGACACAAAAACACAAATAACAATCGTACGACAAAGCATAGATTGATAAAAGAACTCGGTTAGGATTAGGGTAACTCAGAGACAATGAACAAAGAAAATAATTGAAGTGATATAATTGCTGAATATACAATGCTCATGCAGCAAACACACTATGCAATGAATAAATACTGAATCTCGAACTCCTGTGTTTCAAGGATAAGGGCAGGGGTAATGAGCTGGAGAGTGTGTCGTATTTTGAACGGATCCTGAATTGCAATAAGGTAGCCTATGGATGTCGAACACCAACAAATGCAGTAGTGAGAGTTGGATCTGATGCAGACGGTAGTGAGGAGAGAGAAAGACTAAAAATGCAGGTAGGACAGCCTGTAGGAGAGAGAAAGACTAAAAACGCATGCAGGACAGCCTGTAGGAGATAGAAAGTTGCGAAATGTAGGTCTGGTGATAGCTTGCAAAAGCTTGGTAACAGTTGGAGGAGAGAAAATTGCCAAATGCAGGCTATAGATGATGTGGCAAGCAATAGGCCAGCAGATTTGTGGAGGAACAACAATTGCTTGGTTCGGATTAGCTCCAAACTATGAGAAGACGGTTGAAAATCAGGTGCTAACTGATTTAGACAGCAATGGACAGCTTCGGTTGAGATATCCTCCGCAAACGGGGTGTGGGCAGCAAGCTGAAACACCTGAAATATGTAAAAACGAGATTGAGGGCTGAATGGAGGGTAGCATATATATTTATAGAAAGTTTCGGCCCTCCCAATTGGATTTGTGCTTATGGGACATAAAAACTCTCTAGGATCGTGTTTCTCCTAAATAAACAAGGTTTTTTCATTAATTAAGCATGAAAAAAAAAAGAACCAATCCTTTAGCCTGGCAACCTGTACTATTTTTGCTGCCTCCAGCAACCTTTTGGGCTGTTTAAGTAAAACTACTGTATTTTTAGCTCAACACCCACTCTCAGGTCCAACAATGGTGCCACAAGAAAGAACTTTTATCCCCAAGCGTCCCATTCCAAAGTAGCCAGAGTATCGGACAAAGGGTGTTGTTGGCTACCGAGTGGCCTACTAAGACTACAAAGGCGATGGTTATCTTATCAACGAAGCCCAAGTGATCACCCTAGAGAGGACAGGGCATCGGACAAAGGGTGCACGTTTACTACCCAATGGCCTACCAAGCCCTATAAAGGCGGATAGAATCAGCTATAGACAGTTTTTTTTTATTTGGAATTTGATAGGTTTAGCATTAAGTGTGGGGTTCAAATTTGTTTTCGTCCTATTGAGGATCCATGCTTCACAAAACAAGCATACCATCCCTACGATTACTGGGTGTCGGTGAAGAAGAATAAGGCTAAGGTGTGTATATAGCAAATATGTGAAGCAAGCAAGATAAGCAAAGCAAGTAAGCAAGCTAAGGAAAAACTGCCTTGGAGATTGCTATAGGAAATGCCACGAATATGGTGGATCCAGAGTCAACCACTTCAAAAGATTGAAAAGGGATAAATGTACATAAATGCATGTGTACATGAACAGAATGCCAATGCATGGGGTAATGTAAAGGGTGATGCAAGATATCATGCTCGCACAAGATGCAATGCAACGGTGCTACTTGGACAGTGCCCTCGCAGGGGAATTGTTTTCTTGCCCAAGCGTCCTTTTATAATCATATCATCCTGACAGTGCGGATCAAGTTATATATGTCCATAATACAATACAAAAGAATAAATGAATGTATGTCGAAAAACTGTAAGCAGCATCATTGTCACTATTAAGAATAGAAGCCACCCTCTCTAAAATTGGAAGGAAAAGCAAGAGGAAAGTATCCTCTTGCCGTCAAGCTGAAGAAGTAGGGGAGGGTGTACACAAACCGATCCTGGGTAACAAATAGTGAAGAATTGGTCGGTTGACTGCTTTGGTCAAAATATCTGCAAAATTGTCGGATGTGGGCATAAACTTTAGGCGGATGGTGCGTAGCTCAACCTGCTCTTTGGAAAAATGGAAGTGGACTTCCACATGCTATGTTCGTGGTGTAATGATCGGATTGCTTGCAAGGGCAATGGGAATTTGGTTGTCGCAGTAAACGATGATGGGAGAGTCGCTTGGGAAATGAAGTGCCGCCAGTAAACGCCTCAGGTAGATGGCCTTGGTGGTACTATCGAAGAAAGCCCTGTACTCAGTCTTGGTCGTGGAAGCCGCCATCGTCTCCTGCTTACGTCTTGACCAAGAAATGGGAGCTATACCCAAGGTAAAGAGGTAGCCGCCATAAGAATTTGGGTGTCGGGATCTCCTGCCCAATCAGAATTAGTGTACCCTTGCAAACATAAACCAGAACCATAGGTCAGGCCATAAGAATAAGTACATCGTGAATAACGCAACACACGAAGACATGCAATGACATCCTAGGTGTTGTGAAATACCGATTGAGTATGCTGACTGAGTAAGCTAAATCTCGTCTAGGGTGAATTAACCAAAGAATTTTTCCTACAACAGAGCAATAGGTATGTGTATGGAAGGGTTGTCCTAGGGTATTCATCGACAAGTGGATAGTAGGATCAAGAGGCGTGGCCATTGGCTGTGTCTGATCCAAAGTGTGTTGTTCCACCAGCTGAAGTGCGTACTTCTGTTGTGACACAAAAATGCATGCTCCAGAAAGAACTACCACCATCCCCAAAAAATAAGACAACAAACCAAGGTTTGTGTCATCTCAAAAGTAGCACCAAGCTTTGCCTTGATGTGTGCTATGGTAGCAAAATTTGAGCCTATGATGAGTAAGTCGTCAATATATAGCAGGATATAGGTCACCGCCTTTGCAGTAGATCGAACATATAAGTTTGGGTCATAAGGGGTAGAATGGTATCCATGCGTCCGTAAGAACTCATCCATCCTATGAAACCAATATCGCGGTGCTTGCTTTAAGCCATAAAGAGCTTTTTGCAAGTAGAATACCTTATCCCTCGGGTTCCCTAAAGGGAAGCTCGGTAGTTGCTCCACATAGACGACTCCTCCAAATAACCAATCAGGAATACACTCTTGACATCCATCTGATCTATCGGCCAACCGTAGTGAGCGGATATAGCGCGAGAAGCAACTGAAAAGATATCAACTGGGCGGTAGGAGCAAAGGGATCTTCAAAATCAGAGCAAAGGGATCTTCAAAATCAATGCCATTCTTCTGTTGAAACCCTTGCATAACAAGGCGAGCCTTGTACTTATCTAAAGTCCCATAAACTTTAAGCTTAGTTCTGAAAATCCACTTTGTTCTGATGACTTTCTTGTGGCTTGGATGATCCACCAATGTCCAAGTCTCATTTTGGTCAATACTCTCAAGCTTCTTTTCCATGGCCTCTTGCCATTAAGGGTGTTGAAGAGTCTCCTGCCATGTATCCGGCTCGGAATGCGCTATGTAATCGGCTATAAACAGCGATGCAAATGAAGTCTGAGGAGCAAACCGGGCAGATCTTCTAGGTCCCTTCGGAGTGGAATCGAGTGATAGGATCCTCGAATCTTGCATGGTCTGCTGGTACCAGTGAGGTAACAGATCTTGCGGAGGGGGCATGGGAGAAGATGAAGAATATGTAGTAATGTCAGGAGAGAGAAGTAGACCAGGCTCAATAGGCACAATTATTGAGGACGTGGAAGAAGAAATAGGAGCGAAATCCTAGGTAGAGGATTGTACAATATCCCTCTCGTTAAAAACGACGTTCCTTCTAACGATCACCTTGTTTGTTTGAGGCTCGAACAGATGATAGGCTTTTGCTTCAAAGGAATATTTTCGAAAAAAATTCAGGACATCAGCTCGGGGAGTGAGCTGTTCTATCTTATCATTTGACGTGTGTGTGTAGGTAGGACACCCGAAGACTTTGAAGTGGGAAGTGAGAGGCCGAGAGCAAAAAAATGGCTCATACAGGGTCTTCTTAGAAAGAGCCACAGTCGGCGGGTACCGGTTGAGGATGTACACCGAAGTGTCAACAGCCTCGATCCAAAGGTGCTCAAGAAGCTCTGCTCTGAACAGCACAGAGCATGTCATTTCCATGATTGTTCGATTCCTACGCTCTAGGACTTTATTCTGAGAGGGGGAGTTAGTAGAGGTGAGCTGGCGAGAGATGCCATGCTTCAGTAGAAACTCGAAAAACTCATGGGGAGATAAACTCACCACCGCTATCACTTCTCATGCAACCAACATGACGTCCAGTCTGGTTGTGAACCAACAGCACTCAAGCAGAAAAATATGTGAAAGCATTTGACTTATGCTTGAGAAAGTACATCCATATGTATCTAGAATGATCATTCACTATCAAAAAGAAGTACAACGCGCCATTTAAAGCGGCACTGGATATTGGCCCACAAAGATCAACATGAATCAATCTAAGAGGCTCCTCAGCACGATGTGTGGACTGCTGAGGGAATGGGGTACGGTGTTGCTTTCTGAGTTGACAAGCGTTACAAACATCCGGAGCTAGTTTTAGGCGGGGAAGGCCGTCAACCAACCGACGGTAGGATAACTCTTAAAGAGAGTCATAACCAAGATGCCCTAAGTGAAAGTGCCAAAGATGCTCATTGTTCGTAGGCTCGTGAGATGTGGCTAATGCTTGGAAGCTATGGAACACGGAGCCCTTGGCTATCGGCTCGGTGAGAAAGTGAGTCATGTGGTAAAGGCCACTAGGTTGTGTCTCACCGCGAGCAATCACTAAACCAGTTTGAGAATCAAGGATCTTGACTGTGGTTGCTGTAAAGAAAATTGCTCGCGCCAACCGGCAAAGCTATTGAACAAATAATAAGTTCACCCCAAGCTGGGAGACATGGTATACATTGTTCAACGAAGCTATATTCGGACCCTTGTCAGTGGCAAAACTGATGCTACCTTGAAACTCAATCTTGACCGAGGAGTTGTTTCCTATGCGGACCCGCCCGGCTCCAGGGTCTCGGGTATGGAAAATGTCCTCTATAGGAGTTATATGATGTGTAGCTCCACTGTCCACAATCCAAAGAGGAGCTGAAGTGCTTGGCTGTGACAAGTGGGCCTCTGCAGTAACCTCGTCAGAAGGCAACTTAGAGATGTGGACGAGACTCGCATCTGTTGTCTCTATGGAGACGATGTGGGCCTCTACAGACCACTCAGACAAGGCCTATTGAGTTAAGAATGTTGTCGATTGAGATGATTTAGCGGTGGCAGTATGAGTCTGACCTTTAAATTGCCCCTTGCCATCACTCTGCCTCTTGTGCTCGGGGTTGCTCGGCTGAGGGGCAAGGGTTTGAGACTTAGATTTGGGTGGTGTGCCTCTGGTCTTTGATTGACACTCGTCATCAAAATGACCAACCTTTTGACAATGTTGACAATATTTATTCTTTTTAGGTACATTCTATCACCCTTGTTTGAGTTGTGACTGGGAATTTGCTTATGATTCCCTGGATTGATTTTGTTTTTGATTTTGAGTGGAGGTTTGATTTTGTTTATCCTTTACTTATTGCCCCTACTGAGAATGAGCAACAAACGCTCCCTTTGAGAAAGAGTTCATATGAAATTGATCGAACAACCGTGCGTAACGCAACATCTGACACTCAAATTCATAGAAAGTAGGCGTGGTAGGCTTTGAAACTATACCTTCCACAAAATTAAAGTATTTCTTGGGGAGTCTGTTTAGAAACAATATGACTTGATCGTCAGAGGACTTGGGAATCCTCGTAGTGGAGAATTCGGCAAGAAGTCATTAATACTCAGCCAACTTGACTTTCAAGTCATCTGGGTCAGTGATTTTAAAGAGTTGGAGCTCATGGTCAAAAGATTTATACGATGGGTTCTATCCCCAGTCACATAGCGGTCAGTCAAGTATGCCCATCATTCTGACGCTAAATCAAAATGCTAAAGCTGAGAATGAAAACAGGTAATAAGCCCTGCATCAACTCGACAATAGCGGAGGCATTCCTAGGCTTCGATGAGTGGATAACCTCGTATGAAACAAGTGCGGGATTGGGTTGGAGCTCCAACCCCTGCACAAGATCCCATAGGTTCTGGGAGTCAAGGACATGTCTCATAAAGTTCGACCAAGTGGTAAAGTTTGACCCATTAAAATGAGTCTAATCATTGAAAGCATGCTTGGGAGAAGATGAACTGGAACCATGAGGTGTTAGGAAAGTGGGATAAGATGGAGATGGAGGGTAAGATGGTGGTGGTGGGTGTGTCTGATAATAAGAATGAGGGGGAAAAGGTGGGTAGGTAGAAATAGGTTGGGAGTGTCCAATGAGTGCCGATTGATGTGGAGGCACTACAACATGAATGTTTTCATAAGGTGTCGATGGAGGTGGAGGCACTGGGATAGGAAAGCTTGGCTGGGGCACAACATAATGACCAGGAGGTCAACTAGGTAATGCTATAGAAGCAAGCTCTGGTAGCAATTGATCCACACTCAGGAGAGATTGGGGGGATACCCAGGCTGCAATAATCCCGAAAATGTGTGAGAAGTAGCTGGAACACCACCCGATGGAGGAAAGGATGGGGTCCTAAAGGCGGTGCCTATGTTTCCATAACCCTGGGTGTGGTGTGATGCGGAACATGAGGTGTTTGATAGGGGAATGTAAATGGTGTGAAAGGAAGTGGAGAAGCAACGGAAGAATATGGTGGGATTTGTGGGTTTTGAATTTGTGGTGTGAAAGATACAGATCCATTTTGTTCATTTTTACCATTTAATGATTAAAAATGAAATGATGATGATGCACCATGCAGTGTAGAAATAGGAACTCCAAATTCATTCTGATTTTTGAGAAGTAAATTGAAAAGAAGGAAGAGGTCCTGAAATATCATCAGATTTATGCACAGCATCTAAAGAGAGAAATTCATGCATACCTTCATTGAGTAGCTTGTCCTAAAGGTCAATCCTTTGATCAAGCTCCTCAATCTTCTTTCATCTAAAGTCCATGATCACATGATATTCTTTAGTGGAAAGCTTGTATAGCCTTTCTTCCGGGTTGTCAGAAGTGTCTTCTGTCATGTCCGAACTTTGTGGAGCAAGCTGCTGTGCCCACTCTCACTCTTTTCTCGGCATAGGTTGATCTAGAGATTGAATTGGTGTTGATGTGTTCGAAGTCATTTGAACCTACCGTTGTTCTTGCTTCTTGCGGAGAGCTTTCAGATCAAAGGCGTAGGTTTCTCAGAGAGTACGAGGCTCTGATACCATGTAAAGAGATACTTTGACATAGAAACAGGAATAACAATTGTATGACAAAGCACAGACTGATAAAAGAACTCAGTTAGGGTTAGGGTAACTCAGAGACAATGAATATAGAAAATAACTCAAGTGATATAACTGTTGAATATACATTGCTCATGCATCAAACGCAATATGCAGTGAATGAATACTGAACTTGGAACTCCTGTAGCTCAAGGACCAGGGTAGAGGTAATGAGCTGGAGAGTGTGTCGTACTTTGAACGGAACTTGAATTGTAGCAAGGCAGCCTCCGGATGTTGAACACCAGCAAATGCAGCAGTGAGATGCTAGATTTGATGTAGACGGTAGTGAGAGAGGGAAAGACTAAAAACACAGGTAGGACAGCTGTTTGGAGAGAGAAAGGCTAAAAACGCTAGTAGGACAGTATGCAAGCTGGGTGACAGTTGGAGGAGAGAGAAAATTGCCAAACGCAGGCTGTAGATGATGTGGCAGGCAGTACGGCAGCAGGTTTGTGCAGGAACAACAATCACCTGGCTGGAATCAGCTCCAAACTGCGAGAAGAGGGCTGGAAATCGGGCGCCAACTAATGTAGACAGCAATGGACAGCTTCGGTTGAGATGTCCTCCGTGAGTAGGGTGTGGGCAGCAAGTTGAAACACTTGGAATTTGCGAAAACGAGATTGGGGGCTGAATGGAGGGCAGCATATGTATTTATAGAAAGTTTGGGCCCTCCTAAGTGGGTTGGTGCTTATGGGACAAAGAAACTCTCTAGGATCGCGTTTCTTTTAAATAAACAAGGTTTTTTTAATTAATTAAGCAAGTTTTGGGGCTGTTTAAGTAAAGCTAATGCATTTTTAGCTCAACACATATGTGTGCTCGAAGGTTGTTAGGTTAGGGTTCAGTAGCATATGTGTACTTACACTCACAGTGAATAAGGGAACAACGAGAGAGGTGTGCTTGGAAGGTCACGTCCACTATGTGAGAATGATCTGAAAGTACAATTCCTAGGGTATTAAGTATCACACCCATTGATGGGTGCATAGTTGGTAGGTACGATATTGTACGGTACAATAAAATGTAGTATTAAATGCTACTTTATGATTTTATAAAGTACGGTTCGATATTAGTATAAAAAATTAACTTGATTAAAAAAAACCATAAAGCGTTAAATGATAGAACACATGTTTAATGTGGAAATAGCCATTTCATTTCAAAATAAGATGAATACATGACGGTGGCCTTGCCCTCGCGGTTGCATGCGCTGTGCACAACATGCGATACAACTAGAGTCTAAAGACTAGTGCATACATGGATAATGGATCATAGTGGCATGTGGATATAATGATAGTAGATACAAAAAAGAGAGAGAGACCTATGAATCTATAGACTATGATGAGGCATCACTATCATCATTTAATTATTAGAACCATATGAGTGCTTATCAAGAGAGTTTGAAGATGAATCCTCAGTGCTACATGATGAGACACTGTCATGGTCATCGTCATTGATAAGATCACCATCATTGTCAAATGATGGCTCCCTATGCACCGACTATGTAGGCAAGGGGAGGGATGTCATCGTGATGCATTAGATGGGAGCTATTAGAGCCTTGCCTTACATATATTTGCAAGCCACTCGAACCACCTCTCGTCGATGTCGGAGGGTATGGAATGACCATGTCCTTGTTACTGTCTACTCGAATTCCGTGCCCACAAGCATGCTAATTGTGAGTGGCATGAGTATTTGCTGCTATAAGCTCTCTTTAGAGCTTTGCAAAGATTATCTTCTCATCCATCTCTTGATGTACATTCAAAAGAGTGTCACGCGTTAACATGAATGTATCAACATTCACCTACACAATACACATAAGATTGTAAATGTTAAAGTGTAAATTTTTAAGTATAAAATTTAAAGCTTAGAATAACAAATTTTAAATTTTATGGTTAAGTGTTTATTCGCTTTGGACTACCCATGCTTATCATAGCTCTCATTATGTGTAAGTTAGTGCGGCAATAGACTAGCTACTCTAACTATTGTGTGCTAAGTCGATTGTGAATCATCGTGTGAATGAGAGAATAGACACTCTAGTTGCTCGCAATCTTGAGCAAGGGCTCTCATGGCTAAGGGCTGAAGGGTCTCTACCACATATGAATGAGAGAATAGGAACTCTACTTGCTCTCACATGCATCCGAAGAGCAATCTTAAGCATGGGTTTTGATGGCTAAGGATTGAAGGGTCTCCAACACATATTTGAAGTTTTGCCATCAAAATAGAGACTTCACAAGTGACTCTCTTCTCCAACAAGTGGGAGAAGCTAAAGCCACATGGCCTCTTTGACCCACATAGTATCCTAGCTCCTCCAACACTGCATTGTGGTCATCCACAGGGACCACACATGTTAAATAAGCAAGCCGGTTTGAATGGGGCTCTCTATCATCCATGACTATTGGTGACTTATAGGCCGGATTTACTGATGTGGCAAAGCCATGGATGGGCTTATGCTGCTGGGAGCATCACCCATAGTGGTTGAGGCCTTGGTCTAGGTAGTGACTTTTATGCATAGACTATGGGAGCTCCCCCAAGATAGATACCCACGGCTAGCCCTGGCCTCTTCTAGACAACTAGCAGTAGATGGTGACATACATTGTTTGTATGCTCAGATGAGTACATGGATGAGTTTACATTAGTTGCACATTGACAAACTACCCTCCTTTGACTATAGCTTGGATTGCCCTACACTTGACCTAAGTTGATCAAAGCTGAACCATGCTATCAAAGCAGACATATTGAGGTTAGATACGGAGAAGACTTGGATCCAATCCCCCTCCCCCCATGGCACGAGGATGGCACACTAGACCCACTCCCTTCAGGTATCTGAGGATGTCCTCTTTGAACAAGCAATTGAAGCTCCGTTGGATCTTGTAGTACATGGTGCATTTGGATAAGTAGTGCTTCTTGTCTCTGGCTCGAGTTGACAAAGTTGACAAATCTTGTCATTTGGGGAGAGGGAGTTTGTGCCGTAACTACTTATCTCAATCTAGAGTAGGTGTGAGCTTGTATGGAGCTGCCCAATGGCACATCGTACACCACAAGACAGGTGTGCATCCATATATCTGAAGTGAACAACAAAGCCATCAAGGGATATGTGTAGAGGATGCTTTTGGTAGAAAGCCATCTTTGTCCTCAAATCCTTAGTAGGTATCACCCATGTCCTAGCTGTGTGTATCTGAATAATGTCCATTCTGATGACGTGGTAGAAAGCCATCTTTGTCCCCAAATCCTTAGTAGGTATCACCCTTGTCCTGGCTGTGCATATCTGAATAATGTCCATTCTGATAATGAGGTTCAGCTTCTCTCGGCTGAGCTCCAAGTGGGGGTAGTCCAAGCTGTACTCTAGTGGTGGGAGGTGATCCATGTGTAATCCATGTAACTATAGCCATGCCTCTGTTTAGATCCCCTTGTAATGCTAGTTGTTTAGATGACTCTAGTGCAAGGTGGGAGTATCTCTGTCTCGACAAGGTCCAAAGCCTACGCAGGAGAGTCACTGTTTGGAAGAGGGTCTCTATCACTAGAGGTGGTGCTTCCATCTCTACTCTAATAATCTCTTGTAGTACAAAGGGCTTACCTCGAACCATCCGTGAAATCATGATTACTAGGGGTCTCTTCATGTGCTTCCATCCCTCATATATCTCCTCTCCTGTGGGTAGTGGCTGATCTTGTGTGGCTCTCCTCGTGTGGTAGAGGCTTGATTGCCATATGGGGGCCCCATACGGAAGTTCTGGTGTGACACCAGTGTCAAAGTGGCAGAGCTTCATTTGAGGCTCCTGAAGCTATATGTATGCGCACTAGCTCTTTGTTGCCCCCAAGCCACATAGCCTCATGTCAATCCATCCTCTGTTGCTCTCCTCAAAGTGAATCTCGGTCCTAAAAATGTAATCCCCAAGTAAACATATCTCTAGATCACCTCCACTATCTCCTCTCCCTATGTGAAATGGGTATTGATTGCCAAATCCACTGGTAGGAAGTGTTAAAAACCATAACCTTGGTTTTCCCAAGGTTCAACGTGAGATCCCTGCCCTTGTTGAAAGCCTGTAGTGCATCTAGATGGCACTGCAATCCCTCCAGTGTGCTAGAGATGAGGACTTTGTCAGCGGCATACAGTAGTATGGGTGTCAGTGCCCCCCCTAGGCCAGCTCCTCCCCTACAAGCCCATCAAGGTAGTCTGATATCTCATCTCTATATATATATATATATAGAGAGAGAGAGAGAGAGAGAGAGAGAGAGAGAGAGAGAGAGAGAGAGAGTTGGGTGCCTGTGGTCAATGAGCCTGAATAATCAGAAAAGTTCACAAGTTCAAGTTCAAGCACAGTTTAATGAAGCATAGAGAAATGGGATAAATAGTAAATTGAGCGTAGTGTACGAGTCGCAATAATTAACATGCATGAACCCACCTTAAAGCATATTTTAAAGCACAAGGTATACCTAGACTTAGAAAGGCATAGCCAAAGTGAGCATCATGAATATGAATGCCAGCCAAAATAGGAAACACAAATGTCATGGCATCCTGAAGCATGGTGTGATAATCACGTGTAGAAATGCAACTGTTGGGAGCACTCACGAGCCCAAAGATGGTGCAGCAGACCAGGGTATAGAAACAAAAATTTGGAGAGCACGAAAAGCAGGCGATCAGCACAGAATAGAGGTGCCCAGCCTAGCTGAGGTAACACAGCTTGAAAACACAGGTGCTGAACCTGAAAACAGAGTTTTCAACAGGAGAGAGAGCACAAACAGGGCGCTCAGCCAGAGAACCAGTTGCTAAGCACAAACAGGGGGACTGAGCTAGAGAACAACTTGCCGAGCATCTTGATCAGGATGCAGCTGCAGGTTTGGCTGCAGTCAAATGCATAGAGCTGAGACTGTCCAGCAGCACACAGCACCAGGATCACTGACATGGACATTTGATACCGTGTCAAAATAGGGGACAGCAATGGAATTGAGAGGTGCTGCTGTAATAGACTGCAAGAACACAAAGAATGGAGAAGAACACTTAACTAATGAATGAAAGGGCAATGGAATCCATAACACAATACAAGAGAGTTACAGTACAAACCACATAGGTGAATGGTACGTGTGGTGACCAGCAGTACCTCTAGATTCCCCCTCTCCTAATGGATGTGATCCGATTCTACAAGAATGGAGGAGTGGAGTACATATAAGCTCTCGGGAGACACCTGAGACAAATGAGCTATCCCTAAATTGGGCTGCCCAGCTGCCCTAAAAGACACCTGGCACAAAGCCTAATAAATGCCCTAAGATCCATTAAATGTTCATTGCTAAGAACGTGTTCACAGCTTCACTGCCATGTTGGTGAGGGTGGCAGAGACTGCAAAGCAGGGAGAGATTTGACTGAAGAGAGAAGAGAGAGGATGACAGAAAATAAGATGTACAAACAGCAAAAGATGACCACAAACAGCACAGAAGAAAGCCAGGCTGAATTGTGTTCAAGTTGCACAAGGAGGAGCATATATAATTGTTTAACCATTTTGAAGTGCCTGTTTGTGACCATTTGGGGTTGTCGTAGGCATTGTTAATGCTTCATCCTTACAATAGATTCTCTCCCTCTCTTCCCCTCTCTCATTTTAATTTCACATTTCAAGATCAACCTTCAAGCTCTCTACTCCCAAACTCCCTCTCCTCAAGCTCTTTACCCCCTACTCCCTCAAGCTTTCCACACTCTATCCTCTCTATGCTCAAGCTCTATTCTCTCGACCCTCTCATTCTCAAGCTCTCCATATGTAAACTCCTAGTGTATAGATTCTAAACATTTGAAGTGTATTGTTTTTAAAGTCCCCACAATAATTATAGGCCTTAAAATTATGTGTACAAGTTTTTTGCATTGGACTAGCATCAAGCGTACATCCAAGATTTATTTGTCCAATTAGTACTGTACTGGTATCGACAATACTAATAGGATGCCATCGAATGTGACAACCGTGGACACACCAAACTGCAAAAGTCTTGAAGAGTACACGAAGAAGATTTGGCAAGCTTTGATGCTAGTGGGAGCACATAAACAAAGTCGATCTCACCTGCATGGAGTCCTTCCCATAGTGGTTTTGCAGCTCAATATGCTTTCTGCCAGCATGGAAAGTTGGGTTCCTCACAACCAACAATGTGTTACTAGCTTGCTAGGCAGCAGTTATAATGGCTACCTTCAACTATAAAACTGAATACAGGACAGCATTTACAGTCCCAGAAGAATCTAGTTAATGTGGTGCTTTCACTATGCCAGATTGAAATCCTAAGGTCGATAATGTTAGTGGGTGTCGAAAAGGGAAAATATCCCTCCTATGCAAGGGTCTGAATTTGTGTGGTAATAGGGTGTGTTCACAGTGATATGGTTCATGAAAATATGCAACAGTTGCATGGGAGATCACATAAGAAGCATGTTTTCTTCATATTATGGGCCTGGGCCCTTGCATATTGAGTTCCAATAATTGTTTTTCCACTTTTCTCTACTATCCCTACAGTGAATGCTTGAGAACCATCTCCTATGTTTATGTATTTGTTTCTTACTCTGCAGCAAGTTTTCTGGCATGAAGTGCATACCTTGTGCCATGTGCGATTAACTAATGTTTAAAAGCTCTCTCCAGGTTGCAAGTTTTCACGGAGATCGTTATAATGGTTGCTGTCATTTGACCATCGTGAAAAGTCCTGCTCATGAACAAAATGATGCTTGGCTGAAAGTATTATGGTCTTGATGATATGATGACGAATTCAGACATCCATAATGTTTCACCTAAGCCTGATTACTTGAAGCAGCAGGCAGAAGAATCTGCTGTGGAATCTGAATTCCGAGTTACAGATGATAGTCGTCTGGGACCTACATTAGAACACCACGAAGACAAGACTGAACAACTTGCAGAAACCCCTAACATAACAACAGGGCCCTTCAAAGTGTCAACAGAAGGAGGTTCAGAAAAGAAAAGCCAGAAAGGTAAAAGCTCCTCTAATTCTGCTTCAGATTTTGCAAAGGACAATAAAACTCATAGACGAGTACGGGGAGGCTCATCAGACGCTTCTAAAACAACTGAGAGTGGGACTCAAGAAAATGTTTTAGTGAAATGGCTACGTTCTCACACCCCAAAAGAACAGGCTTTAACATCTCAAGAGGAAGCAAAGGCTGATGTAATAAAATCGGATAGAAAGCCAACCAGGAATAAGCAAGTCAAGAAGCAAGATCAAGGATCCGTGAAAGATGGTACATTGCGGATAAAGCAGCGAGTCAAATATCTTCTGAACAAGATGAACCGTGAACGAAGTTTAATCGATGCTTACTCAACTGATGGATGGAAAGGACAAAGGTATTACTTCATTTTGCAAGAAAATGGCAAGCATCCATCTTACTGCTGCTAAGTGGTGTTGAATATTTTGTTTTCATTTAATTTTTTTTTGTAGCATGCCACTTTTTCAAACAGAGAGGGTTCTTACTTTAAGTCAAACCTTGGCAACCATTTGTGGTAGCATGGTGTCTAGTCCAGGACATGCTGTACATTGATGGGGTAATTAGGCTTGCCAATTTAGGGAACATAAACACTGCACACGGTTATGTTGCTGCTTGTCACAGAATCCAAGGAACCAAAGTTGGAGACTATTTTAGCTGTAGGAAGAGATGTTCTATTTGCATTGCTGAGTTTTGTTGTGCTGCAAGTTACACATAGCAACTGTTTGATTTCAAATAGTGCTTTCCTTTTCCAAATACAAGGGATTTCTGCTGGAATGTAGCTTCAAAATGGTGTATGTACACGTGTGTTGTGGGAGAGGAAGCCTAAACAACACCTACAACTTACCCCAAAAGTAACCCCAAATGGTCACAAACAGACACTTTAAAACAATCATACAGTTTTCACCAAACATTATTGGATGTGATTGGACGTATTGTGTTGGATAGGACGGACGGATCGAATGAGTTGATCCATTGGTTGGATGCAGACAACATAAGTTTAGGAGGTAGCTTATTCTGCACCTCATCATTATAACATATGAGGCAATAAGATGAATAGAAAATGATTGTGTTCCTTGGCAATATAGTTGATGAAGTGATAAGATTTTGTGGATCCTTGAGACCAAACATGTGAGTGTACGATGTAGCATAACCCTTACTCATTTTCCTCAACTCCCTACTTGTCATGAGGACGTGAAATTTTATTGCTTTGCTTAGCAGTTGATTAAAAGTTAATCAAATGTGCTAATGTGGTGCGCACATGTGAGGTGCAAGTTAATTATTTTATAGTATGGGGCCTAGGACCCCTAGATATCAGTTGGTACCAAGGCAAAAGTTGTGATAAGTTATGTGTGATAGATACTAGGTGGTGCTTGGTATTAGATTTAGGCCTAGACAAATTTTTTGGCCACTAATGTCAGTGGTGACATTAGAGATTAGGCATTAATTAATTAAGCAAGAGGACTGTTACCATTGTCATGTAAGGTGTCATTAGTAGAATTTTGTTTCCTTCCACGAAAAAAGAAAAAAAGAAAAAGAGAGAATCAATTGGTTGACACTAGAACTATTTTATTGATAAACATGTAAGGTAATTTATAACAACATTCTCAAGAAGTTAGCTTCAAAGCACGTAAGCTTTGAAAGGGAAATACTGTCTTCATTTTCAGGATAGACACTTAGAGGCCATTAACCATAAGTTCTCACGTGCCGCTTGTGTTGGACCATCAGCTGTTGTTGCCTACTATTTGCGTCAACATTTATTGTTGTGTTTTCACTTTGCACTGTTCGTATAGTCTGCCATGCATTTTGATGTTGCATCTATCGCTATCATCTTCGAGATCGAATTCCACCATCTACTATCTTTTGTCATTGATCCATCTGCCTAGTGTTGTGTTTGCTACTGCTAGACATACTTAGAGGCTATCTATTGCATTTTAGGATCAGTCAGAGTACGATACACTTTCCATCTCATACTCTCTACCCCAGTCCTAGAGACACGGGAGTTTAGGGGTTAGTATTGCTCCTTTGCATATTGTTTTTACTGCATTTAGCATGAATCATCGCCATGTCCTCTAATGAGATTGTTTTGCCAAGGGATGCAAGCTTATCCTGCATGTCCTGATCTTGTTGATGTGATCCTGCATAGTATGGGAATCATCCACAAAAAGCATATGGAGTTTCTTCTCTAGGGTGATGCAGTGGGCAAAGGTCATCTGATGGTAAAGAGAAGAATGCTCCGTGCACACCTCCATTGCAATCCTAAGCCCACACACAGACACAAGGACATAATCTTGTAAACCCATGAAGAGAAAATATCACAATCTAGAATTAAGCCGATCCCAAAGAGTTGCTTGGTCTATCGTAGAATCAATGTGAGGATCCTCCATTGGATGCAAGATTGGGGTAGTAACAAAATCCCACAAGTTGACGGTATCAAGGATACACTCCACTTTGCAGAACCAAAGAGAGTAGTTCGCACCATCAAGTTGATCTTCTTTGGGGAGAGAAGGAAGCACATGCACTTGCATAAAATGTAGCATCACGGCAATGTGAGGACTTGTAGTACAAGCCCTATGAGAAACATGTAGAGAAGCACGGGGAGAAAAGGAGGCTCCAGTCTTCTCAATCTATCAAGAGAACATGGGTCTAATTGTTGATCTTCACGGCGCTCTTCACTACAATTTGATTGATAGGATCGCGTATTAGAGGAAGATTGATTAGTCTCCTCCTCCGCGTCATCAAACTTATCAAACCGATAACCCATAACTCAATGAAGATATGCTAGGGTTTGCACAGAGAAAACACAAAATGTATTAATACAACTAAAACACAATAACTCAGATAGGAATGCAATAAACACAAATCCTAAACACAAAATGCGAAACACGAAACACAAAAACTCAAACACAAACAAAGAAGAAAGAGAATTGTGAAGTGAATGAATCCGTGTTGTAAATGAGGTAGTAGAAGATGCTGGAGGGCAGAGTTGTCCAACAGTCGGTGGCTCTCATGGGAGTGGGTTGAGGGAGGTATTGATGTGTGTCGTCCATTGGAGATGGATCCTAAGGGTGATAACCACCAATTGCAAAGTAGAGGTTGTCGAAGAAAAGTGTTGAAACATGAAAATGATTTACTGTAGATACAAATGCAAATGAGGCCAATCTTGGAAATGGAAGGATAGTAGGCTAGAAACCATAATGCAACAGTCTTTGGGGCTAGAACTAGTAAACGCAACAATGTTGCTGCGTGAAGATGATGGCAGTTGATCACCAACAGCAGTGAGAGTTTGGGTGATAGCTGTAGACCATGTAGCAACAATCACTCCTGGCTGGACAGCTAGTGGAAGAGGGCTGATGGTTGAAACCTATGAGACAAGAATGAGAAACATATACAAAAGGATAGGCTGAATGGTGGGCAGCCTGTCTATGTATAGATACAGAAGGATCCTCCCAAATCAGGGCTTTGCTTATGGGACATGGAAACCCTCTAGGACCACACACCACTTAATTAAACTTTTGGTAATTTGCATGACTTGGGGCCATTTTAGAGAGCTAATCAAATTGTAATGAATTTTCAGCTCAATAAACTCTTCAAAAGAATTTCCAAACATATAAAAAGATGCTATGTTTTACTGTCAAGCTGCCAAAATGGCTGAAAAAGCAGCTGCACCCAACAAAGAGAAGTTGTAGATGCCCCTCACACTTCATAGAAGGCTTGAACAAGGCAAAAAATATGTGCTCTTTGCGACAAATCTCCTTCACGACAGCAAGTTGAGTGTGGTCTTCTCTCTATAGAACCTCTGAGTCCTCACTTTGGCTCTAATACGATGTGATAGTGCACGACGGAAGAGGAACACACACACGGAGAGAGAAGGGAAGAGAAATACTGCAACAAAAGAGAGAATGGAAGAAAAAAGTCTTCATTGAATTGAATGAAAGCTGAATACAAAGGTGGACCAATCAGTTCCTACACATAGCCCAAGGCATTAGTTAGGGCACTGGATCAAGTTGATGCTGAAAGGCTGTAGCGAAAGCCAAAGGAAAGCCCCAAAAATGCTAGAAATTGGTTGAGTGCATGAGTCTAGGCATAAAAATGTTGACCAGCCTAATCATCAACAATAAAATAATCGAGGAATGTTAGTCGCCAACTAAAAAGGCTAATCGCAGCATCTGCCAATGTAAGCATAGCCTCCAGTTAACTGAAAAGAAATGCAATGGGCTGAAAAATAATTCGGCTATTGTGATACCACCTAAAACCGATTGCCAAAAAAAAGGCATGCTCTAAAAGAGTTGCTTCCGTCAAGACACATGATAGACTACATGTTGGAGCTCTTAATGTCCCCATCAGCCATTCATAGAAGGCCAACAGTGAATTTCAGCCAGTCTTGGTAACAAAATTCTGCAATTTCTCTGGTTCACTGAAAAGACATGATAGACTACGTGTTGGAGCTGCTAATGTCCCCATCAACCATTCATAGAAGGCCAGCAGTGAATTTCAGCCAGTCTTGGTAACAGAATTCTGAAATTTCACTGTCTACCCTTACCTTTCATCTATAGTCATTCCCTCAATAATTCTCTAGCCAATTCTTAGCAAATCTCAGCCATTCTTAGTAGAATTGAGGCAATGAGGGTGTGTTGTAGAAGCATTTGCTATTGTAAACCCTAACTTACAACAAAAATTAGGGCTCATCAGCCACCTTGGGTCTCATGCTCAAAAGATGAAGGCCTAGCACTTGAAGTCAAGTGCTGAAATTTGGGAAATTTCATTAAGGTCATCCAACCACAATGAATTCTAGGTCCATTTTGACTAGCCATAGATGAGAAAATACCCAGTTAGATTAAGGGGCAAATCAGATTGAAGACTTGCTAGCCATTCATGGTAGCAAAAGGCATTGTATTACAAAGAAGATTGGAGCAATCATAGTGCACAATCTGCGCAACCTGCATAACTAAAGGGTGTAACCTGCGACTACAAACGAACGCGGGCAACTTGCGATTGTCGACGAGTACAACCTGCAGCGTGTGTGACCAACGGGCCGAAGGACAGGACGTGACTGGCAGATCAACAGACCTGGTCACGTCACTTTTCAAAGGACCACAAATTCGTTTTTTTTTTCTCTTCAAAATTCTCCTTGAATTTTCCCTTGGCTTGACGGGGTTTGCGTGCACAAGCACAAAATTTAAATTTGTGCATATTTATACCCGGAAATCTAGGGTTTTTCAGATTGAGTGCTGCTCATGCAAAATCGAGGCATTTGCATTAGAAATTGCAGACATTGTGTGCGTTTGAATTGGGAATTTCGCCAAACTTACAGTAATTTTGCTCATTTGAGTGAAATTTCTCAACATTGGATCCATAAAATTTGGGGCTTTTGCTGTATTGGTGAAATTTTGTTTAGCTGAGTTAGATTGGCTGATATTGGTGCACAACTGGGCTCGAGAAATTTGGGGCTTTTGCAAAATTTCGTGAAATTTTGCTAATTTTGCCCGTTTTATGCTTTCGGAAACATGTATTAATGCAATCAGGGCAGATCGTTCAGTGAAATTTTGGTGCTTTTACTGAAATCTGTGGATTTTGGCAAAGTTAATGTGTGAAATGCTCTTTAGGAATATTGCTGAAGCAATCTTGTGGTTACAAGCAGAGTAATTTGAGCATTTTTTATCTCCTGCTTGTGCGATTTTGGGGAAATTGTAGAGATTTCTTGGTGTTTTGGAAATCAGAAGATGATATGAGCACAAAAGTATGCAGTTCACATGTTGGACAGCTCCCATTGAGTTAATGTATTGCTGATTATTCATGTTGCAGCAGTCTTAGTAATCATTTGCAGGTCTGGGATTGATGCAAATGTATTTTTGGTGATATTGCTGAAGTGGGAGTTACCTAGCAGCGATGTATGCATTTAATGTATGCTGAAATCGCAGTCATACTGCTGAAAGTCATTCGTTCTACTGCTGTGCATGTACTTGGACTGAATCTTGCTATCATTTACTGAAAAATTGGGCTGAAATCAGCTGAATATTCAGCTCATTTTTTGCTGTCATAAATTGCAGCATTGAATTTCTGGTTTATTGCTGAAAAATGGCTGTAAATGCTTCTATTAGTAATGACACTAAATCCCTCTTTGAAATCAAGAGGTTTGATGGCAGTGGCTTTGACTTGTGGAAGGATAGGATGCAAGGCATTTTGTTTCTCAAGGACTGTGAAGATGCTCTCTTGGAGACTAAGCCCGCAGCTATGATAGATGTGGATTGGGCTAGATTTAATAAGAAGGCCATTGCATACATTAAGATGGCAGTGTTTGATGATGTACTTACAAACATCAAGCGTCTTGATATAGGTTATGCTATATGGAAAAAGCTTAAGGACACTTATAAAAATACAACTCCTGTGAATCAAGTGCATCTTATGCGTAAGCTTGTGAAGATGGAGTTGGATGAGTTTAAGCCAACATTTGAGCATTTGAGTGCTTTTACAGGGGTTTTGAGTCAGTTACAGGACTTTGGTTTGTTTGGCGGCTTTTGATGATAAATTGAAAGCTATTTTCTTACTGATGACTTTGCTTGACAGTTGGGAATCTTTGGTTATGTCACTTAGCAACAATCTTGCTTTGACTTTTGATGGTGTAAGAGGTTTAATCCTTAATGAAGAAATCAGAAGAAAGTCTAGTGGTAAAAGTAGTGGCTTAGCTTACCATGTGAGAGGCAGGTTTGAAAAGAGGAGTAATGCAGCTAGTAAAGGGAAAAGCAGAAGCAAAGCCAAGGGCAAACATTAGGATGTCACATGCTATCAGTGTGGGCGTAAATGGCATAAAAAGCTCGATTGCCGGTATTTCAAGAGAGAGCAAGAAAGAAAGAAACAAGGTAAGAAAAAAAAGGATTTGAAAGATGATGATAACTCTTCCTCAAAAGAAGTTACAAAGGCAAATGTTGCATCTAGTGTGGTCATTGAAGAGCTTCCTCACATTGAAGAGATACTTGTTGTAGCCTCATGTAATGATGCAGACATTATGGCAGCAAGCAACAGGTGATATGCACATCACCAAAAAGAAGGTAATTGATGCCTTGCTTTCAACTCATGATGGGTTGTCATAATCATGGATAGTGGACAACGGTGCCTGTTTTCATGTTACCCCCTCTTTGGAGTCATTTTTTGGATACACTGCAGGTTGCTTAGGCAAGGTTTACTTGGGTAATAACTATGCATGTGAGATAGAGGGTGTTGGCACCATTCACTTGGCTCTTGAAAATGGCCAAGAGCTGATTTTGCAAGATGTCAGATTTGTACCTGGCATAAAGAAAAGTCTACTATCAGTTGGACAGCTTAATACTAAAGGGTATTTTACTACCTTTGGTGGTGGATCTTGGAAGGTCCATAAGGACTCTATGTTGATTGCGAAAGGCAGCAAAAGGGGGACTTTATATTACTTGCATTGTAAAGCATTACCTTGCAAGTTCCTGGCTATGGCTGAACTCCATTCGTAGATGGAGCTTTGGCACAAAAGACTTGGTTATATGAGCCAAAAAGGCCTTCAGGTTCTCTCCTCTTTAGGGAGATTTGATGTAAGAGGTTCTGGTCTCGAATTTTGTAATGATTGCTTATATGGAAAACAAGTGAAGTCTCCTAATTACTTTGGTGTCGTTAAGAAGTCTAATGCTTTTGACTTAGTACACTCTGATGTGTGCACTATGCTTGTTAATTCGTATGGGGGTGCACGCTACTTTGTTACTTTCATTGATAATTTGAGTAGAAAGTCATGGGTGTATATACTTAATAGCAAAAAGGAAGTGATGTATAATTTTAAAAAGTTTCATGCTTTTGTTACCACACAAAAAGGGCTTAAGTTGAAAGCCATAAGAACAGATAATGGGGGTGAGTATGTCTCAAATGAATTTAACAAGTTTTGTGAGATGCATGGCATTAAGAGGGAGTTGACAGTCCCTTATAATCTTGCATCAAATGGCGTGGCTGAAAGATTTAATCTCACACTTTATGAGAGAGTCAGATGCATGCTGTCCATAGCTAATCTCCCACAGCAATTTTGGGGAGAGGCTCTGAAAACTACAGTTTATGTATGCAATTACCCTCCCAATTATGCATTGGAAAATGGCATTCCTGAAGAGGTTTGGTCTGGCAAACCTGCTTCATATGACCATTTGCGTGTCTTTGGTTGTGATGCCTTTGTGCATATATCTGTAGAACAGAGGACTAAACTAGACTTGAAATCCATCAAGGGCATCTTCATGGGATATAGAGATGAGGGAGAGATGGGTTATAGAGTTTGGCTTCCTCAGGGCAGGAAGATAGTACGCAGCCGAGACGTAGTATTTAATGAGGCAAAGTTGTTGAAAAATGCTATGCATGGTGATCTTGACAAAAAGAAGGTCAAATTTCAGCATGAACAGCCAGCCATTCAGCAGCCATTAGCTGAAAGTTTTGTTCCTTGCGATGCTGAAAATGAGCAGCAACATATTGTGCTACAGCCAAAAGACCAGGGAGAGTAAATAGATGCACAGGATGAAATAGGACAGCAGGAAGAATATGCTGAAAATAGGTTGCAGCAGCAAGAAAATGCTAAAAATCAACCACGTGGTGATGGTGTGCACATTCCTCAGGATGTAGGCCCACTGCCTGATAATACAGATCATTGGGTAAGAAGGTCTACACGTGTCAGAAGGCAGCCACAGAGGTTTTGGCCATCTTTGGATTACATTTAACTGATTGATGAGGGTGAGCCTCTGATATTTAAAGAGGCATAGTCATGTGAAAACAAGAGAAAGTGGGAGGTTGTTATGCAGGAAGAGATGAAGTCTCTATGTAACCAGCCTTCCTTCCGTGAATGGGTGGTAAATCCCTGATTACAACTTAATTATAACAGCAGACAATTAGCGCAAATCTAAAAATACAAATTTACCTACTGATCTTGGACAATGCACATCCAATTGGCCCTGAAATTGGCACCCCTTTCGGTATTTCTGTAGCTTTATTGAAGAAGAAGTTGATTTACAATGGGATTCTCCCAATTCCTTTTGGTATTCCAACTCCCCTTGCTGTGATGAATCACTAGCAAGTTTTTAATCTGATTTGCCCCTTGATTCGGACAATCAATCGGCCTTCATCCGCTTTGATGGAAATGCCAAATTCAATTATTTGCTAGTCCCTCCACTTGAATAGGCTAAAAACAATTGCAGCCTTGTTCAATCCAAGTCTTGGAGCTTCCAATTTTTGGCACGTTTCTCGAGGCTGCTGCTAAACCCTAATTTTTGCTGCATATTAGGATTTATAGTAGAGAAATCTGAAATTTCTTAGCCTCCAAGGGTCCAAATGCTGAGATGTTCAGAGCAAGACTGTGAAATGACTGGGAGATGAGAGGGAAAGCTGTAGAGAGAGAAAGTTCAGAGTTTTGTCGTAAATAATGATTGAAAATCAGTCAAATGCAGTCGCTGCCCTGTCATAACAGCTTGTAGATGCAAAGAACTAAAGAAAATCAGTCATTTACAGCTGCTGCCCTGTCTCAATAGCTTGTAGATGCTGCCTCGTGCTGTTGATTGGTCTTCTCCTGCCCTTGGCAACCTTAGAAGGTGCTCCAATGGCTACAAATTAGACCAACAGCCTCTCCTCCCTCTCTCTTGCAGGCTGAATTTATAGAAATGCTTCTCTCTAGCCTCTAAAGACGTTTTTTAGTCTTGCATGGGCATTTTTGACAAGTGTAGCCTTTCCAAATGGTTTTTTTAGCATTTTTCATAATTAAATAGTAAATTTTAGTCTTTAAATATTGAAAATTAATCTAATAATTATTTCGGTGCCTTGAAAAATAGTCTGACTGGCCAATAATTAAATTGGCTAGGCAATTTCCATTCCCGAGTGTCTCTGCACCATCTTTGACCATAAGATTGGCGTTATGTACCATTAAACACCACTTCTCTAGTGTCATCAACTGACACTTACGGCCAAATGGATGACCTAGGCCAACAATTGGCACCAGATACCACCAAGTACCTGTGCGGCATAATTTATAGCAACTTTTGCCTCTGGCATCCCGTGATTTCTTAGGGTCTCGGGCTCGTAAATTTACTTTAACCCGAGTTGCATCTCACACGTGCAACATTAACTTAATCATGTGATTAAAATTAATCCACATGTTAAGTGAGGTTGACTTGGATGAAGAGCTGTACATGAAGCAGCTAGAAGGATTTGTTATTCCAAGAAAAGAACATTTGGTTTGTAAGCTGAAATGCAGCTTATATGGGCTGAAACAAGCTCCTAGACAATGGTATAAAAAATTTGATACCTTTATGCTCAGCCATGGATTTAAACGCAGTCATGCAGATCACTGTTTATACACTAAAAAGGCTGATGATGGAAGCCTAATTATGCTGGTTTTATATGTGGATGACATGCTAATGCTCTTAAAAGACAATTGAGTTTAGCATTCTCCATGAAAGATTTAGGGGCAGCTGAACACATTTTGGGCGTGCGCATTAAAAGAGACAGAGGGTAATATTTGTTGTTTCTCTCATAGGAGAAGTACATTGGCAAAGTACTTGACATGTTTAATAATGTTGATGCTAAGCCTCTTGGTGTGCCTTTACCACCACATACAAAGCTTAGCAAAGCTGGTTACCCTAAGGATGATGTAGCTGCTAGTATCATGAAGGGTATACCTTATGCATAAGCTTGAGGATCTTTGATGTATGCCATGGTTGCAACTCGCCCTAACATTGCTCATGCAGTGGGAGTTATTAGTAGATTCATGTCTAATCCTTGCAAGCCACATTGGAAAGTAGTGAATGTATCTTTCGATATTTGAAAGGTACACAAGAAAAGTGTATATGCTATGGAAAGGGTACACTAGAGTTGCAGGGATTTTGTGATTCATGGTTGGAGATCTTGATACTAGGAAATCTACCAGTGGGTAAGTTTTTACTTTGGCTGGTGGGGCTATCTCTTGGTGTTCAAGATTGCAGAAAATTGTGGCACTGAGTACTACTACGGAAGCTGAATATATTTCAGCCAGCGAAGCTTCTAAGGAAGCTATTTGGCTTGGCCGTCTGGTTAAGGATTTTGTTCTTTCTTCACGTACTCCAGTGCTTGGTTGTGATAACCAAAGTGCAATATGTTTGGCTAAGAATGCCATGTTCCATGCACGTACTAAACACATAGATGTTCGTTATCACTTTATTCGACAGGTCTTGGATGATGGTCTTGCCACATTGACTAAGGTAAAAACCCAAGATAACCCTGCAGATGTTCTCACTAAGTGTCTTGCAAAGGCTCAGCATGAGCATTGCATTTGTTTAGTGGGAGTTGGTTAGCTAAAAGGTACCACTTCGGGCCTTTAAGTGGGAGGTTGTTGGGTGTAAAGTCCCTTCGTCTCCGTGTAAATAGTCTTACAGGTGTGAACACACCCTTATTGTATCTTGTACCCTAACATATAAATACATTATTTTATTCTTTGTGTACCATCACAAACGGTACACCTATCTTTGCGTTTACTCTCTCTAACTCTTAGCTCCGCTCTTCAGCTTGCCTTGATCTTGCACTCCATTGCGCACTTTCTCCCCTTTAGCAAATTTATTGCTTGTTGTTATTAATGCTTAATAAGGTCATCTACCACCCTTTTGGAGAAGGAAGATTGGTTTCAAATATAGTTATGCCTATAGAATAAGGTTGTTTTATTTTGTAATCTACAAAAAATGCAAATTTCACTATAGTCTCAAATGCAACCTAAGTATGGCATGCTCGTGTCGAGAACATGACATATGTAAATAAAGCCAAACCAAGGGTTCCCTATTTTCAGGACATGTGTTTGCACAATGGACAATTGACATCACAATTGGAATCATGGGAAAGCTCATGGACTAGTGAAAAATTCTACCATCACTAGAGATAAGTATCACACTAGGGTGGCAACTTTGGCCTTCTCTCATGTAGTTTATAAACGTTTATTGTCTCTCTATGCATAGCATTGGGGGATGAATGGTAGTGAAACCACCCTTTCTTCTCGGATAGGATGGTAAATAACCTGATTTAACACTAATCACAGTAAGTATAAAATTCACATAAACTGAAAATGCAAATGTTACCACTTTAATCTTGGACAATGGACAACCTGTTCGTCCCAAAATTGATGCTCCTTGTGGTATTTCTTTAACTTTTATTGCAAATGAATGAAGTACAACTGAGATCCTCTGACCTTCTCTACCAATCCAAGTGGCACTTGCTGTCGAATCTAACCAGCAAGCCTCCAAACCAATTTGCCCCTTGGTTTGCTCGAGGATTAGCCTTTACTCTGCTCCTTGAAAGGCAAATCGAGCCCTAATTCTAGTATTGGTTGGGTAGTCTCTTGAATCTCCTTGAAATTCCTCAATTTCAGCGCTATTGAAATTCAAGTTCTAAGCTCCCAATACTAAGCATGCATCCCAAGGTGACTGTTAAACCCCAATTTCCATTGTAAATTAGGGCTTACAACAAAGATTGATTGAAATCTCTTCTTCTGATGGCTCAAACTGTTGGAAAATGCTGAGATAACTTAAGAGATGGCTTGGGGGTGAGAGAGAATGCTATAGAGAGAGAAATTTCAAAGTTTCATCGCAAGCAAGAAGCACTGAGAAGTGCTGAAAAGCTACCGCTACCCTACTCAAATAGCATGGAAGCTCTCACCTATAGCTTGGGACCACAAGAAAGATTGTTGCCCGCTTCTGTATGTTGTCTCCTGCACCAACAGGTCTTCGGGTTGCTGTCACCTGCTTCTAGAGGACTCCAAACTGCTGTCACTTGCTTTAGGAATAGTCCTTGGTGGCTGCAAATCACATCAATAGCATCTCATCTCCTTGCTCTCTAGCAACCTTCTCCTCTCTCACCATGGCTAGAATAGACTTCCACTAGCCCCTTAAGATGTTTTTTCCACTTGCATGGGCAAGTTTTGCCAAATGATAGCCTTCTAATCCCATTTTCCATCATTGTCCATCTTATTAAATTAATTTTCATATTATCAATTTTAAAAATTAATTTAACAATTATTCTAGTTTTCAAAAAAATAATTTTACCAATTAATAATGAAATTGGCTAGGCCAATTTGTCTTTGAAGTATCCCTAAGCAGTTATTGACCCTTAGATTTAAACACCTTCCCACAAGCATGCGACAACATTTATGACCCCTTCAAGAGCTGGCAACAGCATTTAATGCAAGCAATAGCCATATATGGCCAGTTTTGCAACACACGACAGCTTTTTGGCTTATCTAGATAGGGGTAGTAGCCATATCCAAGGGTTTCTTTGTGAGGAAATTCAGAAATTATTCGCTACAACATTCTCTCACCTTCTCCTGCCTATTCTTTGAGAATCTCAGCAAATCTCATGCCATTTGGAGCAGATCTTAGCCAAATTTGGTGGACAACAAGGGAATTTCTACTGAAACTCTAATTTCCAATGGGTTTAGTAGCCACATTGGGACCCATGCTAGGAATTAGAGGCATTGAAGATTGAAATCAGGAGAGGAATTCAAGAGAATTGCCAGAAATTTCAGATGCTAGGCCATCCCTATTATTTGGGGCAGCATTTGGCTAGTCAAGGGTCAAGATTTGACAAATCTTGGGTGAAGGTCAAGGGGCAAATTTTTGAAAAGGCTTGCTGATCATTTATGACAGCAAGGGGCATTTGGATCAGTGGAGGAGATTGATTGTGAACATCTTTACTCTTAGTCTTGGTTTAATAACAAAGGCTATGATGGTAGGGATGCTCGTTTTCAATACCAAAGACTAAGCTATTAAGGACACTTATTTTTAACATCAAAGGCAAGGCTATGTAGACATTCTTGGTTTTCCATGAGTGGGTATCACAAATTACCACATGGGAAAAGCTGTTCGAGACGTACCTAACATATTCCATTTCATACTTGAATTTTTTCTCCATTAAGTGTGGAGAAAATCCTTTGTTATTCCATTCTTGACATTGTGATTGTAATGCTTTGAACTCTTGACTTTTAACGAATTGAAAGTCAATACAACATACTACATTGAAGTTTCAAGTTTGAAGGTTAAAATGTGTACGTGCTATTTCATCGGCTTTTTTCACCATAAATGTAGGACTGCATGCTTTTCAGTGCCAGGGGATGAACTGTACTCCAATCATATTTCCATATCTGTATGCACTCCTGATATGCAAATGCATGAAAAAACTATGGATGCAAGCATTGACACAGTTTGGGGATCTCTAAAGCACTGAGTTGGATATCTAAGACCTTCTGGGTCATCTGTTTTGATCATTGTTTTCTTGCTTTTGACACTATGGGATCTTTTTTTTTGGGGGGGGGGTTTGGGGTTTGGAACTTGGTGCTGCAGCCTGGAGAAGCTTAGGCCTGAACAAGAGCTGAAAAAGGCCGAGATGCAAATTCTGCAATGTAAAATTGGGATTCGTGACGCACTCCAACAACTCCACATTTTGAGTCTAGAAGGGTCAATTGAGGACTCTGCCTTCGATGGGGAAGGGCAAATCTATCATGACGATGTGAGATCTGTACCTTATACTTTTGGAAGGGATTGGAAAAGTGGTCATAGCTCATAAAGGATTGATGTTTAGTTGTTGACTGCTGATGCAGTAAATTTTTCCCTTCTGTTTTGTTTGTAGGATCTGTGATGGTATTTGCTGCATGATTTTTTCCTAATGAGGTTCGAAATATTGGCTTCTAAATATGAGTGCAGATATTTTGTGCAAAATGCAAATTGAAAGAGTATTTCCCTGACAATGACATTATACTATGTGATGGTGCTTGCAATCGGGCCTTCCATCAGTTCTGTTTGGAGCCACCACTAAAAACTGAAGATAGTAAGTTGGTATGAATGGAATGGTTGACGAGGAATGTGCAGTACATCAAAATCTCTGGTATGGCTGCCTTCTGAAGCTTAAGAAGGGTATTCCTTTTTTGCAGTCCCTCCTGGAGATGAAGGTTGGCTATGTCCTGCTTGTGACTCTAAGTTGGAATGCTTGGATGCTATTAATGATCATTTGGAAACTGATTTTAAGTTGGAGGATAGCTGGGAGGTAATTTTGCTTCCAAACATTGTACTCTTTTGTTAGCACCTATGCCTGGTTTAGGTTTTTGGTACGTTAGTGCAGCTGTGATTGTATTTGTCAATTCTGTTAGTTTGGTCTGTGATTCTATGTTAGTGCACATGTCAAATGCAGAACATATTTTCTGAAGCTTTGTTGGATGCAAGTAGTGAGAGCAATCTTCTTGGTGCTATGGAAGACTGGCCATCTGAAGATTCTAGTGATGATGATTACAATCCAGAGGGAGAAAATCATGGGAATGAAGTAAAGCTGTCACAAGATGGTGTCAATGCTGACAGCAGTGAATCAGATTCAGACTCAGATTCAGACTCAAGTGATGACAGCTCAGGAGTGATATTTTTCGATGAATTTGCTGGAACATCGAAGGCTGTGAATTTTGATGAAGACACTGACACAGAGGAAGTCAAACCAGAGCTAGAGGGAGATGAAGTTTTGGTGACAGGAAAACGGCAACGGAAGGATGTGGACTACAAGCAGCTATATGATGTGAGTGGATGAGTCTTTGCTCATTGAGGGTTATTTCTATGGTATATCTGTTGTCCATAAGATCATTTTTCTGTCTTGTTGGTTCACTTACAATGGTCTAGAAGTGAAGGAAGAGGGGGCTTTTACAGTAATACTGGACTATGAATTTTACTTTGTCTGATGTTACATTTGAATTCCTTACCCATCTTGATTAAACGGTACCAAATTTTACAGGATGCTCATCATTTGTCTTGGTCTGTCTAGGGTTTTCCTTGTGGGATACTAAGATCTTGGCTACTCAATGTGTAAGAGCAAAACTAGAGGCTGCTTTTCTGATAGCTAGAGTTTGTGTGTAAACCTTTGTAACGAGGTTGGAATTTGACCTTCCTTGTTATAAGGCAGCATATGTTGCCTTGTGTATTGGTCAATGGATTAGTGGCTATCGTAATCTGTGCAAGAGGAAATGATGCATGTGCATTAGCATAAGATGTAGACTGGCAACAAAAGGCTTCAGTCCTGTGATTCTTTTCTTTATAGTGGACCATGATCTTGTTTTTCACATGTCTGTGACATAAAGACTTCCCTCAGGAATATTAGGCAAATGTTTGAAAGGGACTGGCTGCACCTGTAGAATATTTTCTACTGCCTTGCAAAGCAAGCAAGATACTTGACTTACAAACCGTTGTCGAAGGGTTTCGAAAGCAAAGTCGCGACCATAGAGGACTTTGAATAATTTCAGGATAGAAGACCAATCAAGTGAATGTTGTGTGTATGGTTCAGTCCTCAGAATAGAAGGGTGAAATCTTGCAAATCCAAGTATTTGTCCAGCTCATCTTATGAGATAATTGACAGCTGCAATTGAGGCTCCTGTAACAGAAACACCAAGAAACAAGCCCGTTTTGTACCTATGATGGATGTCATGAATATGATAGAACCTCCATTATTGCTCTGTTATCAACTGAACAGGCTATAAAAGCTGCGGTTGAGAAGCTGTACATGGATGAATACAGGAACTGGATACATAGCTCAGAAGCTCCTAGTTCACTCAAGAAGCCATGGCAACAACATCACAGAAATGCAGCAAATTCTTTCTTGATGCAGAAAGATTTTTAGTCATCTTTTGCCGGTCCAGCTATGAGCTTCGAATCAAAGCAAATTTGCAGTTCTAACAACCTGATACGATATTTGGATTGCATGACATTGATCTTTTTGTTGTTATGTGAACAGGCTGCTTGATGCAGGGGTGCTTCTTGACATCAATTTCAGTACTGGGTCTGAAATTTTACATCAAGGAAGATTCTGGAAGGGGAAAGCCAGTAACAAGAAGGGAAATGTTGCTGTAATTGAATAATTTTCTCTCTGTATTCTGCACGTTGAAAAAAAAAAAACACCAGAGCGGCCACTCCAGAAGTACCTATAATGCTGATGGCGTGCAGTCCCCTATTTTCTTTACTTCAAACAATCCAGCACCTGTTCCAAAATCAGACTCTTGCAACTCCTCAGGGCGACTGACAATGACAACTCCACAAGCTTTCGCAATTCTGTTATTGTCAGCTTTCGTATTCTTCGATTTGCTCTTATATTATTTTTACTTAAGTGGTGTCAGGCAAGGTCGCTGTTTCCTTTCTCAGTTATGACCAAGTCTGGTTTTAAACAAGCGATCTGTGTACAGAGATTCAATTTATATCCTTGCTTTCTGTGATGAAGGAAAAAAACTTGTCCCTTGACAATCTTCTTCTTCTTCCTCCTATTGGGATCGAAAGGAGCCATCTTTTCTGAAGTTTGCCTCCCTTGGAACACCTCCATCCGCCAATTTTGTCACTTCCAGGATTCGTAATTCTCCTTTAGGATAGGATAGATCCCTCTTGTGATTCCCCTTCTCTCCCTCGCATTGACTGGGAATAAATCCCCCATCTTTATCTGTTGAATTCGCGTCCTAGAGCTCCTGTTCTCTTCTCCTCATCATTCCGAACACAGAGCTCCCTCCTTCCCACCAGCAAAGCTGCGTTCCGACAATTCTTTGATCCCTCTTCTCCCTTCAGACTAAAAAAGCGGCCCCCAAATTGGCTTTTCTCCCCCTTAAACTTGAAAATCCATAGCTACATTTTGCATCTTCACTTTACCAGCCCTGCAAATAACTGTTCTTGAATCACCCACATTGGCAACAAGGAGACGGTCACCCACCAAAACAGCAGTTGATGCCGTTGAGCCAGCATCTCTGTGCTGACTATTTTCAGCTTTCAAATACTCTCAGTTCGTTTGCTGATATGTTTCAACTATTGCACTTCTTGTATCAGGAATAAACTTAGGATGTTTAATCAGATTTTCGAAAAGGTTCTTTTGCACATAATCTGCAGCACGAGAACCTCCATGACCATCAAATACACCAAACAAGCCAACAATGTGCCCATCAACTTGAGCAAATCGGGCCTCATAGAAATCCTCCATAAAGGCTTTTTTCCATGAATTTGCAACACCTCAAGTGCATTCTTGCACTTGAATCCATTACTCTTGGCTAGCCAGTTTACACGCCAGCATTTCTCTCGACCAAGTCGGCGAGCAAGTTCTTCTGCAACCACTTGCCCCTCTTCATCTTCTCAAAGAAGTCTTGGGATTCCCATAGATACTCATACTTATCACCCTGATTCTCCATTGAGCATAATGCGAAACTCCTGTGAACTGTTGATCAAAACCTCCTTGTCTAGGTTGACTGACCACTTGGCAAGGCATGCCAATTAGAGCATTATTGATAAGTTCCTCTTGCTCCAAACCCTCTTCCACGCAGAACAAAAGTATAAACACAACAACTAGATATGTACAAAGTATCAAATCCCACACACACAACTTTTGGGTGAATTTCACACCTTGAATGCGTAGCAATACGACACCGTTGTTGGATATTAGCACTTTGGATCTTGCACTTTGTGACAGCTGTCAAGAGTAGGCGGGCAGCTGTAGGATGCTGGACATGATATACAAGTTTAATCATTATGAGTTGCTGGTATTTGGAGCACAAATCACTATCGGGAGAATGAGAAGGAAGTAATATAATGTGAGCTGCTTCTGTAGGCTGCAACAGCTATGCAGAAGCCCCAAATGCAGTGGGCTATACTTGAAACAGGTGTATCGATAGGTGTCTATCTTATGTGTCACTTGAAGAATGATTCTTATCCCTTTATTTTTCATGCTTGACCAAACCCCTCAAGTAGGCCTCTTAATGAAAAAAATGGCCAATTTTGCATTGAATGCAGATTATTTTTGTGGCACTCTACTCTCCTTCCTCATGCTCTTGTGCGTTTGAATCCTCACATCTCTTTCTTTCTCTCCGAAATTTCTTCACTCTCTTTTTGATACATGCTGCTATCAAATCTCAATAAATGGAGGTTGCTTGTTCGGATTCTCTCAAAAGTGAGCACATGCATGAGCAGCATCCAGAAGGATTTTTTCATGAAATTTGATGGAGATTCACTGCTAGTAGTGATTTGTCAAGCTCAAGTTAAAGCCACATAATGATCGTTGGTCGAGTTGCACACCCCCCACTTTGCATCTCTTGTGTGTTTGAATCCTCATATCTCTTTCTTTCTCTCCGAAATTTCTTCACTCTCTATACTTATTTCTTCTATCGACACCATGACTTCTCACAGTGTATCTATTTCTGATACATGCTGCTATCAAATCTCAATAAATGGAGGTTGCTTGTCCGAATTCTTTCAAAAGTGAGCACACGCATGAGTAGCATCCAAAAGGATCTTTTTTCATGAAATTTGACGGAGATTCATTGCTAGTAGCGATTTGTGAAGCTCAAGTTAAAGCCACGTAATGACGGTTGGTCGAGTTGCACACCTCCCACTTTGCATTTATGTTCGCAGTTATGAGAACGTTGCTTCTTTAATTCCAACTCGATCCCTTTAAAGGGAGAAGAGTGAATGCGATGAGAGCAATATTGATTCATGACTCGCCAAGTGGACAACTGATTTTGATTTGTATTTATTTTTATGATGCCTAGTGTATTAGACAGCTATAAGCTATGTTGTAGGGGAAGGCGTACACACTTGGTGGGCAAGGCTACCTCCCAAGTCGGAGTCATGGGTAGATTTTCCATTTGTTTTTTGGAAGCAATTCACAATACATGATCGGATCGAAAATTTTCGTAGGTTGTTTGAGCTCGACATAGGGAAGAAAAACTTGGATGTGTATTCATAGGAATTTAAAGACCTTCACAAATCAAAGGCTTTGGATGATCCTTAGGCCTTACTCTATATACATGATCTTTTTAGGTGGTTGTCAGACTACTAGAATGAGGTGCTCCGTATCCCTTTACATTTCTGAGAGGATGTCTACATGTACGCTAAAAACTTTGACAATACTTTGGCTGCAAGTAGGGGTAGTTGGGTTGTGGGTGGGTTTCATCGAATTGCTTGCACTTTCAACCCAAAGAAAATCTCTACTACGGTAGTAAGTCATTAGTCATCTTCGGAGTTGTGCAAGGAGAAGGATGGTAAACACAAGCTGGCTCACAGTGAAAATTGCTCTAAAGTTGTTATTTTGCATGTCATTAGAGGGGCACTTTTGTGGGGATAGAAAGTGTCATGAGAATAAGAAGTTGAAGTCAACTTTAAAGGCTTTGGTAAATATTATAGACACTTTTTAAACTATCATTGGTCATATTAATGGCCAAACAATCATAGTTTTGTTTGACACAGCGACAATACTTGCTAACTGAGCATATTGTGTTTGTTACACGTGGAGGGCCCTATCGTGGATCGCTAGGATTGGATAATGTTGAGGTTGGATCTTTTGATCTAGTAGTACTATGGTCTCCTGGACTTCTGATTGATGACCTTTGACCATGTTGATATCACTTTTGGTGGGCTATGGTTCTTTGATAGATGTTCCTCTTTGTATATTCATTGTAAAACTCATGTCTTGCTTTTTGAACTTGATGCTTGCTATCATGTGATCAAGGGCTGTTTACCCTTTGAGATCACCTAAACTAATGTACATATGATATCAGCTTTGGAATTTAGATGTTTTTGTGATATAATATCAGCTTACAGATTTTTTATTTTCAAAAGTTCAATCGCCTGTGTTGCAATATAATTTAAAAATTTTCAATAACAATATTCATACAAATTCAAATGTAAGTAAATATTTGGATCCAAATCCCGATTCCACACGAATACGCTGATGTCTTTTTGTTCGAATTACCAGGCAGACTTCCACCATCTCATGGTGTATTAGACCATATGATCGAGACATTACCCAGTAGCCATCCCATCTCTCGGCAACCATATCGATTTAGATTGAAAGAGGAGACTGAGATAGCAAGGCAACTTCACGATTACCATAGTACCTTGAACTGATGTTTTGGACCCCTGTTCTAAAACACTATTTCAGCAACATTTTTAAAATTTTGAAATGCGTTTGGGAAGCAACCGTTGTTGTTGTTCGGGCTTTTTTTTGTGGCGATTTTGGAAGGGAGGAGGGAAGAGTTTGTTTAGGAGGGAGACTCTAACTTTATCCATCCGTGTTTTAGTTTTTGGTCGACATGCAATGTATTTTAGTTCTTAGATTTTAATTCTAGCCTGCAAATTGCACTTTTATTGCATGTGTTTGTATGCATATTTCTCTTTAGTAAAGCTAGATCTATGGTGAGAGGATCGAAGTGGTCACACAAAGATTTGGATCACTAAGAAGGATTACTAATTGTCAACTCTTAGTAGCAACATGAAGCTATTAAATAGTGATATGAAGGCTCAAAATTCTTAACATGTCACACAATTTGTTGGAAATAAGAGATGGAGATATTAATGAGATGGAGAGAAGATGAAAACAAGTTGATGTGATATAAAGGCTTGGAGTTTTGTGTAAAATTGAAATAAGTGCTATTATGTGTATTGCTATAGTAAAGTACTTATGTATGAATTCAATATTAAAATTCAAAATTTCTCTCTCCGTTTCCAAAACTACTCGAAATTGTAAAACTCTATTTTTTTCTATTTCCATTTTCATTGTTTTTGAAACTTTCTGTACTATGACAATTGCCTAGCTAAGGGTTTTATTGAACTTGGTAAATCTTGGTGGGGCATGTCTATCTTTCTTGCTAAAAAGGACTACACGATGTGCTTCTATGTTGATTGTTAAGGTCTCAATAAGGTTATTGTTAAGAACAAGTATCTATTACCTTGAATGAATGATCTTATCGATTGGCTTTTGGTGTACGATATTTAACCAAACTAGGCTAGATGCTATTCTTTTCACATATCTTTTGGCCTTTAAATGCAAATTATGGCATTGCTTAGATCTTATCAAATGAGTTGGTGCTTTTTTGTTGGCTTTTTCTGTATAGAAATTAATCTTTTTGTGTCTTATATAAACCATAACATTGCAATTAATTAACTAGGTAGCCCATGTATAGTTATGAACTATTATTGTTTGGCTTGTGTTCAAATATAGAAATGATTGTGCACGTTTTCTAAATGAGATGATAAAACATTGTGCATCGCTATATGAATAAACAATACATGATCTTTTAGATTGGCTTTGTGGTGTATGATATTTCACCAAGATCATTTGGCTATATTAAATACAAATAGCTTCGGAGGATATTCCAAAAATTGATTTTCGAATGCGGTATTTATACTATTAAATTTTGGTATTGTCTTTTGGATAACCATGCTATCTCAACTTTTTAGTAGATGATGAATGATTTGTTTTATCTATATCTCGGAAAGTAGATGTTTGTTTTCCTCAATGACATATTTATTTATAGTAAGTCGTTGGAGGAGTATGTGAACCACTTGTATATTGTCTTATGTCTTTTAATACGACAATAATTATTTGCAATCCAAGTGTGAATTTGTTTACACGAAGCTTTTATATCTTGGACATGTCATGTCGATTGATAACATTCGTATTGATCTCAAAAAGGTCCGAGTAGTGCTCGATTGGTGTAGTCCAAGGACTATGAGATAACCAACATCTTTTTTGGGTTTTTCACTAGATTCTTTTGGAAGTTTATTAAGGACTATGCTCATAGTATTGAGGCCTTAGTACATTTGCTTAAGGATATTTGAAGCAAGAAAAAGCAAGTTAGTTTGCTAGTTGTTTGAGCTAGTGAGCTCGATTAAAATTTCAAACATTGAAATAGTTGGTTACTATCGCATCAATGTTGTAGATTATTGATTTGAATAAACCTTTTGAGGTTCATACTTATAAGAATGACTATGCCATGGGTGCCGTTCTTTATGGAGATCGTTGACCCATTGCATATGAGAGCTGTAAGCTCACAGATGCTCGAACACATTACATCACTTAATTGAACGAACTACTGGCTCTTATCCATGTACTTAAAATTTGGCCTCGTTATTTGTATGAAGTCCAATTCATTATTTAGATTGACCACCATTTATTGAAATACCTTTGTGATTTGCTCGATCTGTATGGCCGAAAGCAAGATAGACCGACCATATATAGAAATTTGATTTTGAGATTTGTTATCGAAAGGCAACAACTAATATAGTTGCCAAATCCATTAGTTGAATCCCCAAAGTTAATACTGTGCTATTCTTTGAAATTCGACTGATTGATTTCTATCTTGATCTTAGAGGGCGCTGCCAAAATGATCTTCACTTTGGTAAGATTTGGGAATTAGTTCAAGAGGGACCTAGTAGCCTAGGAAGCTTTAGCAGTCTGGATGCGTAAAATCTAGCTACTAAAAGGAAGATGGTGAAAAAACATTTCATTTGTAATGGATTACTTTTTAAACATGGCAAAGTGTGTGTGCTTGATGATTAGGATAACTGCAAGAAACTTTTATACGTGTGTCACGATGTGCTAAGCGCTAAACACCTTGGACTTTGGCCTTGGTTACTTGCCACTTTTATTGGCCGCACATGAAGGCTTTGATTGAGTCTTACGTACATGAGTGCTCACAATGTTAACTTAATAAATCCAAACGACACAGACAAGTTTGGATGTTATATCCTTTGCAAATTCTTGATAGAAAGTGAAGCAACGTTTCTATGGATTTTATAGTAGTATTACCTTGTATGAATCGCGGTCATGATGCAATTTGGGTTGTGGTTGATTGATTGATAAAAATGGCTCGATTCATTCCCACAAAGGCGATTGTGAAACGCCACGAGTTGGTTGGTCTCTTTATTGAACATCCTTACAAACTTTATGGTTTGCTTGATGAAATAGTCAATTATTGAGATTACAGCTCATTGGCCATTCATGATAGATAATTTTTCAAAAATTGAAAACTCGATTTTCTATGTCATCCTCGGTGTATGTGAGACCGATGGACAGATTGAGATGAGAAATCAAACTATAGAGGATATGCTATATGCATATGTCTCTTGTAGATAGTCTAATTGGAGTGTTACCCTCCTCAAATTGAGTTTGATTATAATAGTACTAAGCGTTCAGCTATTGGTTATAGCGTATTTATGCCTATGTATGGCTATGAGCCGAGACTACCAATTGTTGTTGAGTTCAAGGGCTGAAAATGCGGTTTGCGGTGAGCTTTTTGCACGATATATAGGAAATGTTGATGATTGCAAAGGAGAACATTAGGATAGCCTAGGATCGTGCCACGTTTTATGCTAACTAACATCGTACTCCTTGAGAGCTCACGAAGGGCATGTGGGTTTATCTTAAAGTCCCAAAACTCTAATTCAATGACTACTGCTAAGTGCTATAAATTATCTTTGAGATATTATGGCTCTTTTCAAATTACTAAGAATATAAGTGGCGTATCCTACGAGCTTGATTTACCCTCGAATATTTGAGTCCACCTTGTGCTTCAATGTGAGTTGTTTGAAAGGACTAGGGCAAGGTGAATTGTTTGTTCCGATATAGGAAATGCCGCCGCTCGAGGACGTTGCTTGCATATTCCACTTGAATCTGAATTAGTTCTTGACCGTAGGACTAAACGGTCGAGCTAGGCCATCTATCTTGAGTACTTGATCAAGTAGAAAAAATGTTTAGAGGTGGAGGCTAGTTCAAGAGTTGATATGTTCGTTGAAGAGTTGTTTTCTTCACTTCATTCTTTAGGATATTGTTGAGGACAACAATCATTCGTAAGGAGGGAAATATTATATCCTTGGACATCCGGATGGACACTAGTAGCATTGGTCTCAGTGGTTATGAACTAACTTCATGTGAATATACTAAGGATACTATGGGGTTTAGGGCAGCCAAGTCATATTTATAGGACTCAAGGCATAATTGTGCATATTCATTTTGTGATCACCACTCTTGGACTCCTGGTGCATAGGCCGATGCGTCCATATACCAGGGTGGTGTGGGTTGTTGGTATGGGACACCAGTTCTTGGAAGGTGGTTGCAACCCAGAGCATTGTTCGCTCCTTGGCTTGGGGGTGAGCCTATTTCGCTCTCTGGTTGGGAGAAAAGTTTGATGTCCAATCCCTTTATATTCATGGATATAGCTTGTATTGTATCTTGTGTGCAACTTGGGTCCTAGATGGGTGTTTCAGACTTGGCCCAATCTAGGGTCTTGTAAGACGCTCATGTGGTAGGCGTCTTTTTGATGGGGTGACATGACTTCCAGGTTGGGGTCATTTTACAAGGGTGGCATCCTAATGGGGTTTGGTAGTGGGTTGCTAGTGATGGCTAGGGTGAAATCCATTATCTAGGCAGTGCCTTTTCGAAATATTTCTTGAGTCTCTTTTTTTGGGATGGTACAATATTTAGGCCAATTGTGCGTCGGCCCAAATTTCCTAAGGTACTTGACCTACCTTGTTTTAGGGAGGGGTCCATCTTTTTAGAGGACAGTGCAATTGCTTGTAGGATTGAAAGACACACTAGAGTTTGGGGGCATTTGCATATATCACATGCGATGATGCCTTTTTTGGATATCTTAAGACACAACAGTACATGTTGGGCTACCTGTAGAGAAATGAAGGAAAACTAGGCCATTGATAAAAGGAATCAAACATTGTACAAACAATCATGCCAAACTTTAGGTGCACAATTGATTGCCAAGATCCTTTTCCTTTGATGGTATAATGTGTGACACTTGAATGAGATTGATTGGCCGTCTTGAGTTCAAGTGGTATATAATATATAATCATTGGCATTCATGTAATTTACATTAGTCTAATGTGGATAGACAATTTACAACAATGGTATATTCCTTTTCGAGGGTTGTGTAGTGCATCAAAGCGCTAGGAGTGTGCAACACTTACATGAGATTTATTGGCTGTCTTGTGTCCTGTCTTGAGTCAATACCATGTCTACCATAGAATCACTAAAAGATAATCCTGGCAAGACTTATGTGGATGATTATTTACAATAATGGTGCAACTTTGACCAATCACATCGATGTTGGAAGACATTGATTGAGTTCCATCTGATAGGCGTGGACAATGGCCCTACTTGTAGCAATAGAATTGTCAAGGGAACTAGTCCCATCTCATTATGCCAAACTTCTCACAAATAGATTGGGACCAGGGCACACTATGATGGATGGGAGTTGATAGCCAATATCATTGCTTGGTTTGTTTGGACTGTTTATGTGGCTATGTTGCAGGTTTATTCAATGTATCCATTGCAAAAACTTTCTCCAAGGTATGGCGAAGATTTTGCTCTCTTTAGGGGATGGGAGAGACTATAGGGTGATTTTGAGACTGAGGAGAGATGCTTTTCTTAGGGTATGAATTTCTAGTGTCTTCATTCATTTTGAGTTGTATATGGTTTGGCATTATAGACCTCCTAATTGACTATTTACTCAAGGCTTGTAGTAGACTTTTCACCTATGCTTTATATTGCTATAACTTTGAAGTCCATTACAACACTTATCTTATACTTTGCATGCAGATATTTTGTTTCGAGGGATTTGTTAGCAGTCATGTGTGGTCATCTACTGCTTGTGTGTTTTAGGCACTTTAGATGGAGTGCACATTAGTGTATTTCTTTTTGGGTACTTTTGGCTATTTTTAGGATTTTAGGGTTTTGCCACTATTTGCCCACATATAGGTGGCTTGCCCTCCCACTTTCATTATCCATCATTGATCCTTCATGATCAGCTAGTGCTCCTTATTCTCTCATCCCCTTGCTACCTTCTGGCACCCACACTAATGCGGTATGTGTTGGGGCTGACTATTGCAGCCTTGTACCTTCAACCATTGTAGTCACATTGTTCCTTCTCTCTCTTGCATTCACTCTTTGTCTCTTCCTCTCCATGTTGACTTTCACTTTCTGTCACACACTCTCACATGGTATTAGAGCCATGTGTGGGAGGTGGAGATCTTGAAGATGAGCGTGCTATCCGTGACGAAACTTGCTAGTATCATCCTCACATGCTGTAGACCTTGAGTTTGGAGTCAAAGAGTGTTGGGTGGGGCCTATTTCCAGCCCTTTTAGGCTGCGTTTACTAGGGAAGATTTACATTTTGCATCTAGGTGGCCTTAATATAGGTTGTGCGGCCTCTATCTATACGTGGGTGACCATTCTATTGGCTTGTTGGCACCATACATGTCTGCATTTTCTGCAGGCAGCTCTTGGCACACTTGCTGCAAAACTAGGCCTTGCATTGCTTTGGCAGCCCCCCTGTGCATCTGTGTTTTAGAGCAAGGCACCCTACTTTAGTTGGGTGGTACACTAGGAGGCTGGGTGGCCTGTTTACAGGTGGACAGAATTGTTACTCTATTGCATTTTAAAGTGGATGGTCTTTTCTCACCAAGGTGACTTCTTTTCAATGCTAGGTAGCCTCCTTGTCATGCCTAACACAGGGTAGATGTGCGTTAACTATGCGCATTGTACTTTTGGGCACGCCTAGTATGATACGAGCCCTTGGATTGGCTGCATATAGGTTGAAGACTTGTATTCATTGGCAATTACTAATTCCTCTTGCTCTGCATGGAGTCTCCTCTCTCACCTTGGATACTTGTGTCTACAATGCTGTCCATCAGTACTCTTTGATTAGCATACAAATGGATTCCATACAAGTTAATGCTATCCCAATTGCAACATCTTCTTTGTTTTCTTGAAGGTATTTCTTGAAGGACATCTATGGTTGACGTGTATGCTATGGGGGATTGTGTGGTTTAGGACGATTTAGAAAGACAACCATTCTATCTATCTTTTTTGCTATATTCTTTCGGGGGCTTCCAATCCCCAATTCTCATTGATGGCATCTCTTAGGTGCAAGTCATACCGTCTCTACCCGCATTCGACAAGCTGGATGTGATAAACTACCCTCTATGGTTGTGCCGCATGGAATGTCTCCTTGACAATTTTAACCTTTGGGATCTTGTTTTTGTCCCTATATGTCGATCTACCGTGGATCCTCATGATGGTGTGACCACATATTCGACAGTTTTATGGGATTGGTTGAATACTAGAGCTTGCTCTTTTTTCTTTTTGAGTTGTACAAATTGGGACAAGGAGATGAAATTTGTGATTAAAAGTTAATCAAATGTGCAAATGTGACTTGCACATGTGAGTTGCAAATTAACTATTTTGTAGTGTGGAACCCAAGACCTCGAGATATCCGTTGATGCCAAAGGTAAACGTTGTAGTTAGTTATGTTTGACAGGTACTAGTTAGTACTTAGTGTCAGAGTTTGGCCTAGACCAATTTATTGGTCACTAGTATCAGTGATGACATTAATTAATATTGGTCCAAGGGCTAAGGTTGATGAAATTATTTTTTTAGGCGCTAGAAGAATTATTAAAATAACTTTAAGAACTAATCTTTTGAGAAATATTTTAATAAGCTAGATTATGTTGGAAAATGGAATTAGAACTCTGCCACTTGGCAAAACTTGCCTATTCAAGTGGGGAAAACATTTTTAGGGGTTGGAGAAAGTCTATTTCAGCCATTATGAGAGAGGAGAAGGCTACTAGAGAGCATGGAGATGCTGCTGATGCGTTTTGCTGCCACCAGAGACCATTTCTATAGCAGGTGATAGTAGTTTGGAGCCCTCCTGGAGCAAGTTACAGCAACCTAAGGTTCTTTTGGTTGGCAACATATAGGAGGAGGCAACAGTCTTTCTGGTGCAAGTGACAACATATAGGAGGAGGCAACAGTTTTTCTTGTGGTTCTAACCTGTAGGTAACAACTTTCATGACTATTTGTGTAGGGCAATCTTAGTTTTTCAACATTTCTCATGATGAAACTCTAAATTTCTCTCTCTACAACATTCTCTCTTCTGCCCCAACCATCTCTCAAGTTATCTCAGTAGAATCCAGCCATTTGAGATATCATAAGTGGAGATATTGGAAAATATTTGCTGTAAATTCTAATTTACAATTAAAATCAGGGGGCATGACAGTCACCTTGGGATGTGTGCTCAAAATTAAGGGCCTAGGACTTGAATTCGAGCAACTGAAATTGAGGAGTTTCAAGGAGATTCAATCCGCCAGCCAAGCAAACCAAGGGGTAAATTGGTTTGGAGTCTTGTTGGTCAAATTTGACAGCAAGCAGCACTTGGATAAGGGGAGGAGGTTAGAGTATTTCAATTGCAGTTCATTCATTTGCAATAAAAGTTAAAGAAATATCGCAAGGGATACTAGTTTTGGGGCCAACAGGCTATCCATTGTCTAAGATTAAAGTTGTAACATTTACATTTTTAGTTTATGTGAAATTTTATGCTTGCTGTAATTATTGTTAAACCATGTCATTACCACCCTCTCCAAGGAGGAAGGTTGGTTTCAAGGTTCCATTGCTAGGATACCATCAACTCCCTTGAATTAGTGGGCCCAAGGCACCTAATTGAAGGTCAAAAGCATTGCTCTAGTGCTGAAATTGTATTCAGCTGATCAACTACAACAAGAATGTCTTCAGATTGTGAGATGGGATCAGGTAGTGATGATGCATCTTATGATGTAAATGCAATGCGTAATTTTGGAATAGGCTTACAACATTGACAACAAGCTGATTATGTTGGCTTATACCTAAATGTGGGTCCTTCTAGGCCTATGACCAGCAAGAGGAAGTAGCTTGGCGTTGTAGCCGATCTCAGATATACTTGGCTTGCATCTAGGGTAGCGTGTTGACAATATTTTTGCCATTGGGATTGCCATTGAGTGTACTAGTCACTCTGACTTGGTATGTAGATGTTTATTGCCATGCCTTGCTTTGAAACTATACATTTACAAGGTTGCTAGCATAGATAGAATACATGGAATATACATTTGGATGTGGTGTAGATTTGCAAGCATGTATGGAATACGTGGATGGTATGCAATGTACATTTGTGGGTCAGTGAAAAGAAGTACAATAGCATAAGTTACACGTGGTTTGCAGCTAATGTATATTTTACATGACTATCATGTGGTACATCATTGCTATGAGGTGTTTTTAATGCTCAATTTATACATTAGAATGCCTTGGTGGTCAGGATAGTGTTGGGTTTTTGTATTTGGATGCATTTCTTATGGTTCTAATAGTGGTTACGATCCACATATGTGGATTGTAATTGGTTTGAGTGACTAGAATTTTAGACATGTAGAGGGCATAAGCTTGGTTACGTAATAGGTGCACATGTTGTTTGACTACGATGCCAACATGTATTTCAAGGAGTGGTAATAGATGCTTTGGCACATTGCATTGCAATTGAGGATGATTGCAATGATTTCAAGGGGATAATCTGTCACAAGGACATGCAATTTTATTGCTTTTCTTAGCATTTGATTAAGAGTTAATCGAATGTGCAAATTTGACTTACACATGTGAGTTGCAAGCTAATTATCTCACAATATGGGACCCAAAACTCGGAGATATCAATTGATGCTAAATGCAAAAGTTGTAATAAGTTATGTCTAACAAATACTAGGTGGTACCTAGTGTTAGATTTTGACCTAGGACAATTTATTGGCCCCTAATGTCAGTGGTAACATTAGAGACTAGGCCTTAATTGATTATTTAATACTGGTCTAAGAGCTAATAATTTCTTAGGGATACTTGGGAGACAAATTGGCCTAGCCAAGCTAATTATTGACTAGTGGAATTATTTTTCTAGACACTAGAAGAATTGCTAGATTAATTTTAAGAAATAATCTTTTGAAAACTATTTTAATAAGTTGGATAATGTTGAAAAATGGGATTAGAAGGCTACCACTTTGTAAAACTTGCCTATGCAATTGGGAAAGACGTTTTTAGGGGCTGGTGGAAATCTATTCTAACCATTGTGAGAGAGGAGATTCTTAGAGAGTAATGAGATGCTCTTGATATGATTTGCATCCACTAGGGACCATTCATATAACAGGTGACAGTAGTTTGGAGCTCTCCAAGAGCAAGTGACAACAATGCAACATCCTTCTGGTGCAGGTGATAGCACGTAGGAGGGGGGAGTAATCTTTTTGATGGTCCTAAGCTGTAGGTGACAGTTTCCATGGCTGTTTGAGCAGGGCAGCAATAGTTCTTAAACATTTCTTGCGATAAAACTTTGAAATTTCTCTCTCTCTCTATTGCATTCTCTCTCTTCCCCTAGCCATCTCTTAAGTTATCTCAACAAAATCCAACCATTTGAGATATCACAGGTGAAGATAGTGGAAAATCTTTGTTGTAAACTCTAATTTATAGCAAAAATTAGGGTTTGATAGCCATATTAGGATGCTTGCTCAGAATTGAGGACCTAGGACTTGAATTCTAGTAGCTGAAATTGAGAAATTTTAGGGAGATTCAAGAGGCTGACCCAAGCAATATTAGATTTGAAATTGAATTTGTCTTTAAAGGAGCATAGTGAAGGCCAATCCCTGAGCAACCCAAAGGATGAATTGGTTTGGAGGCTTGCTGGTCAGTTTTGACATCAAGTGGTTGTTGGATTAGTGGTGGAGGCTAGAGGATCTCAATTGTACATCCATTTGCAATTAAAGTTAAAGAAATAGTATAAGTGGTACCAGTTTTGGAGCCAACAAGTTGTCCATTGTCCAAAATTAAAGTGGTAACTTTTGCATTTTCAGTTTATGTGAATTTTATGCTTGTTGTAACTACTGTTAAATTAGGTCATTATCACCCTCTCTGAGGAGGAAGGCTAGTTTCATAGATTTTGTGCTTGTGAATATTAGATGTATCTGCACCGTTGTAGAGGTTTAAAGGAGATTGATATCTCTCTTCTAGATCTAGACATTTGGGCATTGATTATCTCTTGAGTTGAAGCTACAATAGCTTTCTGTTGTAGATTTGCCTATGATGAGGAATCACATCGATAAGATAGAGGAGCCTTCTTCTTGTAGGATTTTTGTTTGTCAAAGGGTATTCTCAATATTGGTGACATCTCTTGGGTGCCTACTAGTTGTGTTGGCATCTAGCCTCTATTGTGTGATCGTCTATCAACCTTTGTTTCTAAGGCCTTTTTTGTTCTTGACTTGGGCTCCCCCTCTCCTCTCAGTTCATGGGCTTCCTAGACTCTGGACTCGTGTTGTCTTCACTGAACCCGCTGTCTTTGTTGAGGATTCTTCCACAAGAGCCACTTCTGCGATAGGTTGGTAGGGGAGGTGGCTATCTATGCTCCATTCACCTTTCATTGTGTAGGGCTCTCCAAGGAAGCTTTCTATTGTCGCACCCATTCTCGACTGTGCACCATTTATCCCATAGGTTCCACACCATCACCCACCATCTCTTCTGGTGGTTCCTTTGTACCCTCCATTCCTTTTAGAGGGGAACGATATTGGTGATGTGGCCATGGATTTTCTAGTCCTTTGTGTTTCAGAGGGGGCTTTCGAGGATCATGAGGAGTTTCTTCAAGGTTTCCGGTGTACTTTGGGCCTTTCCTTCATGTGATGACCTTTCTTCTTCATCATCAAGCTACCATCCTATACCACTTGGCCCTTGGTTCATGTTGTTTTTATGCAACTTATGGCGCCTCCGATAGTTTCTTGCTATCGCCTCATAGTTGGGCCAAAGGCTTGGCTCACCCATTTCCGACCGAGTTTTTAGGAGTGATCTGTTTGAGACCTCTTTGTTTCCTTTGCCCTTTGGTGGCCTTCCATTTGATTGGATTTTTATATGGAGAGGGGGTTGCTCCTTGGTTGGTATTCTTCATTGACGGACTTCATTGGTATTGGCCTTGTTCTTGCCACCTGGAGATCTCCATCTCCTTTGGCCTTTTGCCACATCAAGGATCTGAAGGGATGCCATGTGTGTCTTGTGTGGTCATCTCCTTGGTGTGAGCCTCAGTTTGAGTTAGACGAGGACATTAGGAGCTTTGGCATTGTATTTGTCTGTCATTTTATGTGTTTTGGACACTTTAGATGGATGTCACATCAGTGTACTTCTTTTTGGGCACTTTTGGCCATGTTTTGGGTTTTGACCTTATTCAGTGTTTTGCCACTTTTTGCCTGTATATAGGCGGCTGCCCTCCCACTCTCATTATCCATCATTGATCCTCCCCTTGCTACCATCAGACATGTGGTGCCCACAGTGATGGGTAGAGTTGCGCGTTGGGGCTGACTGTTGCAGCCTTGTACCTTCAGCCATTGCAATCACATTGTTCCTTCTCTCTCCTGTGTTCACTCTTTGTCTCCTTCTCTTCGTGTTCACTTTCCTCTTTCCATTGTGCACTCTCATAGGATTTCCTAATAGAAGTTTATCTCCTTTGAAATAAAAGGGAGAGGCCAATGACTGTGATATCCTTGTGTCTGCACCATAACTACTTAATCCCATGTCAAGCACCAAAGGATACAAGGTTTAAGACACATCTTAAATTGCATATAGTCATGGTAAATAGATAGCACTTGCATTTTATAGTTTGTATAGTCTTCAAGAGCCCCTTCTAATTCCAAATGTGGTGTCAAGATAGGAAATTCCACTTATTCTGTTATGATAAATATTACCAACAGGAATTGCTTCCTTTTTTCTTCCGTCACATTTGTATACATGACATGTGATTAGCACTATGGAACTTTTTCCTTGCGCTTGCTTTTGCAATTCCTCTTGTTCGTTTTATTAAAGTGCTTTGAAACTGCATAATTGCAGGAAGTATATGGAGCCAATGCATCAGATTATGATTCAAGTGAAGATGAGGATTATGGAAAATCAAAACGCCCTAGGAAAATGAAGGACTTGGAGGGTTCCACGGAAGGACCTTCTGAAAAGGAGAAGAATAGAGATAATGAGAAGGTTCAACAAGAGACTTCAGATGCTTCACAAGGGAGAAAGATTTCAGCTCGCTTGCCAGCAGAAGCAGTTGTGGTATGTTATTTTTAATTTAAGGAGTAGATTTTGTATCACAAGTTTCAGCACTAATGAGAGTACAAGTCAAAATGTAGAGAAGACAAATTTATAGCGTTATAGGCTTATGCTTGTGGTGGAAATCCTTTAAGGTGAATAGAATGATTGCCATCATACATTTGTGCTCTGACTAGTAGTGTGCTTCTGCATGATTGCCATCATGCATTTGAACTGTGACTAGTAGTGTGCTTCTGCAGAAATCGGATGCTTGCCATTGTGCATTTTCACTTAGCTAGTAGTATGCTTCTGCAGAAACTTCAAGAGATGTTCAAGGAATGCCAATTGCCGTCCAAATCTCGTAAGGAGGAATTGTCAAAACAGCTGTGTTTAACATATGCAGAAGTAATCCCCTTCAACTTCACAATCACTTCACAGTTTCTCTTTTTTTATCAGTTTGAATATTTGTATATTTTTACATTATTTTGTGGTTGTTGCTTGTGACAAATGAACTTCCTTTGGCCTGCACACAATTGTAAAGGCGTTAGAAGTTCTTTATGCCTGAGAAACTTCTTCAACAGTTGTTAAAAGTCTTTGAAATCTCTGTCCTGCATTCTAGTAACTGTATCAGTCCTAGTAATCTGCAGATTCTTAGGGCTCAAAGCCCACATGAACATAGAAACTTTGCAAAAAATGATGGACTGCATACAATGAACCGAGCCTCTGCACAAATGGCTGAAGGACAGGGCAGGGAGGGTGCTAGACAGGACAAATGAATCTGATGATAGCAGGAAGGAGTGAGAAAACACTGATGAAGAATGACAGAAAGATGAGTGTCTCCTACATAGGTTAGGAGGATGAGGAAGAAATTAGGGAAGCAAATAAGGATATTATCACCTTCCAAACAAACAATGTTTCTTTTGTATGCAAGAAGGCCATTGGAGATCTGAATGTATCAGGGCACAGAAATATGATGCTTAGAAGTAGGAGAGTTAGGACAGACTTCGTCACCCTCTATTAACACATTGGAAATCAAAGAGCTCCCGGAGCAAGATGCCAATACGTTTACCCGGTCAGGCAAGAAGCTAAATGGCAAAGAAGATAAGCCCATAGGAGTTTCCTAGGCTGAACAAGAGAGATTGCCCAAAGGTACTGTCAGCAAAGCTAAGTACTTGGTCTTGTAGACCTATTCAAATGCTGGTCACCTTCATTTGTGGAGGATGTGGAACTAAATCCAGGTCTGAGTCTGCTCAATGGAGTCAAGCTCCTCGAAGTGTACTGCAAAAAAGCTTCCTGAATGGTAGTGGACGTGACATGGATTCTTCATCCGCGTTCTACTTTGACTTCGATATTGGTTAGGCGGCCAAGGTTGCTGTGACCATTGACTCCATCTTTTGCCCCTAGTGGTGTTGTGATTTCCCACAAGTTCTCAGATGAGAGAGGGACTGTGAGAGGATGCTGATAATGGGGCATCCTAGCCTCACTCATATCTTTCTTGTGGTGACTCTTTTGAGTGTGGCCTTTTATGTGCATCAAGTTATTTGTATTACACTTATTGTGTTTTTTCTGGTGTGAACAGTCTCTTACATACGAGCACTCACTTTTTATCTTCATGCTGAGAAGGGGTTTCTCTCATGTGATTGGTGTCTTGGTGGTGGTACTTGAGTACCTTAGAGATAGTGTACTTTAAACTTTCACTTCCATCTTTAATTGTTGTTAAGGTTTGTAGAGAGAACTAGCATTGTAGGAGATGGGACTCTGAAGGACATCGCAAGACATTGTAGAGTGCACAGACTATGGAGACTACCTCTTGGCTCTAGGAGGTGCACATGGACTAGCTATTCTTAATGGATTGGCTAGATGGTCTGAATCAAATGCTCTCACATGTTTTGCATATAAGCATTCATCTAGATGAAGAAGAGGAGGCCCCTCTACCAGACCTACACAAAGGATAGTGGATTACCTACTAGTATCATTTCCTCTCATCCTAGGTATATAGTCTTTTACCATTGCCCCACGTCCCATTGCAATAGTTGCAGATCATGCCCTAACTTCATTTCAACATAACTCGCTGATATGATTCCATTTCACCATGGAGATATTCTCAGCAATTCCTTGAGTATCATTTTATCAGAGAGTGATGAGTGCCTACATGGCTAACTACATTGAGCCATACTAGACATGGATCCATACATACCCTTGGAGGAGCTTACTTTCACACTCCATACCTTGGCTACCACATTTTTCTTACACTTGCTGTCCTCTGAGCTCTCACCCCTCCGAACAAGAACGTCCAAATTCCAGTCGAAGAGCTGGTACAATGAGGAATGCTGAGAAACTTGTACTCACCTCTAGCAGGAGGAAGCACGAGGGACCTATACACATGCCTAGGGATGCATGATCTTTTGCCGCCTAGTGTGGTGGAAGAAGAGGGTATTGTTGGCCAAGTTAAGAGCATGAGTTTTATCAGCTATTCTTGGTGTAGGACATCAAGGTGGTGTGGAAGGCATTTTAGGAGCCCGAAGCCCGTACCCCCTATGATGTCTCTAGAGACATGATGTGCACATGCTATCTTGCTCTACAAGAGCCCATACCCCTATTACCTCTCTAGAGAGAGGGCACACATGCTATCCTGCTCTACTAGGTGGCTAGACAGTCTCCTCTTCCCCAACCTTCATAGATCAAATGCACCTCGTCCGCCTTCCTCAGTATAAGTATGGTTCGAGATGCCATTGACAGACTTTAGGATGGTTGAGCATAGGACCATGATGAACTGATAGCACGGCACCTCTCATATCCTTGAGATGTGTTGTTGCCACTATTGGCCGACCTATTCAATAGGGTCCTTTGTGATAGCTTTCCTACTAGTTGGTCAACTAATACTATAGTATCAGTGTTGAATGTTGGAGATCCCACAGTTCCCATGAACTATAGAACAACTATGGTTGGTCATGTGCTAGCCAAGCTTCATGTATTCGTACTAGAGCATGAATTGAGTAGATGGGCAAAGATGCACCAAGATCGGGCATGTGGATAGGTTAGGTTTAGGAGGGGGTATTCAAAACTTGATCATATCCCCACACTTGGAGCTATCATTGAGGAGAGTGGAGAACATGAGAGATGGATCTATTATTGCTTTGCAGACTTTCGTAAGGCTTTTGATACAATGCCACAAACTAGGATCATGCTGAGATTGTAGGAGTTGGGGGTTCCTATTGAGATGCGGTGGGGTGTCCTGGCATTGTTTGAGTTAGTCAACTGGACACATGCAAGCTCCATGAGTTTGATAGGAGATTATTGACACAATTGGAGTGAAGCATGGTTGCCCTTTTTCACCCACTCTGTTCAGGCTATAGGGTAAGGGGGCCGATAAAATGATGGCCCCCTATTTTGTGACAATGGTTGTGATGGGAATGAGGGAGTTGAAGGACAACTTTCTACAAGGAGCATTTGACATTTGGCAAAAGTAGCCAATTGCTGGTTGCCAGCAGACTGTTCTTAAACTAGCGCATTGTGTGAGAAAAATTAGTGGGTTTTTTTTGTTGAACTATGTGTCCGTAGTAGTACCATAGCACCTTCGTCGTAGCTTCTTTGGCAGCCAAATTTTGTTTTAGGCCGGGTCAATCCTTTGCGAATGCAACTGAAGAAACAGAAGCAGAAATTCTATCATCTCTAGAATATCTAATGTGGGGAGTGATAGCTGTCACTAAATCTGCCCCCGTACCCTACATTGACAAGAAATTAGAGTATGCTGATAGATTGGGAGGAGATGGTGTGAGAGTGCAAAATGGAAGAAGAAGCTCGAACATAGAGAAAGAAGACAACAGGAAGATGAAGGAAGAAAGAAATCTGCACTGACTGAAATAAATGCTGAATACAAACCCAAGGTGTCAGTGAGAGTAACAGATCTGGCCTGAAATGATGACAGCTGCAACAGCACCAAAGGCGAAGGAGTGTGCTTGTAGTCGGAGCAGCAGCTTGCAAAAGATGATGGCCAAAGTGTGGGAGGGGGTGGCTATAAATAACTAGAAATCCCTAAAACTGGCCAATATGAAAATAGGGGCCAAAATATGACCGATCTGCTGCATACAAAAATAGGACTACAATAAATGCAGTCCGAACCTCGAGAAAAAAGCCATAAATAGTGTTATGGCAGTGTGGACAGTGTGTGATTGACACGAGATGAAATTCGGATGATAGGCATAAGAATTGGGCCTAAAATAAGAGAAATGCATGTTAAAATGCGAGAGCTTCCATGTCTCTATCAGATTGTGATAGGAGCTCACAACCGGGAGATGATAGACTAACAACACTAAAAGTGATAGGCTAACAACACCTCTCAGATCGTGGGAGTGTTTGGAGACCCAACAATGTCGTGTGATGAAGCATAGAAGCCTTGGGCAAAGGCTTCGTGAAGAGAGAAAATATTTCTTGAGTAGGATCAACCTCTTGTGTGTGGCTCCTTGTAATGATGATATCATCGACATACAAGATGACCAAGACCCACTTGTCCTCCGCAACCTTGTAATAAAGGTTGGGGTCATGATCCGATTGATGGAAGCCATTGTCCAAGAAGAATCGTTCAATCCAATGATACCAAGCCTAGGAGCTTGCTTCATGCCATAAAGGGCCTTTCGAAACCTGTAAACATGGTCCTCCTTTCCCTGCACAAGAAAGCCAGGTTGCTTGGAGACATAAATCTTCTCCTTCAAGACACCATTCAAAAAGGCCAATTTCATGTGCTCTTTGGGAAAATCCCTTGGCAACAAGCCGTGCCTTATGCTTTTCTAAGGTCCCATCTGGAAGATACTTTGTCTTGAAGACCCACTTTACACCAATCACCTTCTGCCTCTTTGGATGAGGAATCAACCTCCAAGTCTGCTTCTACTTGATAGAATCGACCTTAGCTGGCATAGCATTGTGGCAAACATATTGTGCAAGAGCCTTGTCAACTATGGTAGGCTCATGGTCGTGAAGAAGAGTAGACATAAGAGCATAGTTCACATAGAGTGAACTATCCCATTGGGCCTGTAACCTGGTTGATCTGTGTGGGCCAAGAGGCGTCTCAAGGAATTGAGTAATCCAAGAATCCCACATGAGATGCTGATACCACTGAGGAATGGTGATAGGCTCATCTCACTATGAAGGAGACCAAATTTTCTGGTACTTGTAAAGCACTTGGTTGTATAAGGGACTCTCCCTTACTAAGGAAAGGTGGATCCTCATTTGATGACGAGAGCTCCTCTCTAATGGTTCAATCCCCCCCTAGAGGAAGGAAACTTGAGGAGACGGGGAAGGGGTAGGAATTCTCGATGATGAAGTAGTCGATGAAGGAACTGTCAAGGGTGAAAGGGGAGTGGGTGATGGGGTAGGAGGAGAGGGGGAGGAGTCGCATACAAAGAAGGGGCTCCAAGGGGTAAGTTGCAAGGAAGGGGAGGGGCTGATGGTTGGGGGGGGGGTCCGTGAAAGACGAAGAACCACTTAGCATAAGCATCATCAATCGGTTCCTTGGAGGCCGTAGCCTCATCGAAGATCACATCCTTGCTCACCTGGATCTTACGAGTGGTTTGGTCATAGAGTCGATAGCCCTTTGTGGTTGTATTGTAACCAACAAGGATAAGCTTCTTCGACTTGGAATCAAGTTTGCTCCACCTTTTCTTCTTGTCCATAGGGACATATTCCTCGCATTCAAAAATGCGAAAGTGGGAAATAGAAGGCTTCTTCCCAAAGAAAGCGTGATAGGGAGTCATGTGCTGCATAGCCAAAGTAGATGACCTATCGCATTCTCTTCTTTTTAAATCTTATCCTTATTAGCCTACTTTATTTAAACAACATTTGCACATTTCTACTATAGAAAAGGTAGGTTTTCCTTTACCTTTTAGACTAGCCACAAAAGCGTAATCTGCAACATGCGTAATGGGACATGTTTTGCTATGATTGTTCTTCTTGTGGCAAAATAGGAATAAACTCTATCAAATGACAAATCATTTGTCTTTCCTTTCATCATCAAATGCTTAATCTGCTACACACATAATGGACATATTTTGCTAGGATGTGAATTGTAGTAGCTTGGGCCTCACCCCATAAAGAATGGGAATGACCTTGATGCTCCAACATCAATCGGGCCATCTCAAGGATGGTCCAATTGGCATGCTCCACCACACCATTTTTAGATGGTGTATTCAGATGGGAAGATATTATATTATATTTGAATGCCTTGATCCTTGCAAAACCTGGAAAATAGGTAAGAACAAAACTCACTGCCATGATCAGCTCAAACACTGCGAACTTTGAAGGAGATTTGCCTTTTCTCAAATACCTTCCATTCGTAGAACCGGGAGTACGCCTCACTCGTGTACCCCTGGAAATAGGGCCACACATAACAACTAAAGTTGTAAACAATCAACAGAAGGTTCTTGGCCTTCCCAAGGGGGGTTGTGCCCATAGGTCTCCAAGGGTCTGTGTGAGCTAACTCAAGTGATGTAGAAGCCCTCTGAGTAGTAACTTGTGGATGAGGCCATCTATGTTGCTTACCCCTTAAGCAATTGGGGCGTAGTGTGCAAATGGGAGGGAAATCTGAAAGTCCCTCAACCATCTTTCTCCTCGAAGCCCATTGAATAGCATTAAGATTCAATTTCCATAACGAGCATGTCAAAGCAATCCAAGCTCGTGTGAAGATTTTGCAACAAGGGTTGTGAGTGTGTAGAGTCCACCCTCTTGTGTACCTGTCCAAAGAGCAGCTCCTGAAGATGCATCCTCCATTATAACTACATCTTGGTACGGAGTTGTGTTAGACCGTAAATAGATAGAAGGTTAAAGCCCAAATTTGGTACATAGAGGACTTGGTTGAACAAGAATGTTGATCGGGCAACAAGGGAATGGTCCCCACTGCATGCACAAGGATTGAAGAGCTGTCATTGATGGTGATGGATCCTCCTCTGGATCACATATCCCAAAGCCATTCTTGTCAGTAAGTCATGTGGGAAGAGACCCCACTATGCACAAGCCAAGGCTTCTCCTGAGAAGAAGCAGCAAGGGCCGTATCCTCCACCTCAAACAAGTGTACGAAGATGCACTCAAATGGTAGTGGGGGTAGCCTTCGAATCCTTGGATCCCTTTTATGCTTCAAATGGAGGTACTACTGCCAACACTTCTCCTTAGGATGAGTGCCCTTCTCCTAGTGTGGGCTCTTGGGCTTCTTCTCATCATCCTTGGAATCATCCTTCTTGTCCTCTTGTTTCTTAGCCTATGGCTTTCCCTTCTTCTTCTTGCCCCCAGTACCTATAGTAAAAGCCCTCGTGTTGCCAGATCAACTAGTCCCTTCCTCTTTGATACACTCATCATATGCTCCAAAACAAGCGATGAAAGCTCCTTTCAAAGAATAATATATTGGGTCCTTGAAGTCAAAAGACTGATATAGAAGACATTGTACTTAGGAGATGGTAGCTGAGTTAGTAGAATCATGGCCATATCCTTCGAAGATATCATCCTCGGGAGGGACACAAGTTTACCCCATAGATGTGATCCTTCATGGAAGGAGAGCCATCAATACTGAGCATTCGAAGCTTCTTCTTCAAGGAGATCATGTGGGCAAATGTCTTCTAATGGTAAAGCGAGGCAAGTTTCTTCCACACCTCCATGGCAATCTTCAATTTGTGAACATGAACCAGGATAGAATCCTGTAAACTCATAAAGATGAAGAATCAGGCTCTAGATTTGAGCTGATCCCAAAGGGCTGCACGATCCATCGATGACCCATGTGTGGGGTCTTCCATGGGATGATGAACAGGGGGAGAAATAGCCTCCCAAATGTTGAAGGTATTGAGAATACACTCCACCTTGCAAGACCATAGAGAATGGTTGGAACAATCCAACTTGTCTTCTTTGGTAAAGAAGGAAGCACGGGCACTTGCACAATGGGTGCCATGTAAGGTATCTCCAGACTGGTAGCCCGCACCTTATGAGAAACATGGAGGGACGGAGGAGCAAAGGGGCGCTCCAAACGGGAAGTCCGCATAGGGGACTCAAACCTCCGATAGTCTCATTGTGACGCTTACAAGAATGATGAGAGACCTCATCCTCTTAGTTAGTAAAGCTAAAAAACTGGTGTTTAGACATCTTCAAGAACATGCAATCACCTGAAAAAATGTGTTTGATGATCAGACAATAGAAATGGGAGGAATCAGCTGTTGCTTGTACCTAGAAGCCATTGCTTCCACCCATAAGGCTGTCGCCTACAGTCAGGGACTGTCACCAGGGGAGAATGGACGTTAGAAAAGTAGTGGAAATCTGTGTTTTGCAGCCAGATTCTGTCATTTGGGCAATTGCCTAGTGCTTTGAAGGCTGTGTTTGCAGCAAATGCAAATTTGGTGAAGGTTGCCAGACAGTTGGGTGTGGTCTTCGTGTGATGAGAAGCTCCTCTATGATCTCTTGTTAGGCAATGATACCATGTGAGAGTGCGCAACAGAAGAAGAAACCCAAACACAGAGAAAGAAGGCATCATAAAGATGAAGGAAGAAAGCAATCTGCACTGACTGAAATAAATGCTGAATACAAACATATGGACTGATCAGTCCCTGCACACAGCTCGAGGCATCAGTGAGGGCACCAAATTTGGCCTGAAATGATTACGACAACAGCAGCACCGGAGACAGAGGAGTGTGCCGCAGTCGGAAGAGGGGACAGCTATAGATAGCTGGAAATCCTCAAAACTGGCTGACTTGAAAATAGGGGCCAAATATGGTTGACCTGCCTCAAACAGAAATGGGACTGCAATAAATGCAGTCCGAATATTGAAAAAAATGCCATAAATAATGTCATGGCAGTGCGGACAATGTGTGACTGATAGGAGACGATATCTGATTGAAAGGCATAAGAATCGAGCCTAAAACATGAGAAATGCACACTAAAATGCTACAGCTCCCATGTCTTTGTTAGACTTTGACAGGAGCTCCCAACCGAGACTAATAACACTTAAGTAACATGCTAACAAATGGGCCTAGCCTTGGGGGATATTGATAGCTCTACTATTGTATATGGATGATATTGTGCATGTCTGAGACACCCTAGAGGTGTTGTAGTGCTACCTAGATTCACTACATGCCTTTTGCTAGTAGAGTGACCTCATGGTGAAACTTGGGAAGGCCAAGGTTATGGTGTTGAACACCTCCACCGAGTGGATGAAAATATCAATACCTCAAGTTACATGTAGTGGGTGTCAAAAGATGATGTATCAACGAGATAGTAGGGTTTGTGGGGAGGAACACAGAGTGAACTCGGCAAACATGGAGAAGAGAAAAGAAGAGAGAAGAAACTCTAATGAATGGAATGATGAAGTTTTGAATCATGGAGTGAATGCGGTACAAGGGAACAAGGGTGCCGTACCCACGAACCACGAACCGCAATGCCCTCCTGAAGGGATGTGAGGGTAGTGGAGAGGCTGGAGAGAAGAGGTGACGGATTGAATGAATCAGCCGTAAGGAATGAATGAGAGAGTGGCCTATAAATAGGTATAGTCTGTCCAGGATGGCGTCCCTTTTTGGGGCTGCAAACCCTAAACGTAAACCCTAACTGCAAAACCCAGAAACGCAAAAATGCAGACTGTGGGTGAAGGGTGAAGAGTTTCTCAACACCCTCTCTCAGGCCCAAAAAGAGAAACAAGAGAAGAGTGAGGTGGAGATGCAATGCTACATGTTGAAGAATGTTCATGCAGCAGCTGTCACTTGGACAATGTCACTTGTAGGAAAATTGTTCACTTGCCCAAGCGCCCTAGTACATAGATGAGGAAATCATGCAATGCATAGGAGAAATGTCAAACTTTGTGTGGTGCCGATAACCATAAGGATATGTTCATACTCGATCTCGGGAGGTGGCTCCATGCTTACCAAGGGAGGAAGGCAAGAAGATGTAGAGGACCCCTAAGATCCAAGATTTCCACCGGAAAGGGAACCTGCAGTAAAGACTAGTAGACAGAGTAAACTAGAGAACATGAAACACAACCTCGGGAGAGAAGCCACTAGCTCCGTGCATCCATGCTGGAAGGAATACGAAAGCCTTGTCACTAAGTCGTGGCTGAACCTCCGAGGTCCCAATCTAGGTGGTACCTGAAGATTCTAGGTATCAGTAGAAGAGATGATTGGTTGAAGACAGCCACTCCAAGAAAGTAGAGGATGGGTGAAGCACTTCATGTGGAGTAGGTTCCCCCTTTGAGGTGAGAGATGGAGGGGCCCTTGCTGAAGTTGAAGAAGAAGTAGATGCCCCCTCTGAGGGCAAAGAAATAACATCCCCCTTTAGTTCCCCCTCTGAAGTAGATAGGGAATCCAAAAACTCATGGATCATGGACACCGAAATGTTTGATGACGAAGGAAGTGTCATTGGTCGTGCCGAAGAAGGTATCTGGGGTGCGGAAGAGCTCCCAGAGGTAGCCTCTTGAACCTGAGTAGTCGAGGGTGGGGAGAATGAGCAAGAGGTGGGCAATGGTCGCTGTCTCTGAGTGGAGTAGATTGGGTAGCCGAAGAAGAGGAAGAAGTCGAGTAGCCACAGTTTCTCGAAGGAGTAAACTAACGAGGAGACGGCATCAAACAATCACTGTCTCTCGATGGAGCGGACTGTAGATCCATAGGTCGTGGAAGCCACTGTACCTGAAAATAAGTGGGGGAAGATTGCCGCTGGCATTGCGACGATCTCCAGGAGGTCATAGCGCCAATCGATCCTCCATGTGCTCGAAAGGACTTAGTGCGCATCGGATGCATCTTATTGCCTTGAGCATAGTACTTTGATAGCCGATATAGAATGACCTCTGTGGCCTAGAAAGAAGAGATGGCAGAAGGAGTGCCTGTTGGAAGACGCATATACTCCCCGAGGGGGAGGGGGGAGCAAAGATCAAGTTGGCAAGCATTGGTGGTGTGTCCGATGATGCTATAGTAGGAGCACCCAGTAGTTTGGACATCTATTGGTAAAGAAGCCATGGATACCAGTGTGCCTTGCTAAAGAAGGAAGAGGTCAGCCACCATGAACCATGAACCGCAATGTCCGTCTTAAGGGGTGTGAGGGCAGTATGAAACACGAACTGCAATGTCTGCCTCAAGGGGTGGAAGGGCAATGGAAGGGCTGGAAGTGAGCTACCTGTGGGAGGAGGATGCGACCAACAATAAGAGATTGCAATCAGTAGAAAAACACATGTGAGGAGAGAGAAAGAATAAAAACGGAGGCAGCACAGCCTGCAGGAGAGAAAGATAAAAAACGCATGCAGCAGGACTGTGATGATGTGGCAGGATGTATGGTAGCTTGTCTGCACATGAACAACAGTTGCTTGGCTGGAATCAACTCCAAACTGCGTGAAGAGGGCTGAAAATCAGGCGCTAACTGATGGAGACAACAATGGAAAGCTTCGGTTGAGATGTCCTCCGCGAACGGGGCGTGGGCAACAAGTTGAAACACCTGAAATGTGCAAAAACGAGACTTTGATGTAGCGGAAGAAGAAGAGAAGTGGATGTCAAACCCGCCACCAGTCTTTGCCTTCACTGGAGTGGAAGATCTTCACTGCTAGGTGAGCAGATCCAACTCTGATACCATGTCAAAAGATGATGTACCAGCGAGACAATAGGGTTTGTAGGGAGGAACGTAGAGTAAACTCAGCAAACAAGGAGAAGAGAGGAGAAGAGAGAAGAAACTCTAATGAATGGAACGATGAAGTTCCGAATCATGGAGTGAATGTGATACAAGGGAACAAGGGTGCTGTAGCACAAGGAAGATGATGAAGACATTCATGAACCACGAACCACAATGTCCTCTTGAAGGGGTGTGAGGGTAGTGGAGAGGCTGGAGAGAAGAGGTGACGGACTGAATGAATCGGCCGTAAGGAATGAATGAGAGAGTGGCCTATAAATAGGCATAGTCAGTCTAGGATGGCGCCTCTTTTTGGGGCTGCAAACCCTAAACGCAAAATGCAAAAACACAAAAACACAAATTGTGGGTGAAGGGTGAAGGGTTTCTCATCAGTGGGTAGTGGAGTAGGTCTAGAGAAATGTGTATGTAGGGATTGCTTTCGTAGAAGCGAGATTTATTGTGAGAAGAGTAGCCAAAGGATAGATTGACACGAGGCTATGCAACATTAGGAGCCATGGAGAACCTATGTGCACACATATAGTTCCTGGAACCTTAGATGCAGCTTTGCCTATTTGATACATTTGTTACACAATCACTCTTATATGGAGCTCCTATTTGGGGATTGAATTTGTAACATAGGACGAGAGTTATAATAGAGTAGTCCTGATGAGATGGAGGGGAGGTTTATGATGGAAGGAAGCAAATGGAGATTTAGGATGATCAAGAGTAAATCCTTAGTGCCACACGAGATAGTCAAAGTAGAGGTGGGAGCACCACCTATTGTGGTTGAGGTCCTTTTCCAAACAATCTTTTTTATGGACAAGCTTTGGAGAGTGAAAAATAAATCAATTGGGCTAAAAAGATGCTATAAAAGGCAATTAGAAGGTCACCCCTTGGCAAAACTTGTCCATGCAAGTGAGAAAAAGGTTACTAAAGGCTATTGGAGCCTCATTCTAGCATTGTGGAGGTATAAAGAGGAAGAGAGAGAGAGAGAGTTGTTGCAATTTTTGAGCTATTGGCGATCAGCCCAGCCATTGGAGGTTGTCAAAGAGCTTCCCCATACCTAATTAGGAGGCCATTGGAGGCATGTGACAGCACCTGTAGGTTGTCTATAGGCTGGTGATAGTAAGTTTGGGATCGATCAGGGTAGGTGATTGCATATGGGGCTCCTATTGATGGTGGGCTGTAGTCAATCAACCATTCATAGCAGGATATCATTAAGTTTCAACCAATTTTGGTGATGCAACTCTGAAATTTTGCTTGCTCTCTCTCTCTCTCTCTCTCTCTCTCCGGCTTCTACTCTATTCTCTCAGCCGATTTGTTTAGATACCATTAATTTCATAATGAGATGAAATCAAGTAGGGATGATGTTTCTTGATTTGAAAAAGTATTGTAGGAAATGATATACATGTTCTTGGACGAGGCATACAACATGAGTAGCAAACTGAAAATGAGGCAATTGGACAAGAGGTGGGTCCTTCTATGCTTCTTGAAAATGATGACCAGCAAGAAGGAGAGGAATTTGATGACCGATTCAAAGATAAACTAAGAATGTTAGTTGAAATAATTTTGCAATTGGCAAAAATTCCTTGGTTTATGCCCTTTTTGAATCCCTTAAAAGAGGGAGGAAAATGCAAGAAGAGGATATAACACCATATTGGGGAATATGGGAATTTTCCATAAGATGTGTATAGTTTGTACCTACACTCTGAAACTATACATTTGCAAGGTTATTGATATATATGGAGTACATGGAATATACATCTAGATGTGATGTATGCATGGAACACATGGATGATGTGCAGTGTACATTTACATGTGATGCAAGATATGTACTTTTGCATGGTTTACATGTGGTTTGGGGCAACTCATGTGTGTTTTACATGAGTATTATGTGATACATATTGTTATGAGGCACTAATTATTCTCAATTGATGCATTTCTTTGGCTTTGTGATTAGAACAATGTTGGGTCTTGGCATGTGGATGCATCCCTTACGGTTTGGCAATGTCGTGTGTAGATTTTAATTGGTTTAAGTGGTTGGAATTTCGAACATGCAGAGGGCATGAGCATGGTTAAGCAATAGGTGCATATGTTGTTTAACTATGATGCCAACATGTACTTGCTTTCTACAAATTGGAGTGCAATGGAGGGCGATTGCAAGGATTTCAAGGGAGAGGTCTGTCACGAGGACGTGAAATTTTGATCCCTTGCTTAGTATTTGATTAATCATTAGCTGTTAATCAAATGTGCAAATGTGAGGTGCACATGTGATGTGCAAGCTAGTTATTAATGGGCCAAGGACCTTGAGCAGTTAGTGGGTGTCAAAGGCAAAATTTGCAATAAGTTGTACTTGACGAGTACGAGGTGGTACTAGTTGATCGGTTAGGGACATAATCATAGCATACATCATGCATAGATTTTGAGATCATCTATAGAGTCTATACATATTTTTGATAAATGGTGAGTCAAATAAGGACTTCTTTTTCATTCTACGAATGAGAGGATAATAGGCATTCTTGTACTCTAGCATTGTCTCATTGTACACTTATCTTCAACATTGTTTCATAGACTACTTATTTTTTTGCTAACTTCGCTTTATTGATGAGATGTCATTAGACATTAATGTACTTTGGATTGTCTCATAGGCCCCATTGGCCTTACATAGAGCATAGCCTTGTAGTCAAGAAAGAGAGAAGAGAAGAAAGGAGGGGGAAGTTGTGACGAAAGAATCATTTTGCCACTAGCAAGGGGGAGTCAGTTGTGACGAGCCAGTGCCACCCGAGTAGACCTCTCACCATCAACAAGATATCACTATGTGCCAATAGACCTTGCCATCAAGTATCTCATCACTAGCATGTTAAGCAGCCTCAAGGCATCGAATATAGGTCAAGCCAAGTAGACAACATCTTCTTTTTTCATCTTGATTATCATCTTATTTTATCTTCCTTAATTTGTCTTATGAAAGTTAATTTGGCTCATGAAGTTAAGTCTCTTATAATCTTATTAACTTGCCTCCTTTCACATTTATTAAAATTTCCTAAAATTTGTAAATTAAATTCCCATCAATTTCTAGTGGTTTCTAGGATGTCTTTGTAGACACCAGCCCATCATTTGCCCAATATTGTCACTGCATTTGCCATTGATGGTGCCATTTAGTTGGAACTCTTGAAAAGGACGTTGAGATTAATAATCCATTTTGACTCTTTGATTGCTCATATTCAATCTATTTGGTGATGTGATTGTGTTGGCCTAGGCATGGAGCAATTGTGTGATTAATTTAATGAAAAATGAATGAGTGAAAGTATTAATTAAATGCCTAAGGAGCGCGGGTCATGGATCAAATGCTATCAATGTGTAGCCCACGAGTTGGCCTACAAAACCCCCCACCATGAAATGGGGGGATTGGTCTAGGAATAATAACAAAATTCTAGAAAAATGATATATATGGTCATTGTTGCACATGTTGATCATGATTAATATAGCAATCTATGTCAATACAATGAAGGAGACATCGTGCTTTAAAAGGTATCATGGGTAAGTAAGCATGTGCTGATGACATTTAGTGATGTTGTGGCCTATCTTTCCATAGTAGTTGCACCTCTTTGGTTTCTTGGGTATACCTTTCAAGGAATGAAAAGAGAATGGACTAGCATAGCAAGATGTCTTGGAGAAATTATTTGATGAAGAAGACGAATGACCAGCATGGGTATTTATTAGTTTTTCACCAGCATGCTTGTACTTTACTTGATTTTGACATTTTTCACAATGGTGGGTTGAGAAGGCTTGTTTGTTACCATAATAGCATGGCGGTTGAGACAACTTTGTTCTTCTTGTAATAAAAGAGAGACAACTTGGTTGAAACCATAGATAACTTGGTTGCCTATAGTTATCAACCACAAGGTGCTGGCAAAACATTAGCTAGAGAAAGAGGAATTTGATGACCGGTTTAAAGGTCAGCTAATGACTAGGGCTTAAATGTTTATGCAATTGGCAAATGATCCTCAGGCTATGCACTTTTTGAACCCGTAAAGAAGGGCAACAAAGGCAAGAAGAGGAAATTCACTCGAAGAGATTTAGGACAACAAGATGTATCCAAAGAAGAGCCAATACAGTATCATGATATTCCAAATATGGATAGTGAGCATAAGTAAATGATGCCAATGGGGCAATTGATACATATGTAAGCCCAACTTTGAAGTGCCAATTTAGCGTTTGTTGGATAGTACGCTATGCATGCAATGATGGAGGCAACCATGGTACTTTGGTGGTTGCACTAGTCTCCATGCTATGGTGGATTAGGGACTACATACGGGGATGTATGATACAACTTCTTATCATTAGCAGCAACCAATCCGTGGTGTGCAAGGCCTAATGTATTTGGGTATGGTGAGTAATATATATAATCCCATGTATAACAATGTTGACATGATGCTAGGACACAAAGTGGCAATTTTGGCAATTCATATATGGAGTCCACTGTGTTTGGGATCCATGGTATTAATGCTAGTTATGCAAATGCTCCGTATAGTGTTGGTCATGAGAAAAAAAATGCAACTAGTAATGCAGACAATGTATGGGAATATTTAGCTTGGTATGGTTGGTAGTATATAAATTCACATGCACAATCACATTCCAATGGTCCAAAGAATCCTAACAAGTATGTTTCCTAATGCATTTGGTACTCCTAGCTTATCAAGTACACATGAGGGGCTAGTCAATTGGATGCAATGTTCCATATTAGTTAAATTGGAATTGTAGCAATGTGATGCAATGCTTAAGGGGAAGAAAGGGCTACAATCTAGTGGAGCTTTTGAGGCAAGTAAAGTTAAGAGGCAAAGATTCCATACGCTTCTTAGTGAAGCTTTAGCATTGTTTCACTAATAGATGCAAAGTCTATGGAAGAGAATTTTGACAGACCATCCGCGGTTGTTGCAACTTTATCGAGATGCCTTTCAGTTAGAGTTGACTTTGGTTTGGGCTTAGTCAGGTTTTGCAGAGGAGGGGTCTAGAGCATTGCCTGATGCTTAAGGGAAAGGTAGTACTTCCACTCCACTAGTCATATACAACTCTCGTATGTAGTGGATCTCGGATGTAGTCAGCATGTATCCAAGGTACTATGTTGACAATATGTTTGCGATGGGGTCACTACTTAGTGTACCGCAAATGTATGCAAATGAGTATGGTTGTTATTGTAGCTCTGAGACTATAGTTTTGCATTAGTTTGGGATTAATTCATGATTAGTTGGGCATGAGCTTTTACCTCAATTTTGAGATCAAATTCTAATAAGTTTCAGCTCAGTTTTTGATAAGTTAGAGAACCGTTTATAGTCACTTTTGGGATCAATTTTGCATCAAGATAAGTTTCCGTTGAGTTTTTGATAAGTTGGAGAACCGTTTATGGTCACTTTTGGGATCAATTTTGCATTGGTTTACTGATCAGTTTTTACAATGAGTTTCTGATTAGTTTGGGGTCACCTTTGTAACTGTTTGTGATCAATTCTCAAATCAACAAATGGTCTGTTTATGTTCATATTATGCTTAGTTTTCAATGGTTTACAAGTAGTTTCATGGACAATAGCATGTTATAAATGCCATCAACAATTTCGACCATGGTTTATGCTAAGAATATGCTTTACTATGGTTGTGAAGTCAGAATAGTTGAGGATTAGGAGTTATGGATGTATCCAATGGGTCTCTAGCAATAGTTCGGCTGTATTTTAGATTTATATAATGTCTATGCTAATTTAGAAATTTCATCAAGTTTGGGATATATGGCATGGTTGGACAACAATGCCTAATGTTATTTTAGTACAATATGCTTGTTCTTTGGCCCAATATAGTTGAATTAAGGACGATTGCTGAGGACCTAGAACCTTGAGATCTTAGTTGGTGCCAAAGGTAAAAGTTATAGTAGGTTATGTTTATTAGATAGTAGTGTCAGAGATCATAGCCTGTTTCAGGCAGGCAGCAGCAGGCAGCAGCTGCACAGTCCAGCTGTACAGTCGGACTGTGCAGTCGGACTGCCACGTGGCAGTCCGACTGCCTGCAGCTGATGTTTATCAGGCTGCGCCCTATTTTGGCGCCCCATCCTAGGCAGATTTTTCGCCTATTTATTGCTGATGTTTCCAGCAGTCTGGTCACTATTCTCTGTCGCAGATTACAGACCGGTGCCGTGCAGATTTCTGTCTCTGTTCGCAGATTTCTGACAGCAGACAGTGCAGACTGCAGCAGACTTCGAGGTGGACAGCAGGTCGCATCGTCGAGGTGGAGACACGCAGTCCAGCGCACTGCGCCCGTGTATATCTTTGTATTCAGCATTCTTTATACAGCAGATCTTCAGTGTACACTGTCTCTTTCTCTCCCTTCTCTCTCTGCGTTCTCTCACTCTCAGTCCTACGCTTCCGCACCGCTGCACTCTGACATGGTATCAGAGCAGTGTTTGAGGGCTGACTGAGCGCAGAATCAACCTGAAGAGGAGTTTCCATCGCAACACAAATTTGCGTTTTTTGCGTTTAAGGGCAGACAGGAGGGTTGCGCCTTGGAACAAGGCTGAAACGAGTGTGGGCGCACAGGAAAGGAGTACAGGTGGTGGATTTGCTGTTGTTTACTGCTGTTTGACGCGGAGAAAGTTTGAGTTTTCAACCTAAAAGTGCAGGTTTTGCTTTTTCATCGCCTCCGACGGGTGAAGAAGCTTCGGGACGCAGAAGAGCCTTAGCAGGCTGAGTTTACCCAGTCAGAGGGGGCTGCTTTTGCGTTTGAGAAGGCATTGCAGGTGAAGATGTCTACAGAGATGGACTTGGAGTTCCAGGCGATTATGGACCGGAAGGTGCCTGTCCTACCGGCTCTTCCTACAGATCAGAAGCTCGACGGCGACAACTACCGCATTTGGCACGTTATGATGTTGGCCATTCTGGAGTCCTATGATTTGGCGGAGTTGGTACAGGAAGATATTGACCGGCCCTCGGTAAGAGATGAGTCCAAACTCTCTTCCGATGCTCGTGCGGAGTTGGCCAGGGCCCAGTCTCATTGGGACAAACTGAATGCCAGGATTCGATCCTTTCTCTTTCTATCGTGCACTACAGCCGTGATCGCTCACATCGAGCACTTGACGGTGGCTCGTGAGATATGGCTGGAGCTTGATCAAATGTACAATCGGATGACCTTGATGAAGAGGGTTTCTTTGGAGGTACAGATGCGGACCTTGTCCGTCAATAAGTCTTCTTCGCTAAGGGAACACATTAACAAGCTAAGGCAGCTACAGATGCAGGTTCAGAATGCGGGGAAGCCGATCTCCTCCGAAGACATGGCGATCACACTATTGTCCCAGTTGCCGCCACGATTCGGTACATTTTACTCTGCCCTTATTGCTTCGGGGCGAGAGTCTACTCTTCGGTGGGAGGAGTTGGTTCCTATGGTCTTGGATCAAGAGGAACAGTTAAAGGGACAGAATGCTTCCAAGACGGAGGCGTTGACAGGTCAAGCCTCTCAGAAGAAGGGGAAGGACCAAAAGAAGAAGAAGGGGGATAACAAGTCCAAGAAGGACAAGGAGAAGGACAAGGACAAAGACTCCACATGCCATATTTGTGGAAAGACTGATCATTGGAAGAAGGATTGCCCTGACAAAGACACGAAGGACACCAAGAAGAAGGAAACCAAGGATTCTGGAGCGGTGGCTGCACCCTCATCAGCTGCATTTCTACATCTAGTTGTCATTGAGGACGCTTCACCGAATGCTTCTGATGCTGCGATGGCGGCCTCCCAATCTCGAGAGTGGATTATTGATAGTGGTGCCTCACGGCACATGACTCCTTCATCAGATGGTGTTGCCCAGCTGCGACCTTCGCGTGGGCAGGTTCTCATTGGAGACAGCTCTTCTGTTTCTATTGCAGGTCGGGGTAAGATGCAGCTTATTCCGGATGGACGAGGTGGCACCCATACCTCAGAGGTTTTGCATGTACCAGGTTTGGGGTACCATCTCCTTTCAGTCCATAAGATTTGCTCCCTTGGTCTTCTGGTGGAGTTTGACAGTTCTACAGTGCGAGTCCTTGATCGTGAATCGAGGAAGGTTCTATCATCTGGATATGAGGAGAACGGCATTTACAAACTGAAGTCTTCCACTGTCCTCTCTACTCTTCTTCTTACCTCACAGTCACAGTCTGAATTATGGCATGCTAGGTATGGTCACCTGAACTATGACTATCTTCGGAAGGCGTCACGGGGACAGCTTGTTCGAGGGTTGCCGGATATAGTGGTGAGCCAGCAGCCATGTGTGTCCTGCATAAGGGGGAAGCAGCATAGGGATGCCATTCCCCACACCGCTTCGCGGCGGTCTACTTCACCGATGGAGTTAGTATCTACGGATCTATGTGGCCCTATGAGGAATGAGTCCCTGCCTGGGAGCTCGTACTTCATGCTGATCGTGGATGACTATAGCAGGATGACATGGGCCTACTTTTTGGCACTAAAATCAGAAGCTTTCTCGCACTTCAAGGATTGGCTTCTCTTTGAGGAGAACCGATCAGGCCGGAAGTTGAAGACCTTGCGATCCGACAAGAGAGGTGAATTTGTCTCTAATGAATTTGCTCGGTTTTGTGCAGATAGAGGAATTCACGAGGAGTTTGCCAATACGAATACTCCACAAGAAAATGGTATTCTCGAACGGAAGAACCGTAGTGTGATTGAGATGGCGCGCACCATGATGGAGCACCGACAGACCCCCCAGGTTCTGTGGGCCGAGGCTGTGGCTACTGCAGTCCACATTCTTAACCGATCTCCTACTTCGGCCGTGGAAGGGATGACTCCATTTGAGGCGTATTTTGGGTCGAAGCCAGATGTTTCTTACTTTCGGGTCTTTGGGTGTGATGCCTATGTTCACATTCCCAAAGCTCACCGTGACAAATTCGAAGCGGCTTCCCGCAAACAGGTATTTGTTGGCTACAGCTCCCAGTCCCAAGGCTACCGACTCTATGATCCCGTCAAGCGGGATGTCTATACTAGCCGTGATGTGCGGTTTGTGGAGGTTCCGGCTTCTTCAACGGGTGAGGAGCATCCCGTTCTTGGAGATCCAGGGGAGAGTTTGGCTCCTTCTACAGTTCCACTGGAGCCTGTGCCGTTTGATTATGATTCTGTTTCTGACACAGAGTCTACAGTTCCACCGGATCCTTCTGAGGAGTTACCACCGGTGGACATTCCAGAGTCTTCTACTGATGGAGAACGACGAGGGGAGGTTCGGCCTCCTCCTCGCTGGGCCCGTGACACACTCCGTGATTCAGGGATCGAGGGGGTTCCTGAGGAGTGGGGACCGCAGGATGGTCCGCGGCGGTCACGGAGGCACCAGGCGCATTCTTCGGAGCTTGTGTGCTCCAATTATTGTTTGATGTCCCGAGTTATGCAGGATCGAGAGCCCACCTCCGTGAAGGAGGCTTTACAGTCCGCCCCATGGAAGAAAGCTATGGAAGCTGAGTTGGAGGCTATTGAGAGGAATGGCACTTGGTCACTTGTGCCACGCCCCCCGAAGAAGAAGGTGATTGGAGTCAAGTGGGTCTTTAAGACCAAATATCTCAGTGATGGTACTTTGGATAAGCACAAGGCTCGCCTTGTTGCTATGGGTTTTGCCCAGCGCCCAGGGATTGACTGTCATGACACCTTTGCCCCTACAGCTCGTATGGCAACCATTAGAGCTGTTCTTGCTTTGGCTGGCCATAGGAGATGGCCTGTTTATCAGCTGGATGTGAAGTCGGCCTTCCTGAATGGTGATTTGAAGGAGGAGATCTACGTTGAGCAGCCTCCTGGCTTTGGTTCTTCAGATGGGAAAGTCTACAGGTTGAAGAAGGCCCTGTATGGTCTCAAGCAGGCCCCGCGAGCTTGGAACGAGAAGATTGATTCGTTCCTCCAGACTCAGTTGGGATATCGGCGGTCCAAGGCCGATCCGCAGCTGTATGTTCATACTTCCGAGGATGGTTGTGTGCTGTTTGTATTATATGTTGATGATTTGATTGTCACAGGTGATGATGCACAGCAGGTCCAGGAGACAAAGTCAGCTTTACATCGGACGTTCGAGATGACGGATTTGGGGCTACTCCATTTCTTTTTAGGACATGAGATTTTTCAGTCTCAGAGGGGGATCTTTCTCTCCCAACAGAGATATGTACAGGAGCTCTTGGTGTCTTTTGAGATGGAAGATTGTCGGGCCCTCTCTACTCCTATGGATCCGAACTGGAAGGCCACTTCCCACTCAGCTTCTCCTTTGGCGGATGCTTCCCGCTATCGACAGTTGATAGGGTCTTTGATTTGGCTTCTCAACACGAGGGTTGATCTATGTTTTGCTGTTGGGCTCTTGGCAGGGTTCATGAGTGAACCTAAGACGGTGCATTGGCAGGCTGCTCAGAGGATACTTCGGTATCTGAGGGGGACGTCTGATTTGGGGATTCATTACCCCGCAGGGACAGATGGGTCAGATCTTGTACTTGCAGGTTGGAGCGACTCGGATTGGGCCGGTGACGTGGACCACAGGCGGTCTACAATAGGTTACTGCTTTACTTTGGGTGCAGGTGTTATTTCATGGAGTAGCAAGAAGCAGCCCATGGTAGCCCTTTCGTCTACTGAGACGGAGTATCGGGCCGCGTCTTCCACCACATGCGAGGTTGTGTGGCTTCGGAGACTGTTGGAGGAGCTTGGGTGCCCCCAGACTCGTCCTACATTGCTGCGATGTGACAATGAGAGTTGCATTGCCTTGGCGAGGAATCCTGTTTTTCATGCCCGGACGAAGCACATTGAGATCCAGTACCACTTCATCCGAGAAAAGCTTTTGGATGAGACCATCACTGTGGAGTATTGCAAGACGGAGGATAATCTTGCGGATTTGTTTACGAAGGCGCTTCCTCAGGCTCTACTTCGGCAACATTCCAGATCCCTCAGGCTTCTGCCCTGTCTAGGCTCTGAGAGGGGGTGTCAGAGATCATAGCTTGTTTCAGGCAGGCAGCAGCTGCACAGTCCAGCTGTACAGTCGGACTGTGCAGTCGGACTGCCACGTGGCAGTCCGACTGCCTGCAGCTGATGTTTATCAGGCTGCGCCCTATTTTGGCGCCCCATCCTAGGCAGATTTTTCGCCTATTTATTGCTGATGTTTCCAGCAGTCTGGTCACTATTCTCTGTCGCAGATTACAGACCGGTGCCGTGCAGATTTCTGTCTCTGTTCGCAGATTTCTGACAGCAGACAGTGCAGACTGCAGCAGACTTCGAGGTGGACAGCAGGTCGCATCGTCGAGGTGGAGACACGCAGTCCAGCGCACTGCGCCCGTGTATATCTTTGTATTCAGCATTCTTTATACAGCAGATCTTCAGTGTACACTGTCTCTTTCTCTCCCTTCTCTCTCTGCGTTCTCTCACTCTCAGTCCTACGCTTCCGCACCGCTGCACTCTGACAAGTAGGTGGTAGTTAGCAGGTATGAGATTTTGACATATACTAATTTATTAGCCACTAATGTTAATGGTGCTATTAGACTAGGTATTGATTAATTAATTAATGTTAGTCTTAGGATTAATGACTACTCTGGGATACTTGAAAGATAAATTGACGACAATTTAATTATTGATTGGTGAAGTTAATTTTTTGAGCAATAGAATAGTTATTAAATTAACTTTCAGAAAATTAACTTGATAAGTTGGATAATATTAGAAAATGAAATTAGAAGGTTGCCACTTGGCAAAACTTCCCCATGCAAGTGTGATAAAACGTTTTTAGAGGTTGGTAGAAGTATATTTTAGCATTGTGAGAGAGGAGGATGCTGTTAGAGAGCAAGGAGAGGTTGTTGATGTAGCTTTAGCCACCAAGGATCAGTCCTACAGCATGTGACAGTAATTTGGAGCGCTATGTGAGTAGGTGACAATAGCCCAATGTCCTTTTGGTACGGATGATACCGTATAGGAGGGGAAAATAGTCTTTTTGGTGGTTCTAAGCTACAAGTAAGAGCTTCCATGGCTATTTGAGCAAGGTAGCAACAATTGTTAAGTATTTCTCACGATAAAACTCTAAAATTTCTCTCTACAACATTCTCTCTCATCCTGCCAACCATCTCTTAAGTTATCTTAGCAAAATCCAGCTACTTGTTATCAAAGGTTGAGATATTTCGAAGTCTCTGTTGTAAGCTTTAATTTACAGTAGATATTAGGGTTTGACAATCACCTCGAGATGTGTACTCAAAATTCGAGTAGAAGTGAAATTAAGAAATTTCAAGGAGATTCAAGAGGCCAGGTAGCCAATGTCAAGTTTGGGGCTGAATTTGTCTTTCAAGGAGTAGGGTGAAGGCCAATCCCTTAGTAAACGAAGGGGCAAATTGGTTTGGAGGCTTTTTGGTAAGTTTTGACAGCAAGAGAAGTATTGGGAAAAATCCAATGCTTGATCTTGGACAAGACATGTAGTATAGGCAACAATATGAGAATGTTGATTTAGACGAATGTAAGGATCCTTCTAGGTGGTTTGAAGCTGATGATTAGCAAGAGAAAAAATAAATTTGATGACGGGTTTAAAGATTAGTTGAGGACACTAGTTGAAATATTTATGCAATTGGTAAATGATCCTTAGTTTATGGAATTTTGGAAACGTTAAAGAAGGGTAGCAAAGGCAAGAAGAGAAAATTTACTTTAAAAGTTTTAGGATAGTAAGATGCATCAATTGAAGAGCCAATACAGTAGCATGATGCTTCAAATATGGATAGTAAGCATAAGCAAATGATGCAAGTGGGGCAATTGATACATATGCAAGGCCAACTTGAAGATGTCAATTTAATGGTTCTTGGATAGTACGATATGCATGCAATGATATGACAACTATGGTACTTTGGTGGTGTTACTAGTCGCCATGCTGTAGTGGGTTATGAGCCCTATGTATTCGGGGGAGTCCACCTATAAGAAATCATCTATATAACATGCATTCAAAGGATATTAAGAAATACACTTTCTTTACATGCTATAAGTCCTTAAAATGATCCCATTTACTTTACTAAACTTATAGATTTTTTCAACTTGTAATTAAAAATTTCCTTTTGTAAATATAATCTTGTAATTTTTACTAAATATAATACATTTTTTTTGAACTCATGTGGTATCTTATATATTGTGTAAGGTAGACGTCCCATGCCTATATATAACAATATTGACATGATACTGATCATGCAAATGCTCCGTACAGTGTTGGTCATGAGAAAAAAAATGCAGCTAGTAATGTATGCAATGTATGGGAAAATGTGTTTTAGTATGGGTAGTAGTTTGTAAATTCCTATGCATAGTTACATTGCAATAGTCCAAAGAATGCAAACATGAATGTTTTCTAATGCATGTGGTGCTCTAGCATGCCAAGTACATATGAGGGGCTAGTCAAATGGATGCAATGTTGCATATTAGTTGAGTTCAAATTGTAGCAATGTGAACGTGTAAAGTATCACAATGCTTAAGGGAAAGAAAGGCATACAACTTAGTGGAGATTTCGAGCTAAGTAAAGTTAGAGGTAAAGTTTCTATATGCTTCTTGGTGAAGCTACTACATTATTTCACTAATAGACTAAGTGGATGAAAAAGGATGACTTGGCAAACCATCAACAATTGTTGCAACTTTACGAAGATGGCTTTCAATCCTCAGAGCAACTTAGTCAAGTTTAGTAGAGGAGAGGTCTAGAGCATTGCTTCATACTTAAGGGGGAGGTAGCACTTCCACCAGGCCAGTTGTGAACAACTCTTGTATGTAGTGAATCTTGGATGTATTCAGTATGCATCCAAGGTACTATGTTGATGGTATGTTTGCCATAGGGTCACTACTCAATGTACTAGTCATTGTGAGATATATACGGATTAGTATGGTTGTTACTGCAACTTGGAGACTATAGTTTTACATCAGTTTGAGATTAGTTCATGAGTAAATGGGCATGAGCTTTTGCCTCAATTTTTAGATCCAATTTTGATTAGTGTCAGCTCAATTTTTGATAAGTTGGAGAATCGTTTATGATCACTTTTAGGATTAGTTTTGCATCAGTTTTTGTTTTGTTTACTGATTTGTTTTTGCAATTAGTTTGTGACCAATTCTTAGATCACCAAATGATCAGTTGATGATCACATTATGCTTTGTTTTTAAAAGTTTATGATCACATAAACATGTGCTATGGACGCATCCAATGGGTTGCTGGCAACAATTGTGGATTGTATTTCAAATTCATATCATGTTGGCATGGTTAGAGAAGAATGGCCAATGTTGTGACTGTGATGCCTTATGGAAATTCAAGTGCAATATACTTTTTCTTTAGCAGAATACAATGTAATCAAGGAGGATTGTAGAGATTTCAAAGGGGTGGTCTATTGTAAGGATGTGATTTTTTATTGCTTTGGTTAGCATTTGATTAAAAGTTAATCAAATTTGCTAATGTGACTTGGATATGTGAGGTGGAAGTAAATCATTTCACAGTGTGGGACCTCGAACCTTGAGATGTTAGTGTGAAAAACGTTTTTAGGGATTGGTGGAAGTATATTCGAGCATTGTGAGAGAGAAGGAGAGTGTTAGAGATGAATGAGAGATTGTTGATGTATTTTACATCCACCAAGGATCAGTCCTACATCATGTGATAGCAATTTGGAGCTTGCCAGGAGTAAGTGATAATATGCCAACATTCTTATGGTGGAGATGACAGAATATAGGAGGGTCCAATAGTCTTTTTTGTTGGTGATCCTAAGCTACAGATGTATCTTAGTAGTCCCAAAGGTCGATGATCCTACATATCATTGAAACAACGAAAATTCATGGCTAGTGCCCCATGTAGTTTTTGAGGGTCATGGTGCGTTGTGAATATATTTGATCTAGGAGTGATGACTACGATTGGTCAATCAATAATTTTTTGATTATTGTACAAGCACAATAATAGAAAATTTAATCCCTCCCCTCTCCCCCTTTAAAAAAACTCAATATATTATTGTGGAGCCCTATAATTTATTATGAAACATTCACATATACGTGCAAGAGCCCAATCGATCATAGAGTTCTCTCATCATGTATCCTTTGGTAGAGCTATCATTGTAGAATTTTTCAATATCTCAAGTATGGTTTCAATGAGAGAGATAGGTGGCACGAGGAGAGTTTAGAGTTATTTCTAGATTGCTTAATTACAAACTTTAGTAACTCTAATGTGGGCAAAGCATTAAGTTTTCACAAGGAAAATGTATACATTGCTCAATTTTCTCCTTCAACCTAGACCACATGAATGTTTGAATTTGGGGCATGTGAGAAAATGGTTATATATGACAAAAACAATAAAGTTCAAGCAAGAAATATGAACATTAGCCACTAGCATTAGACCTAGCCATGCCATTGTATTCCGGTACAACACTTACTTGGCCAATGCGACAATCTAGAAATAGCCATCCCTTAAGGTAAAGAAATAGTATTTCTCATGGACTTTGACGAACAGTATCCCTTAAGGTAAAGACCAAAGGTAAAGACCAAAGATGCATGCATACACACTCTTTTCCCCTCCAAAAGATCAATAGTATCATTGGCTAGCTCTCTCTCTCTCTCTCTCTCTCTCTCTCTCTCTCTCTCTCTCTCTCTCTCTCTCTCTCTCTCTCTCTCTCTCTCTCTCTCTCATCCCTCCCTTCATTATTATAGCTTGTGTGTGTTTGACTCGTTACAATTGTGCATTTTGTACATTTCTAACTTGCAACGACCATGTGAATTAAGTGTTAGTCTTTACTTTTCAAGCATGAGTATCATCCCTCGTCTTTTAAAATACAAAAATACATAAATGTCTATCTGTGTGTAAGAGGTGTTCTAATCTTTCTCATCACTTGCCCGTGCGATGCAAGGGTGGCTCTTGGGGGTGAGGGTTAGACTTGAGCTCTTGCCCTAGCAACAAGATGCACCCAAATTATTTATTTGTGGTATTGGTAGTAGTACCCAAGCCAACATGAGCTGAGACCATGCGAGAAATATCTACATCAATGAGTTTGCAACTTGAAAGCAAAGAATGTGGTTTTGAAGGACTCCCTTGATCTGGAGGGAGGGCTCCAATGTCAACCAAGTGTTGCATGCATGCTTGAAACTTGGCCTAGAGAGATGGCTAATCCCGTGTGTGAGATGTGCGACTAAGGAGCCCTTAGTGACACGATTTAGTGGTCCATTAAGAGATTTTCCTAAGTGACACCACTGGGTACTCTTGAGAATAACATTGGATTTGCCACCTAGGCACCTCTTGAGTCCACTTCGCAACAAAAGGTTCCAATCGTAAGTGATGAGGATTGACTTGAATTCAGCTAAGTTGACTAAGGCGAGCTTCGATTTAGGTGGTCTATGCTTTGAGCGAAGCTAGAGGGAAATTTGGTAGTAGATGAGGCTACAATTGCAAGATGAAGTGGAGAAAATGACAACTAGTTTGCAAGAGGATATATAAAAGGAAATTGAAATAAGGAAGGAGACGATCAAGGGAGGTATGAAGAAACACAAAATGAACTGGATGAAGAGAGTTAAACATATTTACATGCATATGCAATAGACCAAACGAAGGCCAATATTGGAAGAATGTTGTAGTATCAAAGAAATCAAGATGTTCAAGGGAAACCAAGTGTAGGTCACATATAAAGTTACATGAGTTGAACTTAATGCATGACCATGTGAAATCACCAAATGAAGATTGCTTGAAAAGAGGGCAAATGGGCAATGTATTGAAGTTGCAAAGTCATTATAGAGAAGTTTAGAAAGCCTAAGCATTGAGTTATTGTAGAAGCATAATGTATTTAGTAAATTTTAGATGTTCTCTTTTTGTGGGAATAGCGCTTTGAAGTGGATTATGAAGTATAACTAATAATTTGATGTGTATCTATTGACATATCTACTTTTAAGTTGTCTTAAAGGACCTTAATACTACTGTCTCACACACACACACACACACACACACACACACACACACACACACACACACACACACACACACACACACACACACACACACACGCACGCACGCAACACACACACACACACGCACACACACACACACGTAAAATAAGTTTTTGTTCAACCTTGGGAATAGCTTTCAAATAAATTTCAAGACATTAGATTACATCTTGATCAAATGTATTTGCAGGTCAACTCTTGGTTTAGAAATGCTCGACGCAAAGCTATTAAAGATAAACATGTCAATGGACCTGGTAAGTGTATTTCGACAATGAAACTTTCAAGTAATTCAACGTCTCTTGATTCAAGTGCTTTTGTGTGTAGGCAAAAAGGACACAAATAACGTAGGTGGAGAAACCCTTTTAGTGACAGGAGTACCAGTGGATGCCCTAGATTCAAGTTTATTGTGTGTTGAGGACACAAGCAAGGTGCATTAGGTGATGGTGTGCCTTAAATGCGTGGTACAAGTGTTCAGGGTGGATATCTTGAATAGAGTTGTCTTTGAAGCATACTCACGAAATTCACACAGATGATTAAAAAATTTGCGAGTGCTTTCATTGCATTCAAATCCTCCTAATATCTTTGCATGTGTAAAACCACCCCCTCAAGAGCTTAGAGTGAAAATGATCTCGATGTACAACAAATTTTCTCAATGGGAAGAAGCCTTGTTCATTTATTGGAAGCCAAGAAGGCATTTGAATGGGAAATTGTAACACCAAGGGTGATACATAGGCCATGAACCTTGTCAAGGAATTCCCTCACATTACTCCATCTGGGAATTTCCCAATTGGTGTGTAATTATGTTCTCATATTATGGAAACATTTGGAGTCGTACTTTTCAGACCTACCCTTCTTCATTGGTGAATGTAAAAGAAGCCATGATTAGGACATGAGAATGATATAGATTATAGTTGAAGGGAGTGTCTTTTTGCTAATTTTAATTCCTAGTTCCCACCCACACTCTGATGTACTTAATTCAAAGACTTTAATACAATTTGATGGGTTGCATCTTTAGTGGCATTCAAATTGGAATTATGCATTTCAACTATTATGCTACATGAGATTTCAATTTGATCTACAAGAGAAGCCTTGGTTAAGTATATGTGGTTAATGTTATCAAGATTGGTTTGTCTTCTATAAACCACACATAGCACACGTTCAAACATGTGCGCGCACACGCATGCACGCACACACACACACGTGTACATTTGACCATATCATTTGGATTAGAGAATAACAATGAAAATGAAAACGACTAATTATGACTAGTGCAAATAAGCCACCATCACATCCATTAAGTAAAAAATGATCTCTTGATGATCCCTCATCTAACTTGTAGGATTCCACCCTCATCAATATGATTATGTAGAAATAATTTACCTTCCGAGAGAGAGAGAGAGAGAGAGAGAGAGAGAGAGAGAGAGAGAGGAATGCATGAATGGAAGATATATTTATGTTTGGTTAAGCAAAAATATGCTTATGAGACGAGCAAGTACAATATGTCGGTCATTACTAGATGTTAAAGTGACATGCTAAAAGATTGTCAGCGATATACTATGAAAAGAAGCTAAAGATGTACAAAACAAAATAGTGCTTGTATAGGGATACAATGAGAGGATGAGATAGTATATGTTTAGCTTTGTGGTTGAATGATGTCCCTATATTTAGTACCACCTAGTCATGATTAGTGGATAGAGCGTAGTGTACATCTTGAATGAAATACTATCGAGGGTAGCATTTGGATTGGCTCTCAACTTTGCCAGTAACTACTCATATAGTTGGTAGGTCCACCTCATCTTCGTTTGATGTGGCGTTTGTGTCTAGTACCCTTGTATCCATCCGTGGTGTGTTGCTTTGATCTCGTCGGCTCTCTAGATTGTCACCCTTGTTAGTGTGGGTGTTGTGTGTGTTCACTATCTCGAAGAAATCGGTTAGTCATATACTATAAAAAGAAGGTAAGATGATGTATAAAACAAAATAGTGCTTGGATAGGGAAACAATGGGAGAATCAGGTAGTACATGTCTGTTGTGTGGTTGAATTATATCTCATATGTAGTTCCACCTAGTTAAGATCAACATACAGAGTATCATTCATCTTGGATGAAATAGTATGACGGTAGCATGTGGATTGGGCCTTCCTCTCTATCAAATGCTGCCTTTCTATCCTTGGTGGATCTCCCTCATCTCTCTTTGATGTGGCATTTGTGTCTCGTACCCTCCTTTCCATAGGTATTGTGCTTCTCTGATCTCCTCAGCTCTTTAAATTGTCACCCCTGTTTATGTGGGTGTTGTGTGAGTGGTCATTGTTTGGAAGAAATTAGTCAATTATGATTGACGTTCCCCTCTTTGTGTAGTGTGAGCTTGTAGTAGTGATGTGCGGAGCCCTTGAATCTTGACTAGGAACTAGCCTAGGTGGCACTTGTGTGGGGACTCTATGACTAGTTTGAGGGAGGTGTCTTCTCCAAATAGGAGAGGGGTTGGGGGGGGGGGGGGGGGGGGGTACCTAGCTCGGATTGTGGTATAGGCTCTCCATCTGCAAATGTAGTGCTCCTTGCTCTCCACCACCTTATAGCATAGTCTATAAATCTGATCAACTTGGGGAATGTGGGTTGCCTTTCTTGTCTAAATCTCAAGCTGGTCAGAGGCTACCCTGATGTAGCCAATGGCTACTCACCTCTTATGTGGCATGTATACATCTAGGTATCCAGGTCTCTCAATAAAGCCATGTACTATAGTCTTCTGGAAGTGATCTCTATAGTACGATATCTTTGGAGGAAGGGGTTGCATGGATGAAATCCATGTATGTTGTATGTACAATTGGTAAATGTTCTACCATATGACCAAGTTCCTTCTTGCGTGGGAGAGGTGCATGAAGGGGGAATCAGGGTCATATTGAAAGGGGTGGAGATGGTCCATGTCGATTCCATATCTTGTAATCCTTTGCTCGACTTGTGCATACCATGAAGTCTCCTATCCTACCTTCGTTAGATGCCTAGATGGTTTGAAGGCTCTCCTAGGTAGCCTATCTAGGTGCATATCATGTACTTTGTGTATGAAGTTGATAGTCTAAGAAAGGGTCTCCATCATCATAGTGGGGTGCAACAAACTCGGCTCTAATAATCTCATGGTACTAATGGTTTGCTATGGATCATCCATGAGAGCATGATGATCTTTGGTCTCTTGATCTGTGTTCATAGGTATGTAGCCAAGACGGGGGTTGAAATAGATGCACTATACATCATGACTGGTGTGATCAGTGTGTCAAATAGCCACCTCGAGGTGTGAGGTTCCTAGAAGTGTGCATGGTGGCAATGTCTCCATCATGGCCAATGGTGTGTATCCTCATGTGAGTCGATCTCTCGTTGCTTGGAATCTCCAATGTATAATTGTGAATATGCTTGGCAATTTGCATCATGTAGTTTCTCTTGTGTTTCTTCATGGCACTTGTTAGGGAGGCCTCCTAAATGCGCATGGAATGCAATCTTCCTTTACGATGCAACTTCAAAAACTATAGAAAAGAGGTTTTGTTATATCTTTGAATGGGTCCTTTCTCATTTTGGTTTCCTACTATTGCTTCACTTGCACTTTGGTCGTTGTTTTCTTGTCTTCATCTTCAATCTTCTTAGTAATGACGATCACATGTCTTGCCTACTCTCCCTCTAGTTGCACCAGGCACACAAGCACTTTGGTAAATGAGTACTTCAAAACCACCCAATCTATTTCCAAGGCTTAAACTCAATGATGTAGGCATTCCTCCAACGGTCTTGGCTTTTTGGTTGACTAGGTTCTGTGCTTCAAACATTGCTGAGAAAGACTTTGTGTACATTTGGTTGTTAGGGAAGCAGCCCAAGTATAACATCAACTCTAGGTATTGCCCTTATGTTTTAGGGGAGTTGATGAGAAATACTAAAAAGAACTCTAAGCTTGTGCACTTACGACGTATTTATTGAAGCACACATATATATGCTGTTATGAAGTTATTGGTTGTTGCTTTGAGTGTGATTCATATAATTTATTTTTTGGGGGATTGTTTGGCTTGACTCTCTTTCCACAATATATACATAAGACTAGTAAGCCACGGTTTGTTATTTATAGAAATTGTCTTTAAGTAGATCATTATAAGCCCTGAAGCATTTGATGGTTAAATCCACCCATCCAACTGATTTCTAATAACTTTCTATTGAGTGCAAATAGTCATTCATTTGAGACATAATAAAGGCATTCCCTAATGAAGAGGCATTGTGTTGAGACATAATAGGCTGAACATGATGTGATAGAGTTAATTTACTCTCACCATTTTAGGTTACACACAACTATTATTTCAAATCATGGTCTAGTGAAACCCAAAAGGGATGAAAATCCACCATCAACTATAGAGTTACAAATTATAAGATTGTACCTACGTTGAAGGGAAAGCCTTTTTTTGTGTTAAAAAATTTGGCCAATTATGCTTTTACAAGGAAGTACATATGCTCAATAGTCTTGCTCAAAGCCTCAAAACAATGATAGATAAAAGTCTCTCAAGATGGAATGGGGTGTATGGGGGAAAGAAGCCATGGTGGAGTGTACCACCATCTAGGGCCACCAACTTGAATCATGAAAAATAGGTCATGAGTACCTCCAGCGAGTAAAAAATGATGTGGGATCTCTTGATGGACTATAAATCGCTTTGCACTTGGTCCTTAGGGCCACAAAGTGAATGGATGATGGATATCTAGAGCTTTGTCAAGGGCACACATATAAAGAGACACTCACTACCAAAAATCAAGTCGATATTTTGACTTTTAGATTTGCCACCTTGTGAGGCTCCCTATAATCTCACACACTTGTGAGCAGGATGCTATGGGCCATTGTACTTGATGGATTGGCTTCAATGCGTCTGGGCCAACCACAATGCAAGAATCTATGTCTATGATGAAGAGCTATTATGCACCTTCCTCCACATCAGCTAAGCTACCTCAGATGATCAAAGGAAATGCTTTGCAGTTTCCAATAGAGTTTCTAAGCATTGTTGTAGGCAACACTTGCAAACTCCATTCTACTACATCTAAGCCAATGAACTCGCAACTACCAAGCGCTCATGTGGTAGAGGCTAGATGAAGTAGGTCACCTTAGTTGGCGGCCTCTAGCTATCCCATAGACATTGCCAAAAAGTTGAATGAAAGGCATTTGTGATGTTGTGCTATATTTAGTGCTTGTTGCACAAGGAATATACTCAAACATTTTCCCTCTAGTGTAGTATTCCTCCCTTTTTTCCAAAAAACTCAAACACTTCAGCAAAGTGCATGTTATCCCTTCATTTTTGCACAATATTTTCTATTCTATTCTCTCTTTTCACTCAATGTCTTCTTCTGCTTCATCTTCTATGTCAATGGAAGCCTCATGTCCTCGGCGTCCCTCCTCTTCTATAAGAGCAATGACAATCTACAACAATTTTGATCTTGAAAAAAATAGGTGGATTCCTTTTACCATCTCTATTGGTAGTTGGGTTATGTTGCAAACAAGGAAGAGGAGATGACACAGAAATGAATTCATTGATACCTACAAGGGTTGAGTGAAGGATTTCAAGGTTGAAGGATTGGGAAAAAAAATCAAGGAGGTGCTTATACAACATGCGTATATGCACTTAGAATTGTGTTTGTTGAATTGGCCTATTGATGAGCCACACCATAGACCAAAATATAAGCTCAAAAAATTTCAATAGGCTTGGAATCGAGTTTTTATATTTCAAAAATTTACCGAAGTTTGTATAGGGTTATAGAAATATATCCATCAAACCTTGAAGACTAGCAACCTATCGAAAGTATATTTGGAAACTTTGATGCCATTCACGGCTCTATTGGCGAGCAGTTGTAAAAAGCGACCTCTAACAGCTCATTGGTCAGGGATGAGTTTTTATAAAATGACAAATTTTACAGTGCACCATTAAGCATAATAGGATTTGGATCTCTCAACCCTCTTCCACTCCCAAGGTTGGATAGTGTAGAGTGGCCAATCCCAGAAGTAGAAACATGTGAATCTTATAGATTAAATATTTATGCAGATATTCAAACATATCTATGGCGGAATGTAGCTAGCAGACAAGTGAAGATCACAATCTTCATGCCATTACACGTTTTGTGGATTTTTCTAATGATGAGAAAGTTTAGAAAATAACATTAATGTTTATATGCAAATCGGAGAAATGTATGGACTTCTTAGGTCAGAGTTGGGATATAAAAGAAGTGTGCGGCATTATGTCCAAAGTGGAATGAAAATCTATTGTTTGCAAATATATGATTACATCATAAGATTTTATTCTGACTTTATATTATATGAGATGGCATTATGTGAATGAAAAGATTGTAGTAATCGATCAAGAATTACAAGATGATACTGATAATCCTATGCTGATGTTGGAGGTGTTTGGTTGGAGGATGAGCTCTTAACAATGCCCAGTGTATGGGAAAATGTCTCTTTACATCAAGTGTGAATGGACCTAACAAATGAGGACCTGAATATCCTAGGTGTTTATTTGTTCAAGTGCAATAGTTACAAGGTAAATAGAATATGTAATCCAAAAGTGTAGTACATTGTCTAAGATACAATTTTCCTATTTGCAAATAACATGAATCATGGTGAACTTTATGTGCAAGTGCACCAAAGAAAAGAGAGAAATACTTATTCACACTACACAAGTTTTCCTCTTACCTCTAGCTATCCAATAGTATAAATGGTAATACAGACACAAAATTGTAAGAAGGATGAAAAGTGATACAAAAGCTATTTGAATTTCATTTCCAATTATGGCAATTTGATTACAAAAGCTCTCGATTATGTACAAGCGGGCAATTTCTAATTTGAATACTATAATTTTGGCATATTTACAATCTTTGGATCCTCTCTATATCAGAATTGTCCAAATAGTCGGTGTCGTAGTCGAGTGCTCATCATCTAAGTCAATGGCATTGGGATGGGGATATGTCATTCCGACTCGGGGTTCTTGACGTGGAGCTGGAGGGTCATACACAGGTGGTATTGAGAGATTTCGATGATAAGCGTTGTTGATTAGATTTTCAACAATCTTTGCTCTAAATAAAAGAAGGTCATCATATTATGTAAAAGTTGTTAAGTGCTCACCTTGCACAAAATCATAGAAATGAGACAAGTACAAAATTTTTAAGGCTATGCGGTGTTAGATTATCAAAAAGTAAACTTACATTGTCCGTTTGTTGCCCAAGTAGATGTTCCAGGAGCAATTTTGCATTGTAGCAAACTCTCCATGCATAGCTATGGCCTTCAGCTACTCTGGCACTCTGCAAAGAATAATTCTTGTGTTGTCCAACATTTTGTGGTCTTGAACCATTGCCTTGAAGCCCTTTACTATCTTTTCTAAAGAACTATTTTGGTAAAGGAAAATAAGGTTAGTACTTTTCTTTCTCCCCCTCTCCCTCTCCCTCTCATGGAACTTAGTGCTTCACATTGTCATGGTATCCTTCACTTGAGTCAGCTAGAAAACATCTCCATGTGAGAATATCATTAACAATTAGGCTCCAGTGAGATCTATAAGGCAAGGACAATAAAGTTTGGCAATTAAAAAAATATTTGAGATAACTTAAAAATAAACATACCAAAAATACATTACCTTTCACGGTATGCTATAACCAAATGTGCGAGATCCAAATTGCAATCTCGGTACCACCAGGCACATGTCAAGATACGTTGTTCTCTCCTGGGTCAAAACTGTTGACAGGGGAGAATCTATGAGGAGAACCTTCTCTTGAACATGAGAGGGAAGGTTTACAAGAAATAAGCTACAAAAGCAAGTAAATAGTAAGATTTAGACCATATGCATACGGCAAAAACATGCAAAATTTTTAGAGTTTCACAATATCTTAAACAGTCATTACATGATCATTGATCTCGTTTTGAAGGCCTGAGAGGACTCGAATATCCTCCTCGCTAAAGCAAATGGCATTGAGTTGCTGTTGGTATGGACTTATTAGAGGCAGCACAACATCAAAAAATGGACCCATCATCTCAAGTGCCTCGTGATTGTCCTCATGCATGCTTACATGTCTCTCTCTTCTTTGTGCAGTCTCTCTCTCAACCTCTATCTCACAAGCCTCCCTTTCTTCTTCCTGGGAAACCTTTTGGCATTTAGCCTCCTAGGTTGGGAATGCGAGGGTGTGACATCAGTCACCTTCACCTCCTTGCCCTTTTTGAGGGAAGGGATCTCTTAAATTCCATTCATCTTCCTGTCCGTAATGCCTTGTGAAACTAGTAATTTGTCATGTCTCAACGTGACTAACGCAAGGGATATGAAGTCCCTAGCCATCATTGTCACCCTATGGGCATGAGCTGCCAAAATGCGGGAGTTTCATGCAAGCAATCCAATGCTGAGGCATGCCAACGAAAGTCCAGGTTTTTTGTTTCACATATATATTTAATAACCCTAGTAAATGGCATCTTTGCAATTTCAGGCTCATGGCTATTCACAATCCTCCTTAGCTCTTTAAGGGATGAGGCATATTGTTGCTACCGCTTATGGTAGGCAAAGGGGCTATCCTCTTCTTGGAATTGTTTCCGTGCTGTGAAGTTGGAATGCATTACCTTGCAGATTCTGTGTCGAGAAGCGCCCCCTCCCTCGTGTTGTGCGGTCCCCCCTCCAAAACAACCATCAAGGACCAGCACAACATGAGAGGAGGGCCTTGAGATTTTGAAACCCTCTCTGCTTGTGTTGTGCGGTTTCCCCTCCTAAAAGAAGCATGAAGGACCAACACAATGGGAGAGGAGGGCCTTGACATTTTGAACTGTCCCTCTTGCATTGTGCAATCCCTTGTCCCAAAACAAGGACCAGCATAATGCAAGACGAGGGCCTCGAGATTTTGAAACACCTCCCTCGTGTTGTGTAGTCCCCCTTCCAAAACAACCACGAGAGGGGGAGGTCTCGAGATTTGAACCCCCCTCATGTTGTGCTATTTTTCCTTGTCCCCATCCCAAACCACCAAGGACCCACACAATGGGAGGGGGGGCCTCGAGATTTTGAAACCGTTTGCCTTCTTCTCGCATTGTGGTGGTTTGTTGCCTGGCATGAAACCCCCAAGGACTCGCACAACATGAGGGGGGGTTTGAGATCTTAGACGCCACCCCCCTCGAGTTGTGTGGGTCCAAACTGCTAAGGACCCCACCCCCATAACGTGAGGGGGAGCCTCGTGGTTTTGAAACCCTCCCCCCTCCCCTCGTGTTGTCTGGGTTCTCCTTTGTTGATTGGTGTTTCTCATATAGTTGTATTTGGAGATATGGATGCTACACAAGTGTAGCACATGGAGGCTAGTCTGCCTTGCCCCAAACCACAAAAGACCCGCACAACGTGAGGGGGGGTTCAAGATTTTGGACCCCACCCCCCTCAAGTTGTGCGGGTCCACGTTGCCCTAAACCACTAAGGACCCGCATAACGTGAGTGGGAGCCTCACGGTTTTGAAACCCTTGCTCCTCCCCTCATGTTAACTGGGTCCTCCTTTGTCGATTGGTGTTTCTCATATAGTTGTATGTGTAGATATGGATGCTACACAACTGTAGTATATGGAGGGGACTCTTGAGCTTGGGAGGAGTGAAGCCAGTCCTAATGCTTTGACACAAGAGCCTACTAGTATTGAAGCTACTCCTAACGCTCTGACACAATAGTCTATGAGGAGTGGACATAGTTATGAGGAGGTGCTTGTAGATTTCCTTGGTTGAGTGGGACGAGAGCATTTGCTACCACAAGTATCCTGGGTGTTTTCTATTACTGTCTTTGCGGAGGAATGGATCAAGGCCTCGGAAGTCTACCTTGAGAAACATGAGGCCGCTTTTTTGGAGTGGATGTGTATTGGAGAGCTTCCTATCGAGGCCCTGTAGTATGTTCACATCAATGATGCCTTTGTTGATAAGCCCCAAAGAAAGAGGTTCTATAGGGTAGTGCTAAGGGTTCTTAAAGACATGAAGAAGATAGATCTACAGTGCCTTGCACACAATCAAAAAGAGCCATCTCATCGACTACTTTCACAGGTTTGTATATTTTATGCATGTGTTTCTAGGGGATGAAGGAAAAGAGCCTGCCCAAGACATAGAAAATACACAACAACTCTATGAAGTGGAGACAAAGGGAGTGCAAGAGCTTTCATAACAAGTAGATGTGGCGAGTGAGAGGGAGCAAAGTCCTCAACTCGATGTTGAAGCTTTGAGAAGGGAGAACATAGAGATGGTGGGTTCTATTGTTGAGTAGGAGGTTGAGAAGGATGTTGGTGAAGTTCCCACAACTTTGCTCCCCTCCTTCCTTATTGGCGAAAGGTAATATGTTCTCCTATTCGATATCTAGGCCCTTTTAACATCATGGAGGACTATTGCCTAGCCATTGTTACACAGAATCAAGAAACATGTTCTAATCTGATTGTACCAGATTGGGATAAGTATCTTCTTGTGGATTCAAATGTCAAGGAAATGGAATACCTCTCCGTAGCAAAGACTTTGACTATGATATACAAGGATGCACTCCGATATAGTCATCCATTCCTTCACAGGAAGAGTTCAAGGCAACATAGAAAAAATTGAATGTTTCTCATTTGGGCAGATTAAACAAGGACTTGACTCCTAAGTCCTTGCAAATTGGCCAATCATCCATTCAAATATGGAGTGCGGAGTTTATCATTTGAGATGAAAATTAGAAGGTTTGTTTCACAAACTATGTTCGTTTGGATACCATGTTGATTTCCACAAAAATTTTCCTAAGACTCACTAGGTATCTTTTTTATTTTTTAGCTTGTCGTGTACAAAGATGGTTTCATTGATTGTGCAAGTGGCAAATGGAAGGGAGGTTTAGGGAAGGACTTTGCCTTGGGCCATTACTTCAAAGACCTCACCTTTCCAAAGTTCGTTGTGTTCCACCACCAATTCTCAAGGGACAATGCAGAGGTCCCTCTTTTTGCATTGAAGACCTTGTCAATATATCTTGGAGGGTATCCTATTAGGTGGAACATAGACAAGATAATGTTTTTGGAGAAACATGAAGCTATGAGAACTTTTTTGTCAAGGCCCCAGTTTCCAGAAACTACATGCCAAATACCACTTAGCGTATCCATCATTCGGGCTGATGAGTGTGGGATCAAGGATCCCAATATGCTTGCAGAAGATGGAAAAATGCACTTGCTTAGAAGTAGATCAATTCCAAAAATTGATCAACAATATTTAAATGAACTCAAGCAACAAGTACAAGAAGAAACTGGGACATCTTTGAAGAGGCCAAGAGTAGAGGAGTGAGCTTCAATTATCGTGTACTCAAGAATAGTGGTTTTTCGAAAAAATTGAGTTGTATATTTGTTATGTGAAATGTTTCTTCCAAAAATAGATAATTGGTAAGTATTCCTATGTGTCAAAATTTCTACAAACACCCCAAGTATTTATGAGGAACGGTTGGTTATGGGTATCCAAGTTTTTCCTTACGTGTGTTTAGTTTGTTGCCACAAAGTATGTTCGATTGATGCATCAAAATTCTCCCATGATTCTTTTCTTCTTTGTCTCTCCAAATGTTAAAGTACTTTGTTGATTTCAAATGTTCTTAGTTCTTCTTTTCTACTAGCTCTATGGACAAGCTTTATGTATTTCCATTGGTGTTATTCTTCCAAACTGTTGGCTTTCTCTACTCCTCCACCATGTCTTGTGTGACTGAAATAGTCACTACTCGCTTGATAATGGGTTTTCTCCATGCCTTGAGTTGACCATAGTGATCAATTGCCATATTCCTTGGCAAACCAAGGGGTGTGGTTATATAAAATGTGCTATCAAATCATAAGAAAGGAAGCTAGAATAGTGCTTCATGCACCTGCGATTAAGCAATTATACTCTATCAGATATTATGAAGATAACGTACCATGTAGTGGGTAATGTTTTGATTTGTCCATGCACTAACCATTGATTGTTTAAATTCATCCAATGTTGTTTCAAAGGCATGGTAGTCATTTGAGTTCCATGTGTGCATCTCACAAAACTTAAAGATTGTATCTAAAGAGTTCCAAATGTTGGCTGCACGTGATCGTGCTTCACCACTATTAGCATGGTTCACAATTGCATTGTGGATGCACTTCCACCTATTGAATTGAATTCTTTGAGTGGAATTTTTTACTTGACTTAGATTATTGAAAGGTTGCGGAGATAAAAATCTCCGTACTTTCACACCCCCAACAGAGAGTTTCTTTGGCATGTCTTAACCATCCTTTGATATTTTCTTGTCCCTTTCAATCTTCACATTTCCACCATGCAAACCAATGTCTGATAATGGCTTCTCAAGTGCTGCAATTACCTTGACTTGCGTAGATGTAACGTGCTCGCTGTCCAAGCATGCTTTTAGCGGTCCATCAAGAGATGAATCTAAGTGATACCACCCGACACTCCCATGGAATGTTACTATGGGGTTTGTTGCCTAGGGTTTCTTGAGTCTGCCTCGCAATGGAACGTTTGCGGTCGAACCCACTAGGATCGACCTAAACTTTGGGTTCCTAGTGGTCAAGGTCTGATAATGGCTTCTCAAGTGCTGCAATTACCTTTACTTGCGTAGATGTAACGTGCTCGATGTCCAAGCATGCTTTTAGCTGTCCATCAAGAGATGAATCTAAGTGATACCACCCGACACTCCCATGGAATGTTACTATGGGGTTTGTTGCCTAGGGTTTCTTGAGTCTGCCTCGCAATGGAATGTTTGCGGTCGAACCCACTAGGATCGACCTAAAATTTGGGTTCCTAGTGGTCAAGGTCTCCTAACAACATTCTAGTATCATGGATCTTGGTCATCTTGCTTTTCGCAAAGATACCCAAGCCGAAGCAGATCCAAGCTACACTTGGTTCAAAGAGAATGGAAAACAAGAGGGCATGCGCTACTCAAGCTCTCTACTTGTAGGATATAGTTCCATTCCGGTTCTATAAAATGGCATGAATCACGTTTCCAACCTAACACTTTCTAAGGGTCGGGACGTTGGTAAAACCTTGTGAGAAGCCTCCCAGTTCTCTGGGACCACCCTGCCGTAACATGGACCCATTACGGGTTTTGCCCACCCGCTTCCTGCAGTAGGCATTCTTTAGTTATCTAATTAGGTCGGATCACATTTATATGTGACATTTAAAATCAGCTTCCTTAATTATAGAGAACACGATTTGTTTGCGTAACTTATAGCATTGATACAAAAATAGTGCAAGCAATCCTTTTTGACAAACAAGTTCAAAGAAATTCCTTAACTTATCTTCAAGTTAATCTTTGTCTCCTACCTATACAGGAGCAATTATATATATCTCTTCTGCCGTGCAGAAGTAATTGGTCCAAATTACATGACACCACAATTTTCATACTTTATCTAGAATAGGATCTTCCAATGCCACAAATGTTGGGTGCTCACGACAGTCTTCAACTCCGTTCCGAAATGACAAGGGGTGTCCAGGACCCACAAGTGGACTAGGAGTGAGACACCATTTCCGTGGTTGGACTTCTCACAACTTGACCTTTGGCCTGTGAATCGAGCAATGTCCTTCCCGAGTTGAAGTGCGGTGTGACCTTGGAGACGATCCATTTGCACAAAATATCCTTTCTTTAATTAAGAATCAAGCACAATCAGCCTAATATCATCTTCCAAGAAAACATTAATTTATCCCCATGGCAACTTTTCATCACAGCCCTTGCCATGCATTTACCATCAATCACAAGCACTTGGACTAATCATCCGAACCACAATCCAACAAATAGTTGAATGTAAAAGCATTTAGGGTGTTGTTCAATCAACCAACGAAAACAATGATATTCTTTCCCCAAACATTGCAGGAATAGTTGCGATAACCTTTCGAACAAATATTTGCTCTCCCCCTTTGGGTCAAAGTGCGATACTAGAAAGAATATTAACTGGAATTTATCTTCTTTTCCCCTAAGGCAAAGAACACGATACAAATTTGTAACGATGCAAGACTATCTTCCAATTTAAAATAATCCCTAAATTATTGTGCGAGTTGTAATCAACTCATGGTTTGGCAGTATAAGTGGTAAACTCCTTGACCATTATTTCATGCGAAACCTTCATAGGATGGATGCAAGACTTGAATGCAAGATCAATCTGTGTACCATCGATGTATATTTTTGTATAATCTTTTCCATGCATGTAGCATCTATGTGCATAACCCTCAAGGTAACCTTATATGCTCTTCATGCTACGTATGATTTTGTTACATAGCACTAGGATGCAATGATTGTATTTGGGTACAAGGGTTTGTGCGAACCTCAATGTGCCATATGTATAAATCTATGCAAGGTGATCTATGGTTGCGGAAAGAATTATCCTATAATCCCCTATGAGCTCATTAACTATTGAAAAATAAATTTAGGTTTCTTGTTAAAATGAACTCATGCACATGCCAAAGCAATATAACCTATGTCTCAATGAATTGTAGAGATGGCAATTAGTATCTAGATATTCAGATATGAATTATCCATACCCAACGTTGTATTCGTATTAGTAGTATGCCCTAGCCAATGGCTCCATTGTTGGATGTGGGATTACCGTTGGTGCATGTCTCCCTCCGTTTGGGGGCCATATTTTTGGCTTATAAATCTCTCTCTCTCTCTCTCTCTCTCTCTCTCTCTCTCTCTCTCTCTCTCTCTCTCTCTCTCTCTCTCTCTCTCTCTCTCTCTCTCGTCAGCGAGATAGCGTGCCAGGGTGACTCTCCTCTATTGCGGGGGTTAAACTTGTGGGAAAAGGGGAGAAGAACAAGTGTGTGTGGTCACCCTCTAAGGAGGGGAAAAGGACGAGACCCTTGGAATATTCCTCTCTCTCTCTCTCTCACCCTCTCTCTCCTTCTCTCTCTTTGTCACTCTCTCTCTCCCTCTCTCTTTATCAATCGGTGGCAGGGGGGTAAATAATGTGATCCCTCATTCGCTTAAGGAAGGGGGGGGGGGGGGGGGGGGGGGGGGGCGGGGAGTGGAGTGGTGGTGGCATCTCCACCACCTATCTATTTTGCATGGCGGCAGGGAAGTTTGTAGGTCCGTGGCCTCCTCCTCGACTACACATTCATCATCGACCTTTCCTTCATCATCATCACGATCTTTGTCATCGCCACTTTTTCTTCTTCCTTGTCAACGTCATCATCTTTCTTTCCCCCCCTTGTCACTTGTTCGGCGACGAGAGGGGGGAGGTTTTTTTTTTTTTTTTGAAATTAAATCTATTAACGGGGAGGGTGTTCCTATGGCCCGTGGAACACACGTGTATTACATCCTCTCCCCCTTAGAGAACTCGAGATGTTCGCATCTCTGAAGAATTGGGGAAGAAAAACGGGTTTAAGACCTATGGGTTAGGACCCATCATGCGTCCTTTGTGCTACTCTTAATGACTCAAGTAGTGCAACTCATATTATTGCAATTAACCGTAGGTACAAGTGTAGGATTTATTCCCAATATAGCTTGTATTACATGTTGATAAAACTTCTAGGATTTCTAATCATCCTGAAAAGGTATAATGGGCTCCAGGTCTTTGTCTTCATTTGATTCCTCTTTATATCCATAGACTGCACCTATGTAGCTTTGTTTTCTTGGAGGTTCAATATCTTTTGGACTTAAGTTAGGGTAGTCTGCTTGGACATGCTCTAGCTCATTACAGTGGAAGCATCGGCCATTGGGATATCTCCTACGGATGTGCTTATCTCTCTGCACATGTGGCATCTCTTGTTCTGATGTCGGGAGTCCTCTTTGTCACAATTACTTGGTTTAAGTCCTTGGATGATTGGTTTTGCTTGGAGTAATGCATCTTGCAAGTCTATTGGATGCATTGCTTCAAGACGATGGTTCAGAGGAGTGTTCAGGCCATGGCAAAACTTGGATACTTGCTGCGTAATATCCATAGGCGGTGCGTATTTTAGTAGAGTTACAAACTTTGAGTAGTCGGCTCCCAAGGTCAATTACAGCTACTTTAGCTTGAAGAATTCATTCATCCTCAAAGTTTGGTAGGTTGGCGGAAGGTATCGTCCGCTTACAACATCTTTTAGCTGAGCCCAAGTGGTGACAATGGCTTCAGAAATACCTTGATCTTTGCACCATTGCTTCGACCATATTCGAGCTTGGGTAACAAACTTAAGTTGGGCTACCATTGCTTCATTCATTGACTCAATCCATATCTCTGCCTCCTCTACGACGTCTATCCCTTCTACACCAAAATTGAGTGTCTTAATTTTCTTGAGAAGGAAAAATTTCTTTTGCATGTCAGTATTCTTGGGTGTAGAAGGTGCCTGACAATCAAGCCATACCACTTAGGTTATTCTGTTTAGGATATGTCTACGAACCATACATTAATCAATCCCATATAATTACAAAGTTTTACTATGATACCAACAGTAGCGTGCCCACCTATCCACGCACGCTATTAGCAGTCCATTGAGAGATGAATCTAAGCGACGCCGCCCAACACTCCCATGGAATGTTATAGTGTTTGTTGCCTAGGGTTTCTCAAGTCCACCTCGCAACGGAATGTTTGTGACTAAACCTACTAGGATCGACCTGAAATCTGGGTTCTTAGTGGTCAAGGTCTGTTAACAACATTCTAGTGTTAAGTCTTGGTCGTCCTTCTTTTCCTAGAGATACCCAAGCTGAAGCAGATCCAAGCCGCACTTGGTTCAAAGAGAATGTGAAACAAAAGGGAATGCACTGCTCAACCTCTCTACCTGTACGGCATAATCCCATTCTAGTCCCCTAAAACGATCTGAATCGCGTTTCCAACCTAACACATTCTAAGGGTTGGATGTTGGTAAAACCTTGTGAGAAGCCTCCCAGTTCTTTGGGACCACCTTGCCGTAACATGGACCCATCGGGGGTTTCGCCCACCCACTTCCCTCGGTACGCATTCTTTAGTTATCTAATTAGGTCCTATCACATTTATGTGTGACATTTAAAATCAGCTTCCTTAATTAAGCCTTCTAGGGAATATGGTTCGTTCGCGTAACTTATAGCACTGACACGAAAATAGTGCAAGCAATCATTTTTTACGAACAAGTTCAAACAAATTCCTTAACTTATCTTCAAGTCAATCTTTGTCTTTTGTCCATACAAGAGAAATTATATATATCCCTTCTGTCTTGTAGAAGAAACTGGTCCAAATTACATGACACCACAATTTCCATCCTTTATCTAGAATAGGATCTTCCAATGCCACAAATGTTGGGGGACTCACGATAGTCTTCAACTTCGTTCCGGACTGACAAGGGGTATCTAGGATCCACAAGTAGAGTAGGAGTGAGACACCATTTCCGTGGTTGGCCTTTCAAAACTCGACCTTCGGCCTGTGAATTGAGTAGTGCCCTTCTTGAGTTGAAGTGCAGTGTGACCTTGCAGATGATCCACTCGTGCAAAATATCCTTTCCTTAATTAAGAATCAAGCACAATCAAGACAATCAACCTAATATCATCTTCCAAGAAAACATTCCTTTATCCCCATGGCAACTTGTCATCACCGACCCTTGCCATGCATTTACCATCAATCACAAGCACTTGGACTAATCATACAAACCACAATCCAACAATTAGTTGAATGTAAAAGCATTTAGGGTGTTGTTTGATCAATCAACGAAAACAATAGTATTCTTTCCCCAAACATTGCAAGAATAGTCGCGATAACCTTTCGAACAAATATTTGCTCTCTCCCTTTGGGATCAAAGAGCAATACTTGGCAGGATTTTAACTTGACTTTATCTTCCATTCCCCTAAGGCAAAGCAGTTGTAATCAACTCATGGTTTGGCAGTACAAGGTAAACTCCTTGACCATTATTTCATGCGAAACCTTCATAGGATGGATGCAAGACTTTAATGCAAGATCAATTTGTGTACCATCGATATTCAGGTTACTTGTTAAAATTAACTCATGCGCATGCGAAAGTGATGTAACTTATGTCTCAATGAATAGCGGAGATGGCAACTAGTATATGGATATTCGGATATGAAATATCCATACCCGATGTTGTATTCCCAGTTCAAAGTGCTATTTGGTGCCTGTAAATTGCAATCGGGATGCACACAATTTCTCCAATCCTTCTTTTTTTTGCATGAAATCTCCGAAACTAACTGAAAAAGCCTCTTGCTTTTTGCATGTCACCCTATTCGAAAAGTTTTTATAGCTTTTTAGGATATTTACAAGAAATAATATCCAAAATATCAAAAATAGACTAAACTTGTCTAAAAATCTAGTATTTTTGAACCATCCATACTATGGACACTGATACTTATAACTAATATGGCATTGACTCTCTAGATCAATAAGAAAACTGGACGACAATGCACTCTAGAGTTTTTCACACTATGTCTATGTAGTGACACGACATCCACCCCCTGTAAACTTACGCATCCTCCGGTATGTGCCTTCAATGCACCACCCGGGTGAAACACCCACAGTGTCAACTTGTCACTCATTATGCACATAAGAAGGCATCCCCCTAGATCATAGGTCAAAATACTTAGTATTTGTACAGCTCTTGAGCCATACCTAGTACCCCTCTAGGGTCATAAGGCCTTGGGTGCGTATCATACACTACAGGCTGTTAAATCTCCATATACATGCTATCAATGCACCCATCAACAAATACATAGCAACATGCTTGCTCTTTCAAAGTTGAGCACATGGAAATCTGCTTATACTGACAATTGCATACATATCAAACATAAAGTGAGCCTCACTTGCATCCAACACATTCTCACCATCACCGAAAATAGTGAAGTACATATCTTGAAGCATCTTTGAATTGCCTATCAAGGCCTTTGATAAAGCATCTGAAACAATTTCCAACTGTGGAGCATTACATCTAACATCTAAAGGTATATCCTCAAGATCATGAACTGTGTCATAAACGATAATTGTATCTTGCAAATCATGTGCATTCAACAAGTCACTAATCTCCATTTGAGTCCCTGCAGCAAGTTATGCCCTCTTTTTGCTATCATGTTTTTATCTTGACCAACCTCTTCCATAACATGCTCGGGAGGTGGCTGATTTGTAGGTTTAGGCTGATCTACACTTCTTGTTGTCACTCTCTTAGATGCCCCTATGCTATCTTCATCTCTCTTTTGTTTCTCTTCCACAAGTACATCTATGTCTTCACCTTTTGCTAAATATGCATTCACTGAATATGCATCTACTGGTGATTTTCAACCAATTATGTCACGAATGTCTTGCTGTGGGAGCTTTCACTCAACTGCCAAGACCCACGGACCGCTTATTATTCCAAGCATTCCAAGGGAGCTCTAATGGCTATCTCTCACCTAGCCGATGCGCCGTCGATCCTACGAGTGTAGTGAGCTTACCTTGATGCTTGATCGAGTACCCTCCTTTCTCTTGCACTCCGGTAGCTCCATGATTCTTGATGCTAGCTCAAGCATCCTCAAGCCTCCTCCATCTCCAAGCTCCATCCTCCATAGCCGCGCGCGCGAGAGAAGAGAAGAGAAGAGAAGCCAAGAAGAGAAGAGGAGATGGTGAAGAGCTTCACCCACTTGATCCCTCACTCCCACACACTCACTTCCTCACACTCTCACACACTCTCTCTCAAGAGCACACACACAAGCAAGAAGAAGAGAAGAAGAGAGAAAGAAGAAGACTCCTTTTGCCACACACCAAAGAATGAGCGTCTCATTCACTTTTCAACTTTGTATACAAACCCTAAATCCCTTTTGGGCAGTCATCCCATTTTTCCCTTTTTTACATGGTCGGCCGTAGCCTAGGCCCTTTTTTCCATTTCCCACCACTCTAATTTTATCATATTCCCAACTAATGCGTACAATTTGCACAGGAGCGAGCCTGGCGCTCTTGTACAAGGATTCGGGAGCGCTTCCATATTTAATGGTGCGCCTTTTACTCTTTTGTTGTCTTGGGGCGACACTGAGACTTTCTGAGGGTCGTGCCCAAACGTTTAAATTTTTCAGGGTCTGGTTACCGGTCAAGGCGCGTTTTTCTGCTTTTATCTTGCGCCTTTTTGCTATTTCCTTTTTTCCATTTTCCGCTCCTCTGTGCTGCGGGAAACACGGTAACATTACCTCCCTCCTAGCCAAGTGCCAGTCCCATGGCACTGCGGTGGGAAGTAGTCGCTAGTTAGGTCTGCTGCTAGGCAAAATTGGTAGGTGGATGTCACTGCTTCCAAGGTAGTTGTGTGAATGAGAGGTGATGGAGTTTAATGACAATGACCAGGAGAGATTCCGGCGTGCTTTAGGCTTCATGAAGATGCTTGGCCTCTCTCATACAGTTGTGGCGTCCATTTTGCGACGGCTGATTGGGGTTCCAGTTGGCTGGTGGAAATCATGTAGCCGGTCGTCCCTTGCGCATCAGAAATGCTTGAAGCAATAAGAAATCCATTAGGAGGATGGTTTTGGAGGGATTTATCCTGGAGAAGCCCCCTCAAACTCTGTCTTGACAAAGATATGGTTTGTCTTCGCATTGAAAATCTGTCTTTGATTTGAAGATCTTTGTCTTTGAGTTGAAGGTCTTCAGTATTGCGTTGAAGATCTTCAACCTTGCATTGAAATTCTTCAGGCTTGTGGAATCAATAAGCTATCCGTAGATCTTGAGGCGTTGGGCATGCATCTTTGAAATATGAGGTTCCAAGATCTATGCCAATGGCAGATCTATCGTGATTTGGTTCAATCATGGTAGCCATCAGCAGGCAGATGGCTGGACATCGGCACATGGAAAAAGTTTTGGTCATTAAAGGATGTCGTGGGTGATCCTCTTCAGTGGAGTAGCCACTTCTTGAAACTCGAACATAACCTGCAAGAAAAGTTGTGCACTCCCTAATGTGTGTGTCTGCCTCTCCGTGTAGTGCGTGGTGCCAGTGGCAGTGGAACTAGGAGATGGGTCTAACCTTGGGCAAGCCCTTGGTAATGTCCCACACTTTGAGGACCCAGTTCGTGTGTCATTGGAGGTGCGGTGCAAGTCTTAGGGTGACGGGTCTGAAAGTCCTGCCCTTGATGTTCCCTAAGTGTGAAGTGGGGAGGGGGCTAGGGAAAACCCTAGGTGCAGTGACTCTGGTGCACTTCTCTTATGAATGGAAGATATATTGACGTTTGGTTAAGCAAAAATATGCTTATGAGACAAAAGCAAGTACAATATGTCGGTCATTACTAGATGTTAAAGTGAGATGCTAAAAGATTGTCAGCGATATACTATGAAAAGAAGCTAAAGATGTACAAAACAAAATATGCTTGTATAGGGATACAATGAGAGGATGAGATAGTCTATGTTTAGCTTTGTGGTTGAATGATGTCCCTATATTTAGTACCACCTAGTCATGATTAGTGGATAGAGCATGTCGTACATCCTGAATGAAATACTATCAAGGGTAGCATTTGGATTGGCTCTCAACTTTGCCAGTAACTACTCATATAGTTGGTAGGTCCACCTCATCTTCGTTTGATGTGGCGTTTGTGTCTAGTACCCTTGTATCCATCCGTGGTGTGTTGCTTTGATCTCGTCGGCTCTCTAGATTGTCATCCTTGTTAGTGTGGGTGTTGTGTGTGTTCACTATCTAGAAGAAATCGGTTAGTGATATACTATAAAAAGAAGGTAAGATGATGTATAAAACAAAATAGTGCTTGGATAGGGAAACAATGGGAGAATCAGGTAGTACATGTCTGTTGTGTGGTTGAATTATATCTCATATGTAGTTCCACCTAGTTAAGATCAACATACAGAGTATCATTCATCTTGGATGAAATAGTATGAGGGTAGCATGTGGATTGGGCCTTCATCTCTATCAAATGCTGCCTTTCTATCCTTGGTGGATCTCCCTCATCTCTCTTTGATGTGGCATTTGTGTCTCGTACCCTCCTTTCCATAGGTATTGTGCTTCTCTGATCTCCTCAGCTCTTTAAATTGTCACCCCTGTTTATGTGGGTGTTGTGTGAGTGGTCATTGTTTGGAAGAAATTAGTCAACTATGATTGACGTTCCCCTCTTTGTGTAGTGTGAGCTTGTAGTAGTGATGTGCGGAGCCCTTGAATCTTGACTAGGAACTAGCCTAGGTGGCACTTGTGTGGGGACTCTATGACTAGTTTGAGGGAGATGTCTTCTCCAAATAGGGGAGGGGTTGGGGGGGTACCTAGCTCGGATTGTGGTATAGGCTCTCCATCTTCAAATGTAGTGCTCCTTGCTCTCCACCACCTTATAGCATAGTCTATAAATCTGATCAACTTGGGGAATGTGGGTTGCCTTTCTTGTCTAAATCTCAAGCTGGTCAGAGGATACCCTGATGTAGCCAATGGCTACTCACCTCTTATGTGGCATGTATACATCTAGGTATCCAGGTCTCTCAATGAAGCCATGTACTATAGTCTTCTGGAAGTGATCTCTATAGTACGATATCTTTGGAGGAAGGGGTTGCATGGATGAAATCCATGTATGTTGTATGTACAATTGGTAAATGTTCTACCATATGACCAAGTTCCTTCTTGCGTGGGAGAGGTGCATGAAGGGGGAATCAGTGTCATATTGAAAGGGGTGGAGATGGTCCATGTCGATTCCATATCTTGTAATCCTTTGCTCGACTTGTGCATACCATGAAGTCTCCTATCCTACCTTCGTTAGATGCCTAGATGGTTTGAAGGCTCTCCTAGGTAGCCTATATAGGTGCATATCATGTACTTTGTGTATGAAGTTGATAGTCTAAGAAAGGGTCTCCATCATCATAGTGCGGTGCAACAAACTCGGCTCTAATAATCTCATGGTACTAATGGTTTGCTACGGATCATCCATGAGAGCATGATGATCTTTGGTCTCTTGATCTGTGTTCATAGGTATGTAGCCAAGACGGGGGTTGAAATAGATACACCATACATCATGACTGGTGTGATCAGTGTGTCAAATAGCCACCTCGAGATGTGAGGTTCCTAGAAGTGTGCGTGGTGGCAATGTCTCCATCATGGCCAATGGTGTGTATCCTCATGTGAGTCGATCTCTCGTTGCTTGGAATCTTCAATGTATAATTGTGAATATGCTTGGCAATTTGCATCATGTAGTTTCTCTTGTGTTTCTTCATGGCACTTGTTAGGGAGGCCTCCTAAATGCGCATGGAATGCAATCTTCCTTTACGATGCAACTTCAAAAACTATAGAAAAGAGGTTTTGTTATATCTTTGAATGGGTCCTTTCGCATTTTGGTTTCCTACTATTGCTTCACTTGCACTTTGGTCGTTGTTTTCTTGTCTTCATCTTCAATCTTCTTAGTAATGACGATCACATGTCTTGCCTACTCTCCCTCTAGTTGCACCAGGCACACAAGCACTTTGGTAAATGAGTACTTCAAAACCACCCAATCTATTTCCAAGGCTTAAACTCAATGATGTAGGCATTCCTCCAACGGTCTTGGCTTTTTGGTTGACTAGGTTCTGTGCTTCAAACATTGCTGAGAAAGACTTTGTGTACATTTGGTTGTTAGGGAAGCAGCCCAAGTATAACATCAACTCTAGGTATTGCCCTTATGTTTTAGGGGAGTTGATGAGAAATACTAAAAAGAACTCTAAGCTTGTGCACTTAAGACGTATTTATTGAAGCACACATATATATGCTGTTATGAAGTTATTGGTTGTTGCTTTGAGTGTGATTCATATAATTTATTTTTTGGGGGATTGTTTGGCTTGACTCTCTTTCCACAATATATACATAAGACTAGTAAGCCACGGTTTGTTATTTATAGAAATTGTCTTTAAGTAGATCATTATAAGCCCTGAAGCATTTGATGGTTAAATCCACCCATCCAACTGATTTCTAATAACTTTCTATTGAGTGCAAATAGTCATTCATTTGAGACATAATAAAGGCATTCCCTAATGAAGAGGCATTGTGTTGAGACATAATAGGCTGAACATGATGTGATAGAGTTAATTTACTCTCACCATTTTAGGTTACACACAACTATTATTTCAAATCATGGTCTAGTGAAACCCAAAAGGGATGAAAATCCACCATCAACTATAGAGTTACAAATTATAAGATTGTACCTACGTTGAAGGGAAAGCCTTTTTTTGTGTTAAAAAATTTGGCCAATTATGCTTTTACAAGGAAGTACATATGCTCAATAGTCTTGCTCAAAGCCTCAAAACAATGATAGATAAAAGTCTCTCAAGGTGGAATGGGGTGTATGGGGGAAAGAAGCCATGGTGGAGTGTACCACCATCTAGGGCCACCAACTTGAATCATGAGAAATAGGTCATGAGTACCTCCAGCGAGTAAAAAATGATGTGGGATCTCTTGATGGACTATAAATCGCTTTGCACTTGGTCCTTAGGGCCACAAAGTGAATGGATGATGGATGTCTAGAGCTTTGTCAAGGGCACACATATAAAGAGACACTCACTACCAAAAATCAAGTTGATATTTTGACTTCTAGATTTGCCACTTTGTGAGGCTCCCTATAATCTCGCACACTTGTGAGCAAGATGCTATGGGCTATTGTACTTGATGGATAGGCTTCAATGCGTCTAGGCCAACCACAATGCCATTGTTACACAAATTCAAGAAACATGTTCTAATCTGATTGTACCAGATTGGGATAAGTATCTTCTTGTGGATTCAAATGTGAAGGAAATGGAATACCTCTTCGTAGCAAAGACTTTGACTATGATATACAAGGATGCACTCCGATATAGTCATCCATTCCTTCACAGGAAGAGTTCAAGGCAACATAGAAAAAATTGAATGCTTCTCACTTGGGCAGATTAAACAAGGACTTGACTCCTAAGTCCTTACAAATTGGCCAATCATCCATTCAAATATGGAGTGCGGAGTTGATCATTTGAGATGAAAATTAGAAGGTTTGTTTCACAAACTATGTTCATTTGGATACCATGTTGATTTCCACAAAAATTTTCCTAAGACTCTCTAGGTATGTTTGTTATTTTTTAGCTTGTCGTGTACAAAGATGGTTTCATTGATTGTGCAGGTGGCAAATGGAAGGGAGGTTTAGGCAAGGACTTTGCCTTGGGCCATTAGCTCAAAGACCTCACCTTTCCAAAGTTCGTTGTGTTCCACCAGCAGTTCTCAAGGGACAATGCAGAGGTCCCTCTTTTTGCATTGAAGACCTTGTCAATATATCTTGGAGGGTATCCTATTAGGTGGAACATAGACAAGATAATGTTTTTGGAGAAAGATGAAGCTATGAGAACTTTTTTTTCAAGTCCCCAGTTTCCAGAAACTACATGCCAAATACCACTTAGCGTATCCATCATTCAGGCTGATGAGTGTGAGATCAATGATCCCAATATGCTTGCAGAATATGGAAAAATGCACTTTCCTAGAAGTAGATCAATTCCAAAAATCGATCAACAATATTTAAATGAACTCAAGCAACAAGTACAAGAAGAAACTGGGACATCTTTGAAGAGGCCAAGAGTAGAGGAGTGAGCTTCATTATCGTATACTCAAGAATAGTGGTTTTTCGAAAAAATTGAGTTGTATATTTGTTATGTAAAATGTTTCTTCCAAAAATAGATAATTGGTAAGTATTCCTCTGTGTCAAAATTTCTACAAACACCCCAAGTATTTATGAGGAATGGTTGGTTATGGGTATCCAAGTTTTTCCTTGCGTGTGTTTAGGTTGTTGCCACAAAGTATGTTTGATTGATGCATCAGAATTCTCCCATGATTCTTTTCTTCTTTGTCTCTCCAAATGTTAAAGTACTTTGTTGATTTCAAATGTTCTTAGTTCTTCTTTTCTACTAGCTCTATGGACAAGCTTTATGTACGTCCATTGGTGTTATTCTTCCAAACTATTGGCTTTCTCTACTCCTCCACCATGTCTTGTGTGACTGAAATAGTCGGTACTCGCTTGATAATGGGTTTTCTCCATACCTTGAGTTGACCATAGTGATCAATTGCCATATTCCTTGGCAAACCAAGCGGTGTGGTTATATAAAATGTGCTATCAAATCATAAGAAAGGAAGCTAGAATAGTGCTTCATGCACCTACGATTAAGCAATTATACTCTATCAGATATTATGAAGATAACGTACCATGTAGTGGGTAATGTTTTGATTTGTCCATGCACTAACCATTGATTGTTTAAATTCATCCAATGTTGTTTCAAAGGCATGGTAGTCATTTGAGTTCCATGCGTGCATCTCACAAAACTTAAAGATTGTATCTAAAGAGTTCCAAATGTTGGCTGCACGTGATCGTGCTTCACCACTATTAGCATGGTTCACAATTGCATTGTGGATGCACTTCCACCTATTGAATTGAATTCTTTGAGTGGAATTTTTTACTTGACTTAGATTATTGAAGGGTTGCGGAGATAAAAATCTCCGTACTTTCACACCCCCAACAGAGAGTTTCTTTGGCATGTCTTGACCATCCTTTGATATTTTCTTGTCCCTTTCAATCTTCACATTTCCACCATGCAAACCAATGTCAGATAATGGCTTCTCAAGTGCTGCAATTACCTTGATTTGCGTAGATGTAACGTGCTCGCCTATCGACTGTCCAAGAATGCTTTTAGCGGTCCATCAAGAGACGAATCTAAGTGATACCACCCGGCACTCCCATGGAATGTTACTATGGGGTTTGTTGCCTAGGATTTCTTGAGTCTGCCTCGTAGTGGAACGTTTGCGATTGAACCCACTAGGATCGACCTAAAATTTGGGTTCCTAGTGGTCAAGGTCTCCTAACAACATTCTAGTATCATGGATCTTGGTCATCTTGCTTTTCGCAAAGATACCCAAGCCGAAGTAGATCCAAGCTACACTTTGTTCAAAGAGAATGGAAAACAAGAGGGAATGCGCTGCTCAAGCTCTCTACTTGTAGGGTATAGTTCCATTCCGGTTCTGTAAAATGGCATGAATCACGTTTCCAACCTAACACTTTCTAAGGGTCGGGACGTTGGTAAAACCTTGTGAGAAGCCTCCTAGTTCTCTGGGACCACCCTGCCGTAACATGGACCCATTAGGGGTTCCGCCCACCCGCTTCCCTCAGTAGACATTCTTTAATTATCTAATTAGGTCCTATCACATTTATATGTGACATTTAAAATCAGCTTCCTTAATTATAGAGAACACGATTTGTTCGCGTAACTTATAGCATTGATACAAAAATAGTGCAAGCAATCCCTTTTGACAAACAAGTTCAAACAAATTCCTTAACTTATCTTCAAGTTAATTTTTGTCTCCTGCCTATACAGGAGCAATTATATATATCTCTTCTGCCGTGCAGAAGTAACTGGTCCAAATTACATGACACCACAATTTTCATACTTTATCTAGAATAGGATCTTCCAACGCCACAAATGTTGGGGGATCACGATAGTCTTCAACTCCATTCCGGAATGACAAGGGGTGTCCAGGACCCACAAGTGGACTAGGAGTGAGACACCATTTCCGTAGTTGGACTTTTCACAACTCGACCTTCGGCCTGTGAATCAAGCAATGTCCTTTCCGAGTTGAAGTGCGGTGTGACCTTGGAGACGATCCACTTGCGCAAAATATCATTTCTTTAATTAAGAATCAAGCACAATCAGCCTAATATCATCTTCCAAGAAAACATTCATGTATCCCCATGGCAACTTTTCATCATAGCCCTTGCCATGCATTTACCATCAATCACAAGCACTTGGACTAATCATCCAAACCACAATCCAACAAATAGTTGAATGTAAAAGCATTTAGGGTGTTGTTCAATCAACCAACGAAAACAATGATATTCTTTCCCCAAACATTGCAAGAATAGTCGCGATAACCTTTCGAACAAATATTTGCTCTCCCCCTTTGGGTCAAAGTGCGAGACTAGAAATAATATTAACTTGACTTTATCTTATTTTCCCCTAAGGCAACGAATACGATACAAATTTGTAACGATGCAAGACTATCTTCCAATGTAAAATAATCCTTGAATTATTGTGCGAGTTGTAATCAACTCATGGTTTGGCAGTATAAGTGGTAAACTCCTTGACCATTATTTCATGCGAAACCTTCATAGGATGGATGCAAGACTTGAATGCAAGATCAATTCGTGTACCATCGATGTATATTTTTGTATAATCCTTTCCATGCATGTAGCATCTATGTGCATAACCCTCAAGGTAACCTTATATGCTCTTCATGCTACGTATGATTTTGTTGCATAGCACTAGGATGCAATGATTGTATTTGGGTACAAGGGTTTGTGCGAACCTCAATGTGCCATATGCATAAATCTATGCAAGGTCATCTATGGTTGCGGAAAGAATTATCCTGTAATCCCCTATGAGCTCATTAACTATTGAAAAATAAATTTAGGTTACTTGTTAAAATGAACTCATGCACATGCCAAAGCAATATAACCTATGTCTCAATGAATTGTAGAGATGGCAATTAGTATCTAGATATTCAGATATGAATTATCCATACCCAACGTTGTATTCGTATTAGTAGTATGCCCTAGCCAATGTCTCCATTGTTGGATGTGGGATTACCGTTGGTGCGTGTCTCCCTCTGTTTGGGGGCCATACTTTTGGCTTATAAATCTCTCTCTCTCTCTCTCTCTCTCTCTCTCTCTCTCTCTCTCTCTCTCTCTCTCTCTCTCTCTCTCTCTCTCTCTCTCTCTCTCTCTCTCTCTCTCTCTCTCTCTCTCTCTCTCTCACACAGGCCAGTTTTGGTCTTTAGAAGACATTAATATAACTTTCTTTCTCTCTCTCTCTCGTCAGAGAGATAGCGTGCCAGGGTGACTCTCCTCTATTGCGGGGGTTAAACTTGCGGGAAAAGGGGAGAAGAACAAGTGTGTGTGGTCACCCTCTAAGGGGGGAGGTGGAAGTGGAGTGGTGATAGCGTCTCCACCACCTATCTATTTTGCATGGCGGAAGGGAAGTTGATCTTTGTCATCGGCCACTTTTTCTTCTTCCTCGTCAACGTCATCAGCTTTCTTTCCCCCCCTCGTCACTTGTTCGGTGACGAGAGGGGGGAGGTTAATATTTTCTTTTTCAATTAAATCTATTAAAGGGGAGGGTGTTCCTATGGCCCGTGGAGCACATGGGTATTACATCCTCTCCCCCTTAGAGAACTCGAGATGTCCTCATCTCCGAAGAACTGGGGAAGAAAAACAGGCTTAAGACCTATGGGTTAGAACCCATCATGCGTTTGTGCTACTCTTAATGACTCAACTTGTGCAACTCATATTATTGCAATTAACCGTAGGTACAAGAGTAGGATTTATTCCCAATATAGCTTGTATTACATGTTGATAAAACTTCTAGGATTTCTAAGCATCCTGAAAAGGTATAATGGGCTCTAGGTCTTTGTCTTCATTTGATTCCTCTTTATATCCATAGACTACAACTATGTAGCTTTGTTTTCTTGGAGGTTCAATATCTTTTGGACTTCAGTTAGGGCAGTTTGCTTGGACATGCTCTAGCTCATTACAGTGGAAGCATCAACGATTGGGATATCTCCTACGGATGTGCCTATCTCTCTGTACGTGTGGCATCTCTTGTTTTGATCTCGGGAGTCCTCTTTGTCACAATTACTTGGTTTAAGTCCTTGGATGATTGGCTTTGCTTGGAGTAATGCATCTTGCAAGTCTATTGGATGCATTGCTTCAAGACAATGGTTCAGAGGAGTGTTCAAGCCATGGCAAAACTTGGATACTTGCTGCGTAATATCCATAGGCGGTGCGTATTTTAGTAGAGTTACAAACTTTGAGTAGTAGGCTCCCAAGGTCAATTACAGCTACTTTACCTTGAAGAATTCATTCATCCTCAAAGTTTGGTAGGTTGGCGGAAGGTATCGTCCACTTACAACATCTTTTAGCTGAGCCCAAGTGGTGACAATGGCTTCAGAAATACCTTGATCTTTGCACCATTGCTTTGACCATATTTGAGCTTGGGCAACAAACTTAAGTTGGGCTACCATTGCTTCATTCATTGACTCAATCCATATCTCTGCCTCCGCTACGACGTCTATCCCTTCTCCACCAAAATCGAGTGTCTTAATTTTCTTGAGAAGGAAAATTTTCTCTTGCATGTTAGTATTCTTGGGTGTAGAAGGTTCTTAACAATCAAGCCATACCACTTAGGTTATTCTGTTTAGGATATGTCTACTAACCATACATTAATCAATCCCATATCATTACAAAGTTTTACTATGATACCAACAGTAGCGTGCCCACCTGTCCACGCACGTTGTTAGCAATCCATTGAGAGACGAATCTAAGCGACACTGCCCGACACTCCCATGGAATGTTATAGGGTTTGTTGAGTAGGGTTTCTCAAGTCCATCTCGCAACAGAATGTTTGCGGCTGAACCTACTAGGATCGACCTAAAATCTGGGTTCCTAGTGGTCAAGGTCTCTTAACAACATTCTAGTGTTAAGTCTTGGTCATCCTTCTTTTCCTAGAGATACCCAAGCTGAAGCAGATCCAAGCCGCACTTGGTTCAAAGAGAATGTGAAACAAAAGGGAATGCACTGCTCAACCTCTCTACCTATAGGGCATAATCCCATTCCAGTCCCCTAAAACGATCTGAATCGCATTTCCAACCTAACACTTTCTAAGGGTTGGATGTTGGTAAAACCTTGTGAGAAGCCTCCCAGTTCTTTGGGACCACCCTGCCGTAACATGGACCCATCGGGGGTTTCGCCCACCCACTTCCCTCAGTAGGCATTCTTTAGTTATCTAATTAGGTCCTACCACATTTATGTGTGACATTTAAAACCAGCTTTCTTAATTAAGCCTTTTAGGGAATATGGTTCGTTCGCGTAACTTATAGCACTGACACGAAAATAGTGCAAGCAGTCCTTTTTGACAAACAAGTTCAAACAAATTCCTTAACTTATCTTCAAGTCAATCTTTGTCTTTTTTCCATACAAGAGAAATTATATATATCCCTTCTGTCTTGTAGAAGTAACTGGTCCAAATTACATGACACCACAATTTCCATCCTTTATCTAGAATAGGATCTTCCAATGCCACAAATGTTGGGGGACTCACGATAGTCTTCAACTTCATTCCGGACTAACATGGGGTATCTAGGATCCACAAGCAAAGTAGGAGTGAGACACCATTTCCGTGGTTGGCCTTTTCACAACTCGACCTTCGGCCTGTGAATTGAGTAGTGCCCTTCTTGAGTTGAAGTGCAGTGTGACCTTGCAGATGATCCACTCGTGCAAAATATCCTTTCCTTAATTAAGAATCAAGCACAATCAAGACAATCAACCTAATATCATCTTCCAAGAAAACATTCCTTTATCCCCGTGGCAACTTGTCATCACCGACCCTTGCCATGCATTTACCATCAATCACAAGCACTTGGACTAATCATCCAAACCACAATCCAACAATTAGTTGAATGTAAAAGCATTTAGGGTGTTGTTTGATCAATCAACGAAAACAATAGTATTCTTTCCCCAAACATTGCAAGAATAGTCGCGATAACCTTTCGAACAAATATTTGCTCTCTCCCTTTGGGATCAAAGAGCAATACTTGGCAGGATTTTAACTTGACTTTATCTTCCATTCCCCTAAGGCAAAGCAGTTGTAATCAACTCATGGTTTGGCAGTACAAGGTAAACTCCTTGACCATTATTTCATGCGAAACCTTCATAGGATGGATGCAAGACTTTAATGCAAGATCAATTTGTGTACCATCGATATTCAGGTTACTTGTTAAAATTAACTCATGCGCATGCCAAAGTGATATAACCTATGTCTCAATGAATAGCGGAGATGGCAACTAGTACATGGATATTCGGATATGAATTATCCATACCCGATGTTGTATTCGTATTAGTAGTAACATCGTGGCCGGTAGCTCCATTGTTGGATGTGGGATCACCATTGGTGTGTATCTCCTTTCGTTTGGGACCATACTTTGGGCTTATAAATCTCTCTTTCTCTCTCTCTCGTTGGAGAGATAGCATGCCAGGGCGAGTCTCCTATATTGCGAAGGGGGGGTTAAACTTGCGCAAGAAGGGGAGAAGAACAAGCGTGTGTGGTTGCCCTCTAAGGAGAGGAAAAGAAGGAGACCCTTGGAATATTCCTCTCTCTCTCACACCCTCTCTCGCCATCTCTCTCTCTCTCTGTCACTCTCTTTCTCTCCCTCTCTCTCTATCAATCGGCGGCAAGGGAGGGGGGGGGGGGGGGGGGGGGGGAAGTGGAGTGGTGGTGGCATCTCCACCACTTGTCTATTCTGCATGGCGGCGGGGAAGTTTGTAGGCCTGTGGCCCCCCTCCTCGACTACACATTCATCATCATCGCGATCTTCATCATTGGCCACTTCTTCTTCTTCCTCGTCAGTGTTGTCATCTTCATTTCCCTCCCGACCACCTATTCGGCAATGACAAGGGGGAAGGGTAATTAGAACAATTTCAATTAAATCTATTAAAGGGGGTGGTGTTCCTATGGCCCGCGGAGTGCAGGGGTATTACAGTAGACCTAGGTCACGTTGTCCAAGTAAAACATATATACAAGAAAAGTAATTTCTCAATGATCCTGCACATACCATTCATTGTGCAGATATGGACTTGAGACAAGAGAATATCTAAAACTTCTCTTAAACTTGGATCTTTAAGGTGCATATTGGGTGTCTTTTTCCAATTTCTTTTGTCAAGTTTCTTTGTAGCATCATGCATGCTATATATACATGGGCTTCAAATCACTTGCTAGGTGCCACTCTACTTTGAATGTTCCAAATCCTTCCTCCATGTCTAGGATTCTCCCATTCCTTTGCTCACTAATGATTTGGGGTGTATTTATCGAATGGAAAATGCAATGCAAGGTTTCAAAAAGCTCGGATATAACTTGGAATACACACATATCATAAGTATGTGACACAACAATAGCATTAGCATAAGTAAACTTCTAATTTAAAATATATTGTTCACCTCAAAGGATCCCAGAGAGAATATATTGTTCTTTGACTAGACACTAAACCGTTTTGGATTGTGCTTTGAATTGTTGGATTGAGTGCCCTATTCATCAGGGTGATGGTGACATGTTCTAGCTTTTTATTCTTCACAATTTGGCACCCATCGAGGTTGAGTACAAATTTTAGGAGACCATCACATTCATCATGAGTCACCTCAAATAATTGAACAAAGTATGATTGTAGGGCCTACAAGTTGTAAAATATATTGTTGTATTTGTTATAAACCATTGCCTCCCTTGGTGCCAAATGATACGTATCTTCAATATGAAATGGAGCTCCTAGGAATTGTAGAACTTGATCATTCACTTGTTTTCACATTCTTTTGAGTGACGTTGGGTTTGGCAATATTGATCCTTGTAGCTTAGATTCCTTCATCTTGATGTAAAGAGATTTATAAATAGATGTGTATCCCCTACTAGATATACCTGCCTCATCCAACAAAGCTTACATATCACTTGAGCTAAGTTGACTCCCTCTCAAGAAAATCTCAATCTCCTATATTGCAAGATTTTGATACTTTGAATCCTTCAAGATTGCTTTGATAGCTTCCTTATTTAGAAGCATTTTAAAGTGTTCAATTAATGCCTCCATGCTTGAAGTCGTTTTTTCATTGGGTTGTAGGATATCCCTGTACTCACAATAAAAAATATTAAGTTATCATGAATTATTTTTCAAATACTTTATGAGATTGTGAAAAAAGTAACAAACAGCTTACTTATTTCACAGCATGTATTCTTTTCTTAATACCACCGCTTCGTAGCTTCATGTCCGTCCTGAATACTTCAAAGTTTCATGCATCATTTGCGAACCCCCAATATTGTTTCTTTAAGCCTCAATTAATCTCTCTGTTTCTCGATCTCTAAAGTAGTCTCCTTGTTTTGCAGTAATTTGTGCTTACAATGCTCCAATGTTTGCGTCAAAGAGACATTCTCCTTCTCTAACAAATCTCTTTCTAACTTGTGTACATTGCTAATGGCATCCAAATATTGAGTGTTTCCTAAGAGGCCATTACAACCATTTCTAGTGAAGCTTACTAAGGATGTAATATCCCTAAATGGAGTCACGGAGTTATGGAAATGATCTTTTGGATATAGTTTCTCATCAGTCCATAGATCTATATTCCTCTTTCCTTACAACCTAAAATGTTCTTTGGATGTAGAAGACATGAGATATGGCTTTTTTTTCTTACTTAATGACTCATACTCATGATCAATCTCAGCATGGAGGTGATATGCATCTCCCCTATAACTCTTTGATGATGATTTGGACACTGCCGTTGTCGGAGAGGTTTCAATCGAAAGGTCGTAGCCATGGGTAATCAAAGATAAAAGGAAGTAGAGAATAGGAGATAGAAGAGAAGAAAAAGAATAGACAAGAGATACACAAGTTAAAGACAAAGCTCAATGAATCAAAGCACTATGAATTGATAGAACCTGAAATTCATTGTTTGGCACTACGTAGAAGAAATCTCCAAGTACTAGATCTCCTGGAGCTCCCTTGTAGACCCAAAACATGCATCAAGATAATAGACTTTTCTCTACTACTCAAACCGCAAATTTGATGGTTCCATTGGTTCCGAAAGGGGGGTAAAACTGCATCACACATGCTCAGGATTCTTTCAGATCACTGCTTCTCCTCCCAGTTCAAAGTGCTATTTGGTGCCTGTAAATTGCAATCGGGATGCACACAATTTCTCCAATCCTTCTTCTTTTTGCATGAAATATCCAAAACTAATTGAAAAAGCCTCTTGATTTTTGCATGTCACCCTATTCTAGAAGTTTTCATAGCTTTTTAGGATATTTACAAGAAATAATATCCAAAATATCAAAAATAAACTAAACTTGTCCAAAAATCTAGTATTTTTGAACCATCCATACTATGGACACTCATACTTATGACTAAGATGGCATTGACTCTCTAGATCAATAAGAAAACTAGACGACAATGCACTCTAGAGTTTTTCACACTATGTTTGTGTAGTGACACGACATCCACCCCCTGTAAACTTACACATCCTCCGGTATGTGCCTTCAATGCACCACCCGGGTCAAACACCCACAGTGTCATCTTGTCACTCATTATGCACATAAGAAGGCATCCCCCTAGATCATAGGTCAAAATACTTAGTATTTGTACAGCTCTTGAGCCATACCTAGTACCCCTCTAGGGTCATAAGGCCTTGGGTGCGTATCATACACTACAGGCTGTTAAATCTCCATATACATGCTATCAATGCACCCATCAACAAATACATAGCAACATGCTTGCTCTTTCAAAGTTGAGCACATGGAAATATGCTTATACTGACAATTGCATACATATCAAACATAAAGTGAGCCTCACTTGCATCCAACACATTCTCACCATCACCGAAAATAGTGAAGTACATATCTTGAAGCATCTTTGAATTGCCTATCAAGGCCTTTGATAAAGCATCTGAAACAATTTCCAACTGTGGAGCATTACATCTAACATCTAAAGGTATATCCTCGAGATCATGAACTGTGTCATAAATGATAATTGTATCTTGCAAATCATGTGCATTCAACAAGTCACTAATCTCCATTTGAGTCCCTGCATCAAGTTATGCCCTCTTTTTGCTATCATGTTTTTCTCTTGACCAACCTCTTCCATAACATGCTCGGGAGGTGGCTGATTTGTAGGTTTAGGCTGATCTACACTTCTTGTTGTCACTCTCTTACATGCCCCTATGTTATCTTCATCTCTCTTTTGTTTCTCTTCCACAAGTACATCTATGTCTTCACCTTTTGCTAAATATGCATTCACTGAATATGCATCTACTGGTGATTCCCAACCAATTATGTCACGAATGTCTTGCTATGGGAGCTTTCACTCAACCGCCAGGACCCATAGACCGCTTATTATTTCAAGCATTCCAAGGGAGCTCTAACGGCTATCTCTCACCTAGCCGACGCGCCGTCGATCCTATGACTGTAGTGAGCTTACCTTGATGCTTGATTGAGTACCCTCCTTTCTCGTGCACTCCGGTAGCTCCACGATTCTTGATGCTAGCTCAAGCATCCTCAAGCATCCTCCATCTCAAAGCTCCATCCTCCATAGCTGCGTGCACGAGAGAAGAGAATAGAAGAGAAGAGAAAAAGAGAAGAGGAGATGGTGAAGAGCTTCACCCACTTGATCCCTCACTCCCACACACTCACTTCATCACACTCTCACACTCCCTCTCTCAAGAGCACACACACAAGCAAGAAGGAGAGAAGAAGAGAGAAAGAAGAAGACTCCTTTTGCCACACACCAAAGAATGAGCGTCTCATTCACTTTTCAACTTTATATACAAACCCTAAATCCCTTTTGGGCAATCATCCCCTTCTTCCCTTTTTTACATGGCCGGCCGTAGCCTAGGCCCTTTTTTCCATTTCCCACCACTCTAATTTTATCATATTCCCAACTAATGCGTACAATTTGCACAGGAGCGAGCCTGGCGCTCTTTTACAAGGATTCGGGAGCGCTTCCATATTTAATGGTGCGCCTTTTAATCTTTTGTTGTCTCGGGGCGACACTGAGACTTTTTGAGGGTCGTGCCCGAACATTTAAATTTTTCAGGGTCTAGTTACCGGTCAAGGCGCATTTTTCTACTTTTATCTTGCGCCTTTTTGCTATTTCCTTTTTTCCATTTTCCGCTCCTTTGTGTTGCGGGAAACACGGTAACATTACCCCCCTCCTAGCCAAGTGCCAGTCCCATGGCAGTGTGCTGGGAAGTAGTGGCTAGTTAGGTCTGCTGCTAGGCGGAACTAGTAGGTGGATGTCACTGCTTCTAAGGTAGTTGTGTGAATGAGAGGTGATGGAGTTTAATGACAATGACGAGGAGAGATTCCGGCGTGCTTTAGGCTTCATGAAGATGCTCGGCCTCTCTCACACAGTTGTGCCGTCCATTTTGCGACGGCTGATTGGGGTTTTAGTTGGCTGGTGGAAATCATGTAGCCGGTCGTCCCTTGAGCATCAAAAACGCTTAAAGCAATAAGAAATCCCTTAGGAGGATGGTTTTGGAGGGATTTATCCTGGAGAAGCCCCCCCGAACTCTGTCTTGACAAAGATATGGTTTGTCTTCGCATTGAAAATCTATGTCTTTGATTTGAAGATCTTTGTCTTTGAGTTGAAGGTCTTCAGTACTACGTTGAAGATCTTCAACCTTGCATTGAAATTCTTCAGGCTTGTGGAATCAATAAGCGATCCGTAGATCTTGAGGCGTTGGGCATGAATCTTTGAAAGATGAGGTTCCAAGATCTATGCCAATGGCAGATCTATCGTGATTTGGTTCAATCATGGTAGCCATCAGCAGGCAGATGGATGGACACCGGCACATGGAAAAAGTTTTGGTCATTAAAGGATGTCGTGGGTGATCCTCTTCAGCGGAGTAGCCAGTTCTTGAAACTCGAACATAACCTGCAAGAAAAGTTGTGCACTCCCTAAGGGGTGTGTCTGCCTCTCCGTGTAGTGCGTGGTGCCCGTGGCAGTGGAACTGGAAGATGGGTCTAACCTTGGGCAAGCCCTTGGTAATGTCCCACACTTGAGGACCCAGTTCGTGTGTCGTTGGAGGTGCGGTGCAAGTCTTAGGGTGACAGGTCTGAAAGTCCTGCCCTTGAGGTGCCCTAAGTGTAAAGTGGGGAGGGGGCTAGGGAAAACCCTAGGTGCAGTGACTCTGGTGCACTTCTCTTTTTTATTTATTTATTATTATTTTCTTTTTGAAATGATAACCAGGCCTAATTGTCTTCATCGGAATGAGGAGGGGAAGGGGGTCGGATAGATTTGCTAAAAAACTTGCGACTTTGCATGTAATCTTTCAGATTCATGCGGACATGAAGAGAAGTGGTGCAGAGGAAAGGGTGATTGCACCTAGTGAATTGACTGTCATTCATACCTTCTAGGAGGGCTAGGCAAAAAGAGGGAAGGAGACTAGCCCTCATCATAAGACGAGCCATGGCGCAGTTGTCTATAGCGTTAAGGTCAAAGAATAGGGAAGGTAGGCCACGCTCTTGTGGAGTTGGGTCTTGCTTAAGGAGTAGCCTAAGTAACCTAAGATAATTACAGGTTGTTACAAAAGCGGGGTCAGGACATGAGGAGAAATCCGCAAGAAAGCGCGTCATAGACTCATCTAGGCTTTCGGCAGTAAAGAGAAGGGCATGCTTGAAGGATACTACAGTGGAGTTATAAATAATAGGAAAGTTGTACCACCGTGGAGGGTGGCATCAAAATCCACCCCTACCCTTCGAGGGTATGCCATGTAGGTAGGGTTGTTCCGCTCGAATGGCAGGGTGTTACAAAATGCCATCCAGGTGAGCATGCTGATGTCGCATACTCGCCTCCTCCACAGGGGCTGGCTTTTGTAGCCCTGTACAGTGTGTGGGACTTCAAAAACTTTGTTCTGCCCAGTAATCAGCTGCTTCTGTGCCCCAAGAGGTCGGGGTTTTTTCTTGTTCTTCTAGCCATCTTTGCCCCAACCGGCCACCGACCGCGATTACCTCATCCATCACATTGAGCGGCAAGACCCTCCGTAGACTGTTGGGTAGGAGGAAACTAAAGGTGAATGGATCATTTCCTTGTTCTTGTATCTCCCACAACACCTGTTCTGAGTGGAATCCCACGAGGAGATCATCAGGGCACGGTGGGAGGAGGTGCGAACGGCAGCACGGCTGGTTTGGCTCTCAGTTGTTTCCTGGTTTCCTCTACTAGCTTTCTGTGTCTTTCCCTAGAGGCGGCTTTTCTTTCCGCAGAGGGGTCCTCTTGTGGTGGCTCTTGAGACTGCGGCAAGGGGGGTTGTGGGACTACCTCCTCCCTGAATCGGTTCATGTTGATTTCAAGTTCTGCTTCCTCCCCCTACCGTTCTCCCTGTGCTGCTTCTTCTTCGAATCCGAGGGCGTCGATTTCTTGGGGGGTTAGGTCGGCCATCAATAGGTATTTTCATTGCTCATCCAAGCTCAGCCTAACCTCCGCAGGTAGGGGTGGCATCTGCAATCCAACGTGTAAGGCTCTTCGTGCTATGCCGAGCTTTGTTTGCGTCACCTCCAATGACTCTCCTTGCGCTGAGTGGGTGGTGTCCAGGATGGTGTCGAGGAAGGCCTTCTGCTGAGTGCGGAAGGCCACTTGGGCAGCTTCTAACTTGCTCTCTGCGATGATTTTCTCCTTCTCCACCAGAGCAAGGTGCCGTGCTAGTGTCTTCACCCTCTTTTCATTGTGCGCAGCCCACTCCTCTGCTCTTTTGTTCATTTCTTCCAAGCCCTCTCCTTGCTTTAGGGTTAGTATCATGAGTTTCTGCTCGTAGTCTTTCAACTCCCTGACTAGCCTCTCTTGCTCTTCTCTTTCAGAGTTTAGCTGATCTGTCAGGCGCTCGATTTCCTCTTGTTGTTCCTTTATGGCTTGTTTTCTCTCCTCGTCCTTGGCATTCAGCTCAGCCACAAGCGCATCAACCTGAGCAAATTTCGTAGCGAGCTCCTAGTACTGCACTATCAGGAGCTTGTGCTCTCTTTGCATTTTCACTAGCTCCTGTGTCTCATTTTCAAGCAGCTTTCTCTAGTGCTCGTCCCTCTCATCCTTAGCCTTCATTTCTTGTTTGAGATCTGCGATCTCCCTCTACTGCATGGCTGTCATCCTCGTTTTATCCAGCTGGAAGGTAGCCACTGATTCCTTCTCAGCTCTGCCAACTCGGCCATGGCTATCTTGCATTCCTCCTTAGCTTTCTCCAATTGGGAGAGTAGCTCGGCGACATACTTGTCGTAATTAGTCGATGGCGTCATCATTGTGTGGATGGGTGAGGTTGAGGCTTCTACCTTGTGCCTTTTGGGTTCTTGCCTTTTGGGTTCTTTTGTCGTGTGGCTGTGGTTTCTGTGCTCTATCCCTGGCCCATCTCTTTGTTGATGAAGTATTGTATCCACACCATGAAGTTTGACACGTCGGTGCACTGGTCGGGATGCTAGGGGTGATGGTGGCGGAAGGCACTAGGAGGGTAGGAATTGGATGAATCGGGGCCTTGCCCTTGCCCTCAAGGACTGGAGGTGGCACAAACTCTGGCACCTGTGTGCTAGACCTTGGCCCTTCTTCTCTATGTGGGCTCAGGTTCCCCAGTTCATATGCTCGGCTCTGTTGCTCGATGGACCGGCGTGTGGCTTCCGCCAGGTCCTCTTCCTCCTTCCTTTGTAGCTCTTCCTCTTCCTCATCCGCCTTTCTTTTCCTTTCCTCCTCCGCTTTTCTCTGCTCTTCCTTCTTTTTCCCTTTTTCTTCTTTTTCCTTCCTTTTCTTCTCCTTTGCTTCTTGTTTCAACGTCTTCTTTGCTTTCTGTAATTCTTCTTTTTCCTTCTCCTGCTCCTGTCTCTTCATCCTCTCTCTCTCCTTGGCCTCTTTTAGGGACTCTTTCTTTGCCCTTTCCAAGTCTTCTCTCTCATTCTTTTTGCCTTCATCATCCTTCTTCTTTCTCTGCGTTGTCTTCTTCTTGGGTTTCCTGGTTGTCTTTTCTTGTTTGTCCCTCCCCTTCCTCTTCTGTCTCAGTTCTATCGATGGACCTATCCTTGTCCTGGTGAGGCGGCAACCTCTCTGGCATTTCTCCTTCTCCTTCTTCCGCCTCCTGTGCTTCCTTCACTGCCTCTTGGATGAGCGCAGTCAAGACACCTCCATACCCGATGAAGGAGGCTTTGGAGGAGGCTTTCTTTCTTTCTGTAACTTTAGAAGCCGGAGATTCTCCTCCTGCTAGTACACTTCCTAGGGCCAACGCTTTGGCTGCTTGATCAATCGTTTTTCGCACGTACCCGTTCCAATCTACTTCATCTAGGGTATGGGCTACTACATTCTCCAGCACCGGTATGCTAATTCGATGCATCAATGAATTGTAATGCTGGCTGGAGAATAGCACATGTATCAGCTTGGTCTGCATCCTAGCTTCTGCGTTAGGGATATCCTGGATGCTTATGCCGTCATTGGTGAGCACATCTTCCTTCTTCATTTTAAGCATAGCATAAACATCCCTTTTTTGTTTCCTCTCTGTCTTTGGTACCAATCCCAAAGCCTTCTCCACCAAGGCTGGGTCTAAACGGACCTGTACCTGTTTTGCATCTTCTCCTCTGCCCACTGTTACAATACCATATTCTTGATCTGGGTTGTATGTTCTGAGGAACTCCATGCACTTCAGATGGTCCGGCTCCTGCGAGAATTTTTCAAGATACTTCGTGAGGTTGCATTGTTCAACAACCCTCATGGCTGCTTTCTCCTTGGCCACCATGACTTCTATATTATAGATGGTTCGGAATTTGAGCTGCTTGAAGGCGCGGTTCTCTAGATGGATGCGGTATTTCTCCCTTTCCTCGCCTGTGAACGGGAGTCGATGGGCGCGGTCTTGTTGCGACATTTTATGCTCCTGCCATAAATCGTAATTTTCATTAGTATTTTTCACCTATCAATTCACTAATTGCTGGAAAAGAAAAACTCTATGCTTTTTGAATGAATTCATTAGGAAGCCATGTAGATTTTCCTTTTTAGACTTGAACTTTTTGCCCTTTACTTCAAAGTTTTCCTGCCCATTTTCCTACCCCGTCCATTTTTTCATACTACCTGTTTATGCTTTTCACTAATTTTACTTTGATTTATCCCCTTTGATTCATTTCTCATCTGATTCATTTCACCTTACCCCCTCCCCTTCCATCTTGAAAAGAATCCTTCCTAGGATTGAGGGTCAAAAGGTTAAGGACTTTCAACTTGTTGGGGTAGGAGTTACTTGTGAAGGAGCCAAGTATAGAAATTTGGATTATATTCCAATTGAGTTGCGCGGTCCAAATCAAAGGGTCGCATTCCCACGTGCGTGATGTACGTGAGAACATCTGTGAGGAAGTCACCAAAGTTGACCCTACTCGCAATGTGGAGTTCTTCCTCTGTTAAGAGGCGGTCAGGGTAGGGATGCCCCTTGATATGCTTTTCCATGGGTCGGCCCTGAAGAGTGGTTAACACTCGATACGAAGTGGGTGCGACGTAAGTGCGATCATACTCTGATGTTTTGATGGCACGGCATTGCTCGGCATTGGTCATTATGCGACATCCTTCAACTTCCCATTGCAACCTAAGAGTGTACCAATGCTTCAAAAACGTGGAGCTAGTATCAACGAGCTTGGATAACTCGGTGATTTTCTGATCGGTGATGGCAGAAGTGGTTTGCTGATAGTAGGATGTGATGAGACGTTGTTTAATGGCTTGCTCTTTGGAGATCTCGCTGTTGAGCAACCTAGCGGTAGAGCGAGAAGCTTTTGCAAATGCGAATTCAAAAGTCTCCCAAGAGCAAGGCATATTGCGCACTTCCATTCCAAAGGGCTCTTCTAATAGACCTAAGTCCAAGTGGTCATAGCTGAGGGCTAGGGACACGAAGGTGGCATCGAGTTGTTTAATGCATTCCACCACGTCATCTCCAGTGTCCTCAGCGAGGTTAGCAGCTAGTGCTAGAAAGGATTGTCATTCATAGGAGGGCGTAAGGCCGACGGGTGGTCGAGGTTTGCTAGAACTAGAGGCCTTGACAATACAGAGTTGCGGTTAGGAGTTTCCTTGAGCCTGCAGTTGGGGGCTGTTTGGAATATGGGTGGATTAGGGTCAGCCCCAATAGATGGACTGCTGCATTCAGCTTTGCTTTGGGGAGTCAGATTGGCTTGGTCGGATGATGCCTCCTGTGAGCGGTGGCTGTTGCTTGGGCCGAAGCGTAGATGAGTCGGATGGCTGGGGCTTTGGAGAGCACTGCGGCTTATGGTTTTGAGGTGTTATAGGACGTGGGCTGATCAAGATTGAGGGTGGCGTATGAATAGTGCCTTTGGCCGTGGGGAACTTAGGGATCCACAGCCAGGTATTTCCCTCATAGTAGCCTTGCGCATGCAAGAGGGCTTTAGGGACCCATCTTTGCTTGATCACGCGGTGCTTCCTGTGATTGCGTCTTGGCCTCCTAGGTTTAGAGCTCTGGGTCTTATGAGGATAGGAGCGTCGACTCCTAGGCGGTTGTTGCGGCTGTTTAGGCACCCATTGGAAGCGAGGCTGTTGGGCCTTAGCTTTGGCTGCTGCGGGTTGCGGTTTATGTAAGTCGGGGAGTGGCAGCCACGCACTACCCCCCTCCTTAGTCTTTCCTACAGATGTTTCTACCGGTGGCTTTGCGGACGGTGATGGTGTCGCACAACCCTTGCTGAAAGCTGTGACAATGCGCACGTTGCCTATTGCTAGATGGATGTGCTGCGACTCATAATCAACATTGCATTGAGTCTGCTTTTTGAAGATTCGCCCCAGCAGTGACTCCGTGCCTGCGTCTGTAGCACTTGGCAATACATAGAAAAGCATTGGGACAGTCTCAGACTCGATAGAAACGGCGACTCTGCACTTGCTGAGAAGTGCGTATGAGTGGGCCCCATATGGGTTTAATTTGGCAGTTGTGGATTGAAATAGCGGTTTGCCAAGTTAGATCCAATGACTGTGGGCTAAGACATTGACATCTGCGCCCTCATCGATCAAGGCATTGAAAGCGCATGTTTGCTTGGCAGTGACCATGATACGGAGGTAAGCGGGTTCTATGGCTTCCTCATCCTCTTTATTGATTTCAGTGATTGTAGCTACTCGTACTTTGACCGGCGCTTCTAACAATGGTGGCTCATGCAAAGGATGCGTGGGAGGGTAGTACTTCTTGACACGACTGCCATTGAAGAAGCCTATTCCCTCACCGTCTAGTGTCTCAAGCTCGACATTGCCGGTTCGGCTGATCGCACGAATCTTGAAGGGTCCCAGACCTTTGAATTTCATTTTTTGCTTATGTCCCTTAATTAAGTAAAGGAGCACTAAGTCACCTTGTCCAAACTCGCGCTGCTTGACATGCTTGTCAAACCAACTCTTGTGTCGGGCTTTCTCACAGATAAGCGCGTGGGTGGCTAGAAGACGAGTCTCTGATAGGCGTTCAAGCTCGACTAGGCATTGCATCCATGCTTCCTTCCCTTCCCATCGTTCTTGAAGTGCTATTCTCAGGCTAGGAATGAAGAATTCTAATGGTAGAATTGCCTCAGTTCCATAGCTTAGCCTAAAGGGGGTTTGGCACCGACAGCCATTTTATAAGCTATGCGGTAGGCCCACAAGGTTGCCATCAGCTTGTTGTCCCAGTTGCTGTGTGAGGCTGAGACTACCTTAGTCAAGACATTGACAAGGATCTTATTAGTTGATTCTGCCTGGCCATTCGCCTAAGGGTAGTATGGGGAGGATTTGTGATGGATAATGAGGAAGGTGGATAGGAGATGCGCTATTACTTCGTTGACGAAGTGCGTGCCTTGGTCACTAACTAGCTCGATGGGGCAGTCGAAGCACGAGATTACTTGCTCCCATAAGAACTTGGCAATCATCCTAGCGTCGTTTTTTCGTGTGGCTCTTGCCTCTGCCCATTTTGTGAGGTAATCCGTGGCCACCACGATGTACTTGGCTCGTGAGTACTGCGCCGCAGGACTGATGGGTCCTATGAAGTCGATTCCCCATTTTTTGAAGGGTTGGGTAATAATTGGGGTCAACTCCATTTGATCCTTGCGAATCGGTACTTTTGTCCATTGGCACTCGTCACAATGCTTGAGGAATTGCTTGGCATCGCGGAAAAGCGTGGGCCACCATAGTTGAGACTGCAGCACCCTCCGTGTTGTCGTGTCTCCACTAAGGTGTCCTCCTGCAATGCCGCTATGCGCCTCCGAGAGCACATCGTGCATCTCATGCTCACACATGCATCTACGCAGCAATCCGTCTTGCCCCAGCCTATAGAGTTGGCCTGCAATCAGCTGGTAGGGCTGGATCTTCAGGATCAAGCTCTTAAGTCGAGCTTTTTCTATTGGTCGCTCAGGTAATCCATGCTCGAGCACTTGGACCACGTCATCCGCCCAATATGGCACCTTAAATAAGTCTCTCTCGCCGGACAGGTGGAATAGGTTGGTGTCGGGTAACTCCTCAACGATGCCTTGTCCAGCGGCTTCTCCCGTGGGGATGCGTGACATGTGATCAGCCATGTAATGCTACTTTCCCTTCCGTTCTACCATGGAGAAGTCGAACTCTAGAAGCAGGAGGAGCCATCGAGCTATGCACCCTGTAGCACAAGGTTTGTTTACTAAATAGAGCAGGGCTTGATGGTCCATGAAAAAGATAAAGGGTGTGGCCAATAGATAATGCCGGAATTTCTTCATAGCGAACACCATGGCTAATCCCTCCCTTTCTGTTGTTGAGTAGTTCATCTCCGTCTCGGTGAGTTGTCTGCTAGCAAAGCTCACTAGATAATCTAAGTTGTGCTCACCAAGTCGGCACAACACTGCCCCCACGGCAAACTTAGAAGCATCGATATGCACGTGGAAGGTAATGGTCCAATCTGGGGCTCGTAGAATTGGTGCTGTTGTTAGAGCCTTTTTCAATTCTTCGTACGCTCGTTGGCATGCCTCAGTCCACTCGAAGACAATCAGCAGCTTGTACAATGGTCTGGCAATCAGCTCATAGTTTAGTACAAACCACAGATAGTATCCTGTATGGCCTAAGAAGCACTGAACTCCCTTGTAATTAATTGGGGGTGGAAGGTCAACAATAACCCTGACCTTCGAGAAGTCAGTGGCAATGCTGTTCCTCGACACCACGTGTCCTAAGATGCATCCGTGATTTACCCAAAATTGGGACTTCAAGGGGTTCAAGGAGAGACGATATAAGCGACACCATTCAAAGACTGCGCGGAGTTTGTCAAAGTGTTCCATCCAGGTCGAATGGACACACAGGTCATCGATAAAGACCTCTAACTCCTTGCGAAGCATGTCCTTAAAGATGGTGCACATGAGGCGTTGGAAAGTGGCAGGGGCATTGGTCAACCCGAAGGGCATGACTATGTATGCAAAGACGCCCCACTCAGTGGCAAAGGCGGTCTTGTGCCTGTCCGCAGGATGCACTTGCACCTGGTTGTACCCTGAGAAGCCATCCAAAAAATTGTAGGCTTCCTTGCCTGCCACCCTCTCAAGCATGTGCTCGGTGTATGGCAATGGATAGTTGTCTCTCTTCGTAGCAGCGTTCACCTTCTTGTAATTGACACACACTCGGATTTTTCCGTTCTTCTTTATCACAATGAATATGGGTGATACCCAGTCTGTGTGCTCAATTTCGTAAATGAATCCAGCTCTCATCAACTTGTCAATTTCCTATTTGACAGCATGAGTGTGTTTTGGATTCATAGGGTACGATCGCTGCTTGACCGGCGTTGCGTCCGACGTCATGGGTATGTTGTGAGTCACAACACTTGGATCTACCCCCTGTAGCTCCTCTAAGGACCAGGCAAACACGTCTATATACTCTCGCAAAAGAGCGACAAGACTCGTTTCTTCTTCACCAGTCAAGTCGTCGGCAATGAACACTAGTCGGGGTGTTTCCCCTTCCTAGGCTAAGTCTATCTCCTTGACTTTGGCTAGTCCCTCGATTGGTTTACTCGTCTGCCCTTGACGTTGGGCACCTAACAGAACTACTACCCTATCCCCTCTTTTGAATTTCGTGAAGCGTTTAGGGAGGTCCTACGGCTTTCATCGTTCTTCTGATCTTGTATCCCTGGGTTGCTTTGCCTTTTCCTGCCTTAACCGCCTGCGCCTTAGGTGGACAGGTAGGTCCCCCTTGGTACGTCTGGTCGTGGGCGGCCTAGGGATCTCTGGATCACTATCCGAACTAACTTCCGATTCAGAGTCAAACCCTCCATCTTCGCTGGAAGAGGTGGTCTCCCCTTGTGGTCGCAGTTCAGATGGCGATTCAGTCCTAAGTATTGATGTCGTTCCTGGCTGGGCTAGGCCTACTTGCTCAAGGTCTATGGCTCCTACGCGTTCCAACCAAGTGCGATCACATTCCATGTGCATGACTCCTCATTCTACTCTAAGGGTCTACCTTTTCTGCGGCTTGGCATCTGCTCGTATCTGCTCAATTTCTCCTCCTTTAGTGTCGTATTCTATGGTATCTACTTTACCCTCGCTCTCATCACTGAAGGATTGGCAGTCTTCGTATTCGTTGCTAGAATCTTTGTCATCCGATAGCTCGTCGTCTCCTAGGGTTTGGTATGCCTAGTGTCATTGGTTAGGAACTAGGGCCCAGCTATACATGAGGTTTAAATCGTGCACCCTGGTCCATTGCCACTTGGATTTCTCTAAGAGATCCTGGAGTGGTTTGAAATTTGCAGCTGGATTGCTAGCTAGCTGGTTCATTAGGTACTCCAATATCCCCTGGAGTTCCCTTTTGTTAGATGATACGTGGAAGGTGACAGGCTTAGGCTTTCCACGGAGGCTTCCTACCATCATGTAGACTAGTGTAGAGAGTGCTTCGTTAGACTTGCCGATCGTTTTGATGGCTTGCTCATATGCCTCATGATCTGAGAATGACAGGTCGATTGTAGCAAGAATGTGCATCCAATCCCGCTCATCCTCCGGGCATGGGATATACTTGGTCAAGGGCCCATAGGGCTTCTTGACCTGAGTGTTTCCCTTGAGCATAGTAGAGATGGTGTCTAGGTCGACTGGTGAGGTCTTCCAAGTGTCCATCTCTATTCTCACAGCATCCGTTCTATTGCCAAGGAAGATCAAGCCGTTACCCCAATCTTTGATGACTCTAGCGTTGCACATCCAAGGTCGGCCTAATAGGATATCGTAGTCCACTCCCTTCATGACTATAAAGTCAACAAAGAACTGGACACCTGCGATCTTCACTGGCCAATTCTTAAGTACCCCGAATGGCTTCACTCTCATACTGTTTGCTAACATGACATTAAACCTAGCAGTTTCGACAGGCGGGTTTCCCCAAGTCTGGAGCACTACGTGGCTAAGCACACTAACCTCGGCTCCCGTTTCTACGATTCCCTTTCTTGTTGTGTCACCTAGGGCTAGGACCGGTAAGACTGCATGTATCTCAGAGCCTTCCCAAAAGGCATTGACGTGCAAGGATTTAGGCATGGAGTGCAGCGTCAAACTTGGTAATTGTGTTTCTGCATCATGGTCTTGAGGGTCTGCCGTGACCTGCTCTTGTGATCCTTCGACCCACTGCATAAGATCTTGCCATAGGGTAGGATGTTGCTTAAGCAGATCTCCCAGGCTAAGTGTTACAGGGGTGGTCACTAGCGTGGTCAGGGGATCGTTAGATATTCATCCTTCCTCTAGCCTAGATTGTCCAGGCCAATGGCCGCGGCTGATTTGCGGCTATGTCGCGTCAAGGCTTGGTCTTAGTGGCACTGCTTGTGGCGCGGTTGCTTCTGCCAACTTAGGTTGAGGCGGTGATATCGGCGTGCTTATGCTCGAGAGGTCATCGATCTCGTCCTCTACAATGGGCTCAGCGTCTTTGAGGTGCTCTTGAGCCTCCTTCACCCATTCCTTCACCTTTTGTATGGCCTCTAACTGTCGCTTCGGATGCGGGTATTCCCCTACCTTAGTGCTTCCCTTTTCATCCATCTTAGGGGCTGAAACCTTCTTTCCAACAAGCAGAGTCGTAGCACTCTCGGTCTTTAGTGCGACCTTAGCTTCCGATCTCTTCTTTTTCACCTGCAGCTTTTCTTCCCTATCGAGGTTGCGTCAAGATTGCTAGGTCCTGGCAGAGAGATGCCGGCCTGCTTCGTTTGGGCTCAGGTCATGAGCCGCAATGGAATAGGTGTGGCCTCCCCATCGAGGTTTTCGACACCAAATAGCCCCAGTGGGACAGATGGCAAGTTGGTTGAGCTAGAGGATGGCTTCCACCTTGGGCAATCTACAAAAAGATGGGTGATTTCGCACTCTACGCACCTTTGGTCAGCCTTGTCTCTGTTTTGCTGCTCTCTTTCAGGGCAGTGTGATGAGACATGATCGGGGTGACCACAAGTCCAACAAGTGACTGGATCCTGCGGCGGCTACCCTCCTAGGCCTCTATCTCGTCCTCGTCCTAACGCCAACACCGGGACAGGTCAATAATCCATGAGGACCGTGTTGCCCTCGTCATCGTGTGAGACGTAAGGGTATATGTAGGTCTCTTCATCATTCGACTCCTCCACGTAGTGTACTGGAGCATTGCTCGGTGGGTGGGTCACGTAAGGACTAGGCGGTCTAGGAATGCCGGTAGGGTTTATGTCCATTCTAGGGACGGCTGGTTTCATATCATTAAGCGCGAGAAGAGCCAATGAGGCTCCCCTTCCGAAGAATGGCTACGGCCTGTTCGCTAGGTAAGGCTGGCCGTAGGGTTGCGAGTATGGAAGTCTTCTTGGTAATCTACAATGCACGACATCATGGCCGAACCTATCGCAGTTAGCACAAGGTCTTGACCTAGGATCTTGACACTCGACCGGCAAGTGGTTTCTGCCACAGTACACGCATTGGATGTGCGAGCACGTTGGTCGTCTCAACATGTCTTGCAACTTGGCTAATTCCATCTTGACCTCAGCCAACTGTCTCGGTGGCCTTCCCCTTATCTTGGGATGATGGGATTGACCGCTCACTAGAGGCTGACATTCTCTCTGAGTTTCGCGAGTTGGTCTCCTCTAGATTTGAGCTCCTAGAGCTCCGCTCTTTCAGCTGATCATCGACTCTGATGGCTTCCTCAAACACTCTAGCCACCGCATCCCGCTACAAGCTTGAATTGCCTGCCAAAGCCTTATATAACTCCTTATCTTGAATTCCGCTAATGAATACAGTTGAAGCTGCTCTTTCAGTCGGTCGCTTGCCCAGAGGGATTCTCTTAAAGAGACTCCTCACATGGGTCATGTAGTCGCGGATGTCCTCCTTCTCTTTCTGCTTGATATTCATCAAGCGTACTAGCAGGTTATCGGAGTATCCGGGCTCGGCAAATCTCTTGATGAAGAGATCCTTGAGGTCATTGAAGTTGGCTCGCTCTACAGCATCTAGGATCGTATACCACGTCCTACCCTTATTGCCTAGGCAAAGCCTGAATGCTTGCAAGCATTGAGTTTGGTCGTTGAGGCTGTTGGCTTCGCAGACTTGCTCAAACTGCTCAACAAAGCTATATGGGTTGTCGTGAGGTTGGTACTTATCGAGTTGCTTGGCAACAATCGGTATCTTGGCATGGCTCTTTGAGCCTTGGTTCGCCCCTTATCCTGCGAGCAGCGATGTTGCTAGTGCGGTGGCACTCTGCTCTACTGTTGTATTATCGAGCAGCCGTTTCATGAGAAGCTCGCTCAATGTCAAGTCTCCCTCTAGTGCTCTCTCATGGTCCGTTCGGTTTCGGCCAGCCAAGTTCAACACTCGTTGTACCTCATGCAGCTCCATGCTTTGCCTTTGGCTCCTAGCCTGCTAATCCCTATTGTACTCGGCTATGCCCTGCAATGCCTTGCGGGCTAGCCTTCTCTCCTCTTCTAGATCTGCAATGATTGCGTCTGTTGTCCTGCCGCGGAGCTCGTATCGGGCGTGCACGTCGTAACTACTCACCAGCTGTTGAATAGCATCTGGGAATATGTTCAAATCGAGCTCCTCATTAGACCAATGGTCTGAGCTCTCTTCCATCATGGTCGAGTTCTCGCGCTCCACTACGCTGTCGATCAGGTTGAATATACTTGACAGATCCTCGTCGTTGGCGCTCCTTGCTTGGTCCTATTCTGCGCTTTGATGGTTTGTCTATGTCTTGGGTTCTCTCCTATTGGTGGGTTCCTTGAGTGGTTTATCTGAGTGAGTTCCTTTGGTTATTGAATACAAACCTCAATTTATGGTCACTCGGTGCGTGTGTCGTTTCTTGTGCACTTGTGCCCAATCAGGCTTTCAGTTTTCTTAAGTATACTTCAAGTGCGAAAAATCAATGTAGGTGCAGCAAGCAAATCCTCAGTGTCTTACATACTCTTGCTTGTTTCGGGCCTGATAGGCTTGTAGATCCATTTTTCGGCCGTTTTGTCAGGGTTTAGGGTTTTCTCGTGTGTCGCCTTGTTTGTTTTTAGTCAATCCGGTTTTACAGCTCAGTGGTTCGCGTCTAAGTCCTTGGGTCTCGCAACTGCCCACTTCTAGCCGTGAAGTGGTTGCGCACTACGACTTCTCCTATTACGTGTGCCAGAATAAAGTTCTAAGTGCCCGAAGGGTTTCGACAGTTTGCATTGCTGCGTATTTGCCGGGTCATGTCAAATTTCTGAAAAATTTGATAAAAAGTTGCACTCGGACCAACTGGTCCGAATTGCAGGGTCTAAGTAGGTTACTCGGACGGGCCGAGACACAGGGCCGAGGGCCAAATTCCCGGGTTTAACTCAGACAGTTTTGATTCGAACGGGCCGAATGGCAAATTTGGACAAGGTGATTCGGACGGGCCGGCCGAGGGCCGAATTCGGACGGGTCACTCGAACGGGGGCCAAAGCCGGATGTGCCACGTGGCAAAAAGCTTTGACTCAGACGGCCGAATTTGGACAGGTCACTCGGACGGATGTGCCACGTGGCAAAAAACTTTGACTCGGACGGCCGAATGGGTTGATTCGGACAGTTGCCTCAGATGGTCCGAGGGCCGCGATCCGAGGGTCGACTAGGGTTTTTGGCCGAGTGGACCGAGTGACAAGGGCCGAGGGCCGATTCTGGGACTCGGCCCAGGAAAGGCCACTCGGACGGGCCGAATGCGGCGCGCATAACCCGCGTGAACACGCTTTCAATCGATTCACCAAATGTAGGTCGGTGCTATGGCCATGCACTTCCAGATCCTATCTAGGGAAGTAGAGGGAGAGATTCGTATACCTGAACGGGCCGGTAAGTGCGTCGATGATGCGATCGAATCGATACGGGCTGGAGCTCTCTCTCTCTCTCTCTCTCTCTCACTGAAATGGCACAAATGAGCTCTCCCTTGGCCTCCTGGCTCTTATATGCCTTCCCAAGTGTGGCGTTGATGCCTGTAATCACTCCCTTGCCGATCTCAGGCATCACTAGCGAGCATTTTACCCATTTTGCACGATTTTTGCCCTATTTTGCCCTGTTTTAAAACAGTAAACCCTACCCTTCTCCGGTTCGATTTTCTAATTCTAACCCACTCTAAATGCAACAAAAATCGAAGCCAAAAAACTGAAATAGATTCTCCATGCTTTCCAATCATCAAACAACCAAAATATCCCAAAATACTTACTTGTTTTGAAGATCAAAAACACCCAAGCTTCCTACCTATCTCAAGCTCCGTTTCGGGGATGAATCCCCTACTTCGATGCTCGATATGAGGCGTGCAAGTGCTCAAGCTTGAATCTGTTTGTCCCGACAGAACCAAAATGTGGGAGTTTTCACTCAACCGCCAAGACCCACGGACCGCTTATTATTTCAAGCATTCCAAGCGAGCTCTAATAGCTATCTCTCACCTAGCCGGATCCTACAAGTGTAGTGAGCTTACCTTGATGCTTGATCGAGTACCCTCCTTTCTCTTGCACTCCGATAGCTCCACGATTCTTGATGCTAGCTCAAGCATCCTCAAGCCTCCTCCATCTCCAAGCTCCATCCTGCATAGCCGCGCGTGCGAGAGAAGAGAAGAGAAGAGAAGAGAAGAAGAGAAGAGGAGATGGTGAAGAGCTTCACCCACTTGGTCCCTCACTCCCTCACACTCTCACACTCCTTTTGCCACACACCAAAGAATGAGCTTCTCATTCACTTTTCAACTTTATATACAAACCCTAAATCCCTTTTGGGCGGTCATCCCCTTTTTCCCTTTTTTGTATGGCCGGCCATAGCCTAGGCCCTTTTTTCCATTTCCCACCACTCTAATTTTATCGTATTCCCAACTAATGCGTACAATTTGCACAGGAGCGAGCCTGGCTCTCTTTTACAAGGATTCGGGAGCACTTCCATATTTAATGGTGCACCTTTTACTCTTTTGTTGTCTCGAGGCGACACTGAGACTTTCTGAGGGTCGTGTCCGAACGTTTAAATTTTTCAAGGTCTGGTTACCGGTCAAGGCGCCTTTTTCTGCTTTTATCCTGAGCCTTTTTGCTATTTCCTTTTTTCCATTTTTCGCTCCTCTGTGCTGCGGGAAACACGGTAACACTTGCCATGCATGAGACATTTCACTATGAGTAACTTTTCTCTTTTCAACTGTATGCAAAGCATGTGTCCATATTGCAACCTTTGGGCCAAGCATTCTATCCAAATATAAACCAAAAGTAGAAGCATGTACACTCGCATAAGCATTTTGGACAGCCAAGTCTTCCAACAACTTCTACATGCCTCCCTTTCCAAAATTCAAAGCAAGAGGAAATCTTGTTTCTTGTGCATGGATCTTGCCATCTTTCCAAAAGGTGAGCTATTGTGCCAAGGCCTCCTGATAAGTAGCACAATCCTTTCTCTTATGCTGCAAACTATCACACTACATACATCTTTTCCCTACTTTAGGGGCTGCTGCTTGTCCCCTTTCCTCTTGTCCTTTTTCATCCAAATTGTCAACCTTCAACTAAAGATCCCGCATGCCTTTGACCATTTTCATCTAATACATCTTCCTAACAGTGGGAACAGTAGGTACATCCATAGGTTTAGCCACAAAAGTGGGTGGCTTACTGGATACAACAACTGTTTAGCCCGTAACAATGGGAAAGCTAGAGATATGCAATCTTTCCCTTCTTCTATGCTTTTTCACTAGTGCTAACAACTTCCTTGATATGCCTCCACTATGTTTTAAGACCTATCTCTATAGTCTGATCCTCTAGTAAATCATCAAGCTTCTCTTGAAGCTCAAGATCTGTTACTTGTAGAAACAATTCAATCTTCTGACTTGCAAGAGCTTGTTGTTTTGTAAGATCTAACTGCTCAAATTGAATTTCAAATTCTCTTAATAACTCTATAGCCACAAGTCCCTTATTGGGTTGTCGAACCCACTCTTGGAAAGTCTTGCAGGTAATCAAGTTAGTGTCTTCAATGTAAAATTCTTTCTTAAGTATCTTTTTGAAAGCTACCCAGTCAGCATCGTGCATGTACAATTCTGTAACTTGGGATTTTAATTCATGTACAGTGACCCGTACAAAATACTGGCTCCATGCAACTTGAGCTACCTCAAAGAACTCCATCTTTTGAGCATATGTATATAAATATGCGGCTACATTTCTGCCATTAAGCAACTTCATCTCACGCTCTACTGCTTGCAGAGTATTCATCACAATAGTTTCTATTTGACCATAAGCTTTAATCACTTGTTGTTGTTGTACATGCATAAGCATGTTCATATTATACACTAACTGTTGCAAAATATCACTAGAAATTGTGTTCGAAGATTCTCCCATCTTGTCTTTCCTTCTGATGACCTTTCATGTTGGGTTCACCAATGTCGAAGGGTTTTTAGTCGAAATGTCGTATCCACAGGGGATTAGAGAGAGAAGGAAGTAGAGAATAAGAGATAGAAGAGAAGAAAAAGAATAGACAAGAGGTACACAAGTTAAAAAAAAAGCTCAATGAATCAAAGCACTATGAATTGATAGAACCTGAAAGTGAAGGGGTTTTAGTCGAAATGTCATATCCATAGGGGATTAGAGAGAGAAGGAAGTAGAGAATAAGAGATAGAAGAGAAGGAAAAGAATAGACAAGAGGTACACAAGTTAAAGAAAAAGCTCAATGATTCAAAGCCTATGAATTGATAGAACCTGAAATTCCTTGTTTGGCACTACTTAGAAGCAATCTCCAAGCGTTAGATCTCATGGAGCTCCCTTGTAGACCCAAAACATGTATCAAAATAGTAGCTTCTTCTCTACTACTCAGATTGCAAATTTAATGGTTCCATTGACTCCAAAAGGGGGTAAAAACCCCAAGATACTTGTTCACGAATCTTCCAAATCACTCCTCCCAATTTAGAGTGTTGTTTGCTGCCTGTAAACTGCGATTGTGATGCACGCGATTTCTCCAATGCTTATTTTTTTGCATGAAATCTCAAAAACTGACTGAAAAAGCCTCTTTCTTTTTGCATCACCCTATTCTAGAAGTTTTCTTAGCTTTTTATGATATTTACAAGAAATACTATCCAAAATATCAAAAATAGGCTAAACTTGTAAAAAAATCTAGTATTTTTGAACCATCCATTCTATGGACACAAACACTAATGACTAATATGGCATTGACTCTCTAGATCAGTAAGAAAGTCGAATGACAATGCACTCTACAAATTTTCATATTGTGTCCGCATAGCGACATGACACCGTCTTGTCAAGAATCGCGTGATGGGGGGATGTGCTTGAGTTACTACACCAAACACACACTGTATACACAAGAGGAAGCTCACTCAAGAACACAAGAAGAGAGATGGAGGCCGAAACGTTTTCTTGCTGGTTTCTTCTTCTTCTTCCACACACTATACAATGTACACAAAGTATAGATAAGATACAACATAAAGGAAAGTGGCCTTCTAAGTCAAACATTGCATAATCGACTACACTAATCGACTGGCGTTATATCTTTGCCAGTTGTAGGTAGGTGTAACAAACTAAATATAATAAGTGATAAGTCAGTGGCCATGTGAGTATCATAATGACCACCAACATGCTAAGTGTAGACGTGCGGACTCATCTAGCCAGGCGGTCCATCATCAATGTCTGCACATGTTGAGCTTGCCATCTCAACACTCCCCCTCAAGCTCAATTCTATCTCTGCAGCTCCAAGTAAGCTTTGAAACTTTCGAAGCTTCTCTGCACCCAATGCCTTTGTGAAAATGTTAGCTATTTGATCCTGTATACTGACATATACCAAGTCAATCTCTCCTGCAAGTACCTTCTCTCTCACAAAGTGGTAGTGCACCTCAATGTGTTTTGTTCTAGCATCATGGAACACTGGATTCCTAGCTAGCTGTATGCTGCTCATGTTATCACAATGAATGACAGCTGGACTATCTCCCTACATGTCCAAATCACCTAATAACTTTTGCAGCCATACCACCTCACGTGCTGCCATAGCAGCACCTCTATGCTCAACCTCTATACTCGATAAAGCAAATGTAGGTTGCTTTTTCCTACTCCATGTAACTACTGCACTACCAAGGGAAAACATAAATCCACTAGTAGATCTTCTATCTGACATGCTACTAGCCCAATTTGCATTTGTGTATCCAAAGACCTATACGTCCTTACTACCTGCCTCATAAAAAAGTCCATAATGTAAAGTGGACTTCACATACCTTAATATATGTCTAACTATATCCAAATGAGGCTTTCTAGGTATCTAAATAAATTGACTGACAAGGCCAACAGCATAGCTCAAGTCTGACCTTGTGATAGTCATCCCTACTATCCTCCTGAACATAGTAGGGTCTTCGATCTCATCCCTAATGTCAGTACTTAACTTCACATTTTGCTCCAATGGTACTGAAAGAGGCTTACATGTTGTCATACCATACTTGGATAACATATCCAAGCCATACTGCCTTTGGGACAGCCGTATACCATCATCACATCTGATCATCTCAATACCAAGAAAGTATCTCAGCTCACCCAAATCCTTCATCTCAAACTTCTTCTTTAAGAAGTCCTTAACTTCAGCAATCCCATCGTCACTGTCACATGTAATAATCAAGTTATCCACATAAATGACTATGATGACCAAATGTGCATCTCTCTTTCTCACATAAAGTGAGTGATCATCATTAGAAATACAAAATCCAATATTGTCAGACTATGCTCTAGGTGCTTGTTTCAGCCCATAGAGCACCTTCTTTAACCTGCACACATATGTGGGATGCTCTAAATCCTCATAACCTGATGGCTGCTCCATATACACTTCTTTTTGCAGTTCACCATGCAAGAAGGCATTCTTGACATCCATTTGTTACAAACTCCAACCTTTGGCTGCTACCAAGGCAATCACACACCTAATAGTTGCCATCCTAGCAACTGGACCGAATGTCTCTTCATAATCTATGCCATATGTTTGAGCATAGCCTTTTGCAACCAGCCTAGCGTTATACCTACTAATTGAACCATCTGCATTATACTTGACTTTGTAAACCCACTTACAATCAATAGCTTTCTTACCCTTACGTAAGGGTACCAAATTCCAAGTCTTATTGGCTTCTAATGCAGCCATCTCCTCATCCATTGCTGCATCCCAATGAGCATGACCAACAGCATCCTCAAAAAAAGTGGGCTCAATATCCTTAACTAGTTTCATCATATAAGCATAATGGTGAGCTGCATAACCTTCAAAACCAAATCTTTTAACAGGGTATCTGACCCTACTAGATCTGCGTACCACAGGATCACTCAATGGAGCCTTTACATTACTATGAGCTCTCTGTATACCTAGTGTCATGACTGAAGGAATACCAAGCTCATCATCCAAACTCTTCGAACCACTAGAATCTCCATCAAATCCCAAATGACTGGTAGATGCATCATTACCATCCAACACTTTCTTCTTTCCTTTGTCCTTCCCTGCAACACTTATAGATCCACCTGAAGATGTGGGGCTACTCCTTAGTCTCCCAGACCAAGGGCTCACTATAGGTATAGTACCAGATGATGTTTCTGGTCTACTAAGACTCCATGATTCTTATTTTTCTTTTTGCACATAGCTATCCTAATCATTATCATAATCTAATACATCACCATCAAGTGCATACTAGCTGTCCATCTCTTCAAAGATAACATCCCTGCTCACTCTGAACTCACCTGTGACAGGGTTATAATAGCGATACCCTTTCTGCCCTAAAGAGTATCCAATAAAAATACATTTTTTTGCCTTTGGATCAAGCTTCTTCTATAGCTCATTTGGCATGAACATATGTAACACATCCAAATATTTTCAAGTGCAATACATCGGGCTTCTTGCCAGTAAAGCATTCTTTAGAACATTCCATGAACTGCAGCTGTGGCAGTTCTGTTCATAATGTAGACACTAGTATGGACAGCCTCAGACAAAAAATGTTTGGGCATATTCTTTTCAGCCATTAATGTCCGTGCAACTTCTACAATATGCTTGTTTTTTCTTTATGCAACACCACTTTGTTGTGGGATATACCTGCCAAGTAAATTGCCTCTTTATCCCATGAGTCCTCAAGAAGCCACTGAACTCATTAGAGAGATACTCTCCCCCTCCATCTGATCTCAAGCAAGCACTTCACTTTTAAGCCTATTTCTGTTTCAACAGCTGCCTTAAAAGATTTGAAGTGCTCAAACACATCACTCTTTTCCTTCATGAAGTATACCCATAGCTTCCTTGAACATTCATCAATAAATGTGACAAAGTATTTGCTGTCACCAAGAGATACATTCTGTGTAGGCCCCCAAACATCTGTATGTACTACATCAAGTATATTTATACTCACTTCTCTATCATGCGAGAAGGGTTGTCTCACATGCTTACCAAACTGGCATGCTTCATAGACTTTATGCAATTTTGCAACTCTAAAAGAAGGCAACCCTGTAACCAATCCTCTGGACTGCATTAATTTCAGCCTTTGCACATTTGCATGTCCAATACATTTATGCCATATTTCAATATCTGCAACTACTCCTTTTCCTTTAGCATACATAGCAGCATTCATTGCAGGCATCTAAAGTAAACATTCGGCCAACTCTACTTTCTTTTGTGACCAACCAGCACCTATCATTAAAGTCTTCTACAAAACAACCTTTTGCATTGAATTGGACCTGCAACCCCTGCTCTACCATTTGGCCAATAGACACTAGATTCTTTGTAATTGATGGCACATGTAATACATCTGTTGGACTCTTTGTCTGGCCATCATACAAGGATAAGGGAACCTTTCCAATGTGTGAAATTGGGTGGCATGAATCATCACCTGCCTACACATAACTTGGATTTTGTAAGTCATGCATCTCTCCAAACCATTCAACATGACTAGTCATATGATTAGATGCACCTGCATCAATATACCATACATCATCATGTGTCCCCTTTCCTGTAACTGCATTCATCATATGCTACATAACAAATAGATGCTCATTTTTATCTTCATTCTGTTGTGAAGACGATGCATAGTTTCCTTGCTACAATTTACCACTGTGAATATCATCCTTCTTAGCATAGCAACGGGCTGCAATATGACCCGTTTTGCCACAATAATGGCAAACAATAGTAGAATTTCCAGAACCTCTATTTTGCCATCCACCTCTTCCTCTAGAGCTCCCCCTACCTCTAAAGTTTCCTCGGCCTCCTAAAACCTATATTTCACCAAATTGCTGATTGAACCTATTTTACTGGTTATTGCCAATACATCCCATACCACGGCCTCTCGAAGAGGATCTACCACGTCCCCTTCTTCAACTTGAGTAAAATGCTTGAACATGTTCACCATTTTTTCAGATGAGTCACCCTACATATTGATCTCTTCGATAATCATAAGAGAGATCAACTCATCAAAATCTAGAAATGGATTCCGTACATATATTGAAGTAACAAATGATTTCCATGCCTTCTCATTGTTAAGGCCACTCAAAGTGGATGAAACCAAATCATCATCATCAGGCATTGCATCAATTGCTGCTAAAGCATCTACAATGCTCCTCACCTTCAAAACATACTCATTGACAGACATTTTCCCTTTCTTCAAGGCATTCAACTCTTGCTTGAGTTGAATCTTTCGTGCCTTTGTATTTACTAAAAATATGTTTGTAAAAATTGTCCATGCTGCATGTGAAGTTTCTACATTCTTGATATGCCCCAACATCATATTATCAATGATTGCAGATAACCAGTACATCACCTTTTTGTCTTTTACATTCCATTCTTTCCATGCTTTTAATTCATATGCAGTCGGAGGAATACCCAGCTCTGGCTCCTTTTCTTCACCTGAAACAAACTCATAAAGGCCCTTTCCAATGAGGAAGTTCGTCACATGGAACTTCCATAAAGGGTAGTTGTTCTTATCGAGCTTCTCAATAATGGGATTTCCACTGTTCTCTGCCATTATCACAAACAATGATACAACACATTAAGCTAGTCTTCTGTAATCTTTCACAACATGTACACAGCAATACACCAAGCAACCTTTTTCACTGATTGCTCAATAGTACATGTAATCTGCAACCTATTTGCAGATAAACCTTATGTTTGCTTCCTACAAATACCTCAAAAATTACAGATTCTCAATCTATAACCTATGCACCCACTTTCAGTCAATACAGCCGAAATCACAGTGTACCCTGAAACTGTTGTCCGCAACCTTGCGGCTCTAAAATGGTGCATGAAACGGCCTTAGACACCCAAAATAATTGCGGAAAACCCCTAAAGGGTATATCTGCAGAATATACAGTGATCTGCTTGCACACCAAATCTCACAGCAATCTGAGATTTTTACTCAACCGTACTTCCTGTGCCTCCACATGCACTATCCAAGAGAGAGAGTGAAAGAATGAGGAGCTTCTTACCTATTGCTTGCTTGCTCAAACCTTACTTATTCTCCTTCACTTCAGCCTTCAAAATCAACCTCTCTCATTGGCGTGGCTCTGATACCATGTCAAGAATCACGTGATGGGGGGATGTGCTTGAGCTCCTGCGCCAAACACACACTGTATACACAAGAGGAAGCTCACTCAAGAACACAAGAAGAGAGATGGAGGCCAAAACGTTTTCTTGCCGGTTTCTTCTTCTTCTTCTACACACTATATAATGTACACAAAGTATAGATAAGATATAACATAAAGGAAAGTGGCCTTCTAAGTCAAACAGTGCATAACCGACTACACTAATCGACTGGTGTTATATCTTTGCCAGCTGTAAGTAGGTGTAACAAACTAAATATAATAAGTGATAAGTCAGTGGCCATATGAGTATCATAATGACCACCAACGTGCTAAGTGTAGACGTGTGGACTCATCTAGCCATCATCAATGTCCGCAAGTGTTGAGCTTGCCATCTCAACATGTCTCCCTTTGTGATGTTGATTTCACCCCAGCCGTCTCCATTCGTGGTGTTGATTCTGCCCTAGCCATCTCCGTTCGTGATGTTGTTTCAGCTTCATCCATCCTTGTTTGTGATGTTTGTGAAGTTGCTTTTAAAAAAACGAGGGAGAATACATGGAAATCTTCCAAACGTAACGTGGCAAGCAAGGCTTCACGTAGACTTTTGGCTCATATTTTGATAAAAAGAGACTATGTCATTATTTCCAATCGATTCAGAATGAGCTGTCAAGTTTTGAGCATCGAGCAATTAATTCCAAGAATTGACCTCTAAACTCTTAATTAAGGCTAATTGACAACTTAAAGGCAATGGGCTAATTTGTGTATTTTGGAATTTTTTAAAAAAAATTAGCCATTTTTATTGAATTTTGAATTACCTCTCTCTATGGTAAGATGGAATTTCTTTCAAGGTCCAAACTTGAGTCCAAATCTCCCCTAATTGCAACCATAGCCACTCTTTAGGGCCCCACTTGAGCTCATGTAGAGGCAAACTCTCCCATATCTAGAGATGCTACTCCCAAAACTCAACCAAGGACATGTACGAGCCTTGCTTCTTCCAGGTCTTCCCTTGGAGGCCAATAATGTGGATCATCCTCTAAGGGATTGCTAATAGATCCTCATCCTACTAACCTTTCTCAATCACTAGCCAACCACCAACTTGAATTGTGAAGAGAATAATAGGGAAGGGGATGCCCATAAGTGAGAAACTAGTAGCCACACCTCTCTAGGATGCACATGCTCTCTAATGGGGGATCTACCAAAAAACCACTCATGTGGGATCACTTGATCAATCTTGGTGCTCTTGACCTCGATCACTCTTTCACTTGCCATGTAGAATCTCATGATTTACCATCTCATAAACATATTGCCACACCCTAATGGTGGGAGTAGGGCCAGCTCCCACACACTAGCTTAGTGAATGTGAGGGTTCTCTCTAATTTTTATCCTATCACACGTTCTTGGAGATCACATGTTGGCATGCAATCTCCTCCTACTACAAACAAGGGGCTTTTGTACAAGGGCCTTACACAGGCATGCAAAAATCATATATCTTATCAAATTGTGAACCAAAGAGAATCTCAGTGGTGCGATTTGTGCTATATTGAAGATCCACCTTGGGCATTGGTCTCCACTCCCCACCTAGTTGAGATCTACACTCTTGAAAGCCCTCTTGGAGAAGGAGTTTCCATATCTCTCCACTTGGTGTGAGCCCTTGGACCACTAGCTTTCCCAGCAAGGCTAGTCTTTGAGACCATGGATCAATGACCCCCACTTCCCCTTTAAGTGATGCTAAAGGTAATCACCCAAGCCACCTTGGCATAGAAATCCCTAAACTCATTTGAACTAGCTAAAAGGAAGTTCTACACCAAGAAGCATAGTTGAAACACAGATGTTGAGGAGAAACACCAACAAGTGGCAATGTATGAGGGGAGAAAGACCAACAAAAGGCAATGTATTTGGAAATTGTTGCCAAGAGAACGTAGTTGACTACTAGTGCCTTGCTTATTAGGGAGAGGTGGATGGTGCTCTAGTAAGTCAACTTTCATATGATGGAGTCAAGTAGTGGGATAAATTGTTGGGTTGGAGTCGAGTCTCACTTAGAGCCCAAGGGATCCAATTTTCTACCCTCTGCTCACCCCTTTGAAACCCAAGTCAATACCCCACACAATGTTGGAAGCTAGGTTTATTAAGTAAGAAAACCCACCAAGTTTTAGTTGATTTTCACGCGAGTTGTGCAAAATACTTACAGTGCAAATCTCACTCTCTCCAACATTACCTCATCATCCTCGATATAGAGGGCCTTGTCATTGACATTAATTTGAGTCCACCAACTTTATCTCTACCCTCACAAAGGAGCACGAGAAACTATAGGCCACTTACTCTTGTGTGAAGGAAGTAGGACATCATATCCATAAAGAGTAAGAAGAGGTATGGTGCTAGAGGGAAACCTTGATGCATGTACCCTACAACTACACTCCTCTCCACCCTTCAATGATAACTTTTCTAGTGGTGGCTGATCTATACAATGTGGACGCAACTCTTATCCACTCATGAGGAAAGCATAGCCAAATACACTCTAAGAAGTTCAAATCATTTGTATCATAGGCGTTCCCAATGTCCAAAGGAGCATAACGACTTGGTGGTGGTCGTGTTTTGTCCACTCTTTGGTCTCAAAGAAGGTGAAAACATCATCCGATATACTCCTATCCTAGAAAAATGCTATGTGCATGTGTCATCGGGGATGGGGTGTAGTCTACTACCAATCATCTTGGCTAGTGTCTTATAGGCTACTAACAACAGGGTGATCGGCCACCATTTGGATAGCTTCAAGTGACCCCCTCGCTTTGGGTGGGAGACTCACTACTCCTACATGCATGCTGGCCAACATCCACTTGGAATGGAAGATCTTGTAAAAAGCATGTAGAAAGGGTCTTTCACCACCTCCGAATATGTAATTAAGAGGGATTTGGATAGCCTGTCCTCTGTAGGGTTGTTCTACTTGTCTCATGTGTGGAAAACTTGGGCTAGCTCCCTCTCAATAAAGGGGGGAGGGAGAGACTAGGCCATATACCCTATGATAAGGGAAGGGATGTGGTCCCAAATCTGTTGTTTTCATCGCATCACCAAGCTAAGATTGCCTTTTGCTAAAAAAGCTACTTTTAGAAGTTAGTGGTGATCCCCATCACCTCCTCTCGACAAGTACAAACCTTCATGTACAAGTCATTTAGGCTACAAATGTTGTACCCCAAGTTGTGTGCTTAGTGCACTTGGAAGGACTCTTTGCACATCATGTGCACTTTTCGTGCCTAGAAAGCATTTAAAATGCAGAAGGAGAGTTCCTACCTCTAGTCCTCTAAGCATGTGAGAGCCATCCATGGTTGTAGCTCATGGGTATGGAGGGTAGGATCCCTAAGCAACTCCTATAGGAACCTCTTGATAGTTGTTAGATCCCTTATTTCCTCCTTGAAATAGTATTATTGAGCCTAGAGGGCTGTTCAAGGTTGAGAGATCTTGTTCGACTCCCCTAGAGTCTTTGCCACCTCCTTTGCAGTCCGTTCATCCTGTTTCCACCCCTTGGTCTAAAGCTACTCGATTTGTCTCCTCACATTCGCATGATAATTAGTATTATTGAGCCTAGAGGGCTGTTCAAGGTTGAGAGATCTTGTTCGACTCCCCTAGAGCCTCTGCCACCTCCTTTGCAGTCTGTTCATCCTATTTCCACCACTTGGTCTAAAGCTACTCAATTTGTCTCCTCACATTTGCATGCTTATAGGTTGAGCCCATGTTAGGATAGTAGTGAGGATTCGAGCATGAAGTAGGGGGCATCAATTGTGAGGAGCACCAAGGCATGTTCTAATAAGGTGGTCCTTGAGAGCCACCCTACCTACCCTCCTTGAGTGCACCTACACTCCCTTACATAGAACCTATCCAACCACTCCGATAGTGCACCCCCCCAACTGCTTGTATCCCCAAAGAAGTCCACAAAAATTGCACATGTAGAAAGTTGGGTCACTCCAAGCATATCAAGTTCTTATTGCAAGGATAAAGGCATCTTAGGCCTCCCAATCCTAATCAACCATACCCTTGAAGTCCATGCCTCAGGTTGGTGAAATCCCCTCCAAAAATTGAGCTCCACCTTGAGCAGACCTACCACAATCTCCAACTAGAAACCTATGTGTGCATCGACCTCCATAGGTGAATACATATTAAGGGTGTCAACACATGAGTCTCCAATGTCTAACTTAACTTGCAGGACTCTCCTAGAAATAATCATCCCATGGTCTTGCCCACAAGCTAGCAAAACTCTAGCAAATGGAGGTGCACACCCCATTACTCTTATCATGGGCGTCAATAGAGTATTCCCACTAGGTGTATGATTCACCTATGATGAGTACCCTTTCCCCTACTAGCATGTGAGGGGGCACTTACTACTCCTATAGAAGTAAAATGTCAAATTTTCTAACACAAGTACCAACTTCAACTTTTGCTAGACAATTAGCTTCCTAGGATCTCGTGCCCCACTATAGTGAAGGTTGTTCACATTTTAGGATGCTAGCTGTAAACTAATGGGGAAGATCTAGGGTTTTCTAAACAAGCAGCTACTCAGCATGGTAGAAGACAAAGAAGGAGAGTTGTGTGACATGTACTGGCACTTAGTAGTAGGCTTAGAGGTAAACTCTACTCTCCCATGGTAGTTTGAGGACAGAGGAGAAGGGTGAGGTTTTCTCCTTGAGCGACTACAAGAACCTCCACAAGTCATGCTATTAAGTGGAACTAAAAAATCTTGGTATTACCAAGGTGCCTAAGAAAATGGCCACTCATGTCTAGTGGTAGAGGTACTGGTAAGTACTGCAATGCGCGAAGGACTCTAAGTTGCGGAATCTCTGCCTTGTGCTGGAAGTTAATATCCATCATGCACCCCTGCCACTACTCCTACAACAACTCTAGCCTAGTCTCTCTAAGCGACTAAGAGACATGGTTTGACACATGTTCCCTCTTGACCTCCTCCACATGTGTCTTTCTTAGTTTTCAAAATGGGAAGTCTAGAGGGAGAATGTATAGTTTGTCCATGTAATGCACCTATTCTTGAGCCTATTTTACTAAATGAAACTAACTTATTTAAAAACATTGTGACGAGTTGGGTTTATTTTATTCTCTTTATGGCTCCTTATGTTAATTTTGACCTACCTTATTAGAAATATGCAATGTATTTAGATTGCCTAATAAGAATATGTAGTGTACATTTCAAATTCATATTTTCGCAATTATTTTAGTCCATCATAGAATTTAAATTTCTCCATAAATTTTACTATAATACTCAAATGACTTTGTTCAAATAATTGATTCTAACTGGTATGGTAATTTTACAAGTGATTGAGTCGTAATCCCATAAATTGCGATTTCAAGCATAATATAATCATGTCATGGAAAATCCTAACATTGAATAATGATGTCCAAACATGAGAAATAATAATTTTGGCCAAAAAATTTGAAGTTAGAAGGTGTGAGTATAGTTTTTTTCAAAATTTTGAGAAAAAGCAGAAAAAAATTGTAAAAAATGTGAAAAAAGCATAAAAAAGTAGTAGTTAAAGTGGGAGAGGCTTAAAGATAGCCAAAATAAGTCATGTAGCATGAGGATGGGGTGCCTTTAGTCGACAATAGTAGCAACAACGTTTTTCCCTCTTCTTTGCTAATTCTCATCCACTTCCAAGCACTCTACTACATCTAAACTATCCCAAAACACACTCTTTTGGCTCTCTGCTAATTATAAGCCTTATGAGATGTATCTTGATGGAAAAAGTGGGTGAAAGTTACTAAAACTTAGGTTTACAATGGAAAATCAAGAGATTTAGTCAATCATGGTTATTCATGACCTCTAATGATTCTAATTGGTTACAATAGCTCTACACTAATCCATGAACCTAGAAGCAAGGTCAAACCACCTCTATATAAACTATGGGGAGCCCACATGGTTGAACAATTAGTTTGAGAGAGCTTACATGTTGTCATACTCAATCCACAACCCTTGAATAGCCTCAATCTAGCTTGAAATCTCACTTCTAGCTTGAAACTAGTAGCTTGAAAATCTAGTTGATCCCTGCACTCTCTCAAGCTAAAGGGAAGCAATTGATCTCAAATGTGGGCTTATTTTAGCCCTAATTTAGTCAACTTAGAGAGACAACTAATGCTATAATCACTTCTCTACATGCCCCAAAAGTAACCTCAAGTTAGCTACTCATAGCTCTATCGAGCAATTATCCAATAATTCCATCGATACCTCCAAAGTAAAGTACCCACTAAAATCACAAACTATTTTAAATGTAAAATTAGTAGGCTTTAGAGAGCTTTATATTACCAAAAGTAAAGAGTAATTCACCAAGAATTCAATATGTTCATTGGTAGCATGTAGCCACCAATGCACTATTAATTAATTTACCAAAGGGATTAGATTTGAGTGAAGAATTTGCATTTCAAGATGGCCCCTAAGTGATGTATGATTATACCTCATCCAAAGCCACCTCAATTAAAACTGAGCTGCTAGTTTCAACAGTGAATGCAACCTTGTTACCTACCTCACAACTCGCATATTAGGTGCTTCATACGTAGTGTATAAATAAGTAACATTGCCATAATCTTAACAATGGATTGACTAATTAATCTCAATTATAATGATTTGACTTATCAAGAATGAACAATTTTATTGATTCTTTATTACAAATGATATTTATGAGCTAATTAAATAAATCACTAGTTGTGAGTTACTATTAGAAAGTTGCTATCTTTTAATTGGTCAAATTCCCTTCGTTTTTTTATTTTTGGTCTATTGCTATTAATGATTGTTTTTAGATTATGAGAATATTTTTGTGATAAATTAGTATATTTAATTATAAACTCATAATCACCAATATAAATTAGTTGATAATTATTCAGCGAACTCAATCGTTATCATGTACCTAAAAGTTTGAGAAAGCTATAACTATTCAATTATTCTTAGCTAATTTGTGTCATAAAAAGTGGACGATAATTGACTTTGTATTTTCACCAAAAAGTTGAGCTAAAACCTTACAAGAAAACCTTGGGTTTGACTAAGATCAATGAGACCAAATTATAAGTGATTTTTATCACACCTTGAAATTGTTAAGAGAAAGCCTCAATTTTCCATTGTCCATATTAAGCTTTGTTTGATGGGTAATGCACATTGCAATTGCAAATTATGGCCTATTATTATTTGAGCCATAATATTATTGCAACTGAAAGAACTTTGTTTCAAAGGACAATGTATTTCCTTTTCATTAAGGATAGAATGTTCATAGTCATTGGTTGACATGATTCTAGTTTAGAAAGCTACTATTGAAATCAAAGAGGATCCATATAGATGGTATGGAGGGTAGAGATAGCTATCCCTAAGCATTTTGTTGGCTCTCCCATAGGAGCAACATTGTCTTGGGTGCTTCAAACAAGCCCTATTGTGAGGAGAGGCCTCTTTGCAAGGTGCGATTGATTGTTTGATATATGTAATAACTAGCAAGGCTCTAGAGATGAACTTTCAAGGGATTTAGAATGCAATGAGTAACTTGCTATCTTAGATAGGGTTTGGAAGGTCTCTATACTAGTCAGGGCATGGATGATGGAGGTCTACGTTGATAGGCATGCCCGATACAGAAAGTTTCTAGTCTAGAGTTATTTTTTCTTGATCTATCGAAGGTAACTTTTGGCTCATGCCTAGAGCTAGTTTAGTGTCCCATTCAAGACAAGATATAACTATAGACCATTGGGTTTTATATTTACCATGTTGAAGTAAAGTATTGTTTTGAAAAGATTGTTTGCTACTATTTTTGTGCATGTATGCTAAAGGTGTGAAACAAATGAGTGCTTATGGGCTAATTAAGAAAGTTGGTTATTAGGAAACTAAAAAATGCCTTGGGTGTGTTGACTACAAAGTTGGTGGATGACTTACCTAATGTTCTATGGCTAGGTAGATTCGATCAATTGAGTGTTTTTTGAAATATAAGATTAATATTAGAGTTGAAGCATGACCTACCTAGAGTTGAAGAATGACCTACTTAGGGTTTGGGTCATAGAACCTAGCCTAGTATCATTTTAGGGGGTGAGAAGGAAGCAATGGTGGGACGTGAGGTAGAAGCTATGGAGTGCAAGAGGGTTGAGAGAGAGAACATGAGAGAGTTGTGTGGGTGGGTACAAAATGAATGGTACCCTTATTCTTTGTTATCTGAATCACTTATATATGCATGTATAGTGGGTACATAAGGGGTGACTACTTGGCTATTGGCCATTATCCTTTACTCTATAACTTGCCACCTTGAAGGCCAATGTGCCTTTATGGGAGTATAAGAAAAAAGTGAAGATACTATCCAATGCCCATTAGTACTCTGCAATGTGCAAAGCACCCAAAAGGTAAAGTCTCCATGAGAAGATTTGTAGGGTTACCATAGGTATGGATCTTGACAAGCTTAATGCACTTGTCTTCAAGCACTCCCTAAGAAGTAATACTTCACCTCAATTGCTTTGTCTTTGCATGAAAGATAGGGTTTTATGCCAACTCAATGGCACTCTGACTATCACAGTGCAATGTAGGCACCTCTCCTGCAATACCCAAGTTTCCTACTAGATGCACAAGCCATGTAGATTTCTTGTAGGCCTTAGTGGCTACAACATACTTTGCCTAAGTGGTAGATAGAGATACATGTTTGCAATTGAGAGATCTAAGAGACTGAAAGTAAAGACAAGGTCTATAGTAAACCTCCTAGAGTCTACACTCCTTGCAAAATCAACATTTACATATCCAAGAACAAATGTATCCTTCTTCCAAAGCATATGCATATAGACTTAGTGCCATTCAAGTATCTCATGATACTCTTTATTTCCTCCCAATGTTGCTTTCTAGGGTTTTCCATATACATGCTAACTACTTCCACTGCATAGGCAATTTCTAGACATGTAGCAACCATGGCATATATCAAGCTACCAACTACAGATGCATAAGGAATCTTAGCTTTTTCAGCCTTCTACTCATTTGAATTGGGACTCTCCTCTTGGCTAAGTTTCAAATATGGAGACAGTGGAACACTAATAGTCTTTCCCCTCTCCATATTGAAATGATAGTTTTCTTTGTGTAAAGGTAGTAACCTATTTGACTCATAGTGTACATCTGAGATCGTATAAAGGCATTAAACTTATGATATCATTTCTTGGGAGCATGTTTCAAACCACAAGCTCTTATGTAGCTTATACACCAATTTCTCATTGCCTTCCACAACAAATCCCTCAAGCCAATGCATGTAAATATCCTCATGCAAGTCCCCAAGTAAGAAAGCAATCTTTACATCTGTTTAAACTACTCCATCTTCTCAAGAAATAACCATACAAAGCGTGGCCATCTTGATTACTATTGGGAAAGAGATCTCATCAAACTTAATCCCCTTTTTCTGCTTAAATCGTTTGGTCACCAATCTTGCCTTGTAATTAGGCAGTGCACTAGATGGAGATACATTCAACTTGTAGACCCACTTACACGGTAATGCACGATTACCCTTAGGTAAAGGAACTAACTCCCAAGAAAGTAACATTCTTTTCCAAAGAATCGATCCTTGACTCAATAGCCCTCTTCCACTTATGATTGTCATCCCTAGTCATAGCATTTGCATAACAAAAAGGCACACTAGAATCTATGACCATGACATAGTATAGAGATAGAGTGTATCTATCTTGTGGTTTAGAAATCTTCATCGACCCTACGTAAAATTGGCTCAATAGGGGTCTTTGGCTAGTCCATACATCTATCCTATAAAATAGGAGACTGCCCATAATCTCATGGCACTCCCACCTCAACATTCATTGGTTGCCCAAGCCTCGTATCATGTGGAACACGTTGTACAATTTGTTCATGTGTTGGCTATTCATCCTCTTGAAATGCTACTCTATGAATCTCAATAATTTTAATAGGTTTCTTATGCATTTCATCATCGTTAAATAACATTATAGTTGCATTATCTTCTTTGATTCAAGATCCCACAAGTAATAGCCCATTTCACTTGATTCTCCATAGCCAAGAGAAATGCATTTTTCTTAGACTTAGGATCATGCTTACTCTGCTTATCCCTAGGTATATGCATAAATGCCTCATAACCAAAAATGTGCAAGTGATTATAACTAGATCTCTTGCTAGACCGTAACTGCTGCTCTGATATCTTTCCATCCAATGGCTTTCCATGAGACCAAACACATGATCACCAAAGATCACTTTATAACCGCAATCATCAAGCTATTGTGCCGATCAAGCTCTTTGTCAAGCTTAAAAGATGATACATTTTGTAAGATAAAAGAAGAACATTTTGGTAAGTGGATATCCCAAATTCCAACAATGCTACATGCATATTTGTTTTCAAGAAGGACACATCCTCTTTTTCTAGTATCATAAGTAGAGAACCACTCTCTATGCAGTAAAATGAAATGATGCTCCAAAATTCATTAGCCAATTTTGAGACATTCCATTATCCATGGCAACCAAGAATGCATCACAAAAGATGATATAAACAAGACATCGCTATCATTATTACCACAATCTCCTCAAAATTTTATATAGCTTTTCTCTTAGCCATCGTCCTTGTTTGCCTTCTTGCCTTTTTTCTCATTCTTCCACTTGTAACAATTCTTTTTTATATGTCCCTTCTTGTTACAGCACTCTACATCTTTTTTTCTATGTGACTTCTTGATTTACCTCTCTCACGAGAGTTTCCCCTTGCATTAGACCTTCCTCTCACCATAAGTGCACATGAGCTCTTTGATCTTACATTGTTCCTTTTATTTACCTCCTCAATGAGTAAATTGCTCTTCACATTAGCACTTGTAAAACCTCCTATAGGTGTAGAGTTACTAAAATGACAGTCCTAAAAGTTTCCTAACTCTTAGGTGAAGTGAATAACAAGAATACGGCCATCATTTGATCATGAAAGATAATATTTGGAGATGTCAGTTGGGCTAAAAATAATGTTGAACTCATGATTCCAGGTGGGTACATCCCATGTGTATTATCAAAGCCCAAAGGAAAAGGGAAGCTAGAAACTTAGGCCTTGTTGATTTTGTTTGGTTAAGTAGTAAGGTAAATTATATATCTTAAAATTTGATTCAAGAACTTGAGTCTTTCAGGTCATCGCCAATTAGCTCATGTATAATGAGGTATATCAGGTTATTTATATATCAGCTTGCAAATGAAGTAACTATTGGTTCTAGTTCTTTGTCTAGAAAATCACTATTAAGGCAACTATGGAACCAAAATATTACAATAAAAATGGTATAAAGAATAGGTGGTGATATCACCTTCAACAAGATTTTCTTGTTGATCTAGAAAGATTGGAGCACTTGAGGTAGGATTTGTTAAGAGTAAAGGTACTCAAAGAATTTACACCTTGTATGAGTCTTTTGGTTCACGAAGATCAAAAATCGATGCTAGGATCACAATAGGTGGACAATGGGTTAACAGAAACCCATTTACTTATTTGCAACTCCTAAATGTTGAGAAGATTGTATTTCATCCACACAAGGCTTGTATCTTCTATTTCCTTCTACGAGACTTCTTTTGGCTTACACAACTAAGAAGAGGAAAACTGTTTTTAGCCTCCACCTGTATGTGTATTCCCCCATTGTGCAAGCAAGAAAGCTACAAGTGAGACTCCTTCCTTCTCTCCCACAATCTTGACATAGTGTGGTCCTAGTATCTAGAGTGGTAATCCAACTCTTTGGTGAAGAGCTAGCACAACTAACCTTGGGGGAGATCTAGTGTGAATATCTAATATTTAGCTTGTATTGGATAAATTATTTCTTAGAACCCACAAAAAATACAAACATTCCTTTCAATGAGACAAGTAATATGATAAGTACATTTTTGCAAGTGTTTCTCTAAGTCCTGAACCTATAAGCACATGCTCTACTTGTCTTAAGTCATGGTTTTAATATTGGGTCTTGGAATTTGCCAATGAGATACATTTTATTAGTCTATTTTATCTCCAACTTAAGTAATAAGAATGTGATGATGATTCTATTTCAAGCATTGACGGGCTTCCTTCTTTGAAATCCAAGTATAACTAAATTATAAATTTATTTGAATTTCATCAAGATTTATTTCTCATTGAGATACTTTACTACACAATTTTCTTGCAAAGGGTTGATATTTTGCTAACCCTTGGTAGCTTGAGAGATCAATCTCTTCCTCCTAGTTAATCTTATGAGATAATTAGGATAGTACCTAACCAATGTCCCTAGTTAACTTCGATGGAATATTCTTAATCAATCATTTCATTATTACAATATAAACATCCAATTGTTTAGAAAGATCTAAGCATAGACTAGACATAATCATGGGAGGGGTTACTCCTATTGGTCCTTCTAAGCACCTATATTTTTCGTCCATCTACTGGATTCTCAGGATGTCCACAAGGATCCTGGGACTTGAGTAGTTATGCCCTAGTTCATTATCATATCCTAACCAATGTTTTTATTATTGTTGTATATATTTCAAAAAATAAGGAGGACACTTGGATTTGAGTTAACATGATGGGAATATCACTTGTGTATGCTATTTCTCTTGCAGCTCCAATCTTTATTTGTTTTGGGGCCATTTTGCGTACGCCAATCCTCCTAGCACATCCCTTGTCTTGCTTTATCGGTTCTTTTAGGGCTCATACAACCTCAAGTCAAGGTTTGTTGAGGTAGAAGGATAAGCTCAAAGGAAGTATAGAGTTTGATTGAGCAAGAAGAAGTCTTGGCTTGTGAGGAGTGAGCTTAGTAGTGAGATAAAGAGGGGAAGTGACATATTGGAGGGTTTTGATCTATTATTGGGTGAATTGAGGATAGAGAGTAGGAGACATATCAAGAGTAAAGGTGATAATTTGGTCAAGAATAATGATAAGGAACAAAGAGGAAGCTGGTATAGCTAGTTTGGAAGTTACGAGGATTAATACTTGGGAGTAGACGAGTGGAGAGGGGAGAGTGACTTGTAGAAGGTGAGGAGATTTGCCATACAGTTCGACTTAAATTTTATCAATATCAATATATATTGAGCCGTTTTTAAAGAGTTTTTTCTAATGTTATCCAATTGACTTGAAGGGTATCATGCGGGCTTGGTAGCTGATATGCCAAGTTTGATTTTTGGCTAAGAGATAATAAAGATGGCTTGTAAATCGTAAAATAAGAGATAGTATAGGAGATTTTAACGTTTCCTAAAAGGCTAAAAAGGAGGGGGGGGGGAGACAAAAAGGAAAGCTTTTGACCGACTTTATAACCAAACCAAAAAGGAGAGCAAAACTTAAACGTTTATCTGTATGATATAAAACGGGAATAGACGTCTTGACTGTCAAACCCTAGCAGGGGAGGCCGGTTCACGCTTCGACGAAAGGAAGCTCATCGCGATCTCTCGAGGTACATACAGGCCCTGTGTATTTCTCTCCGTGTGTTTCTTCGTGCACCAGTGGGGCAGATTTGAATCTCCTAACAGACCTTAATTTCGGTCCTGTCTCCTTCGTGGACGTCTGATCGGAGTAGGTGCTTTCAGCTTGCGTTTTTTCCTGATCGACACACGCCCTTCATAGTCAAGTATCTTACATTGTGTTTGTGTATAGAGTCGTTACTCGTAGTCAGATCATTGCGTGATCATAGATCTTTTAGCCTTCGTTAGGTTTTCCTTACGCGCAGTGTTTGGTTTTCTTTTCTTTCCATAGGATTGCAAGTGCTGTGCTGCTTTTCAGTGTTATATTATGTGGTATTATCTGCGGTATTTTCTTGATTATGTGATTTTGCTGTTACATTTCCTGTTCTAGTAGTATTCTGTGTGCAGGCGAGTTCTGTTATATAGCTGAAACCACTCATGTATGTAGATAGATGTAGGGTGTTTTGTTACTTCAAGTGCTAGTTTTTGGAGTCCTGACATTGATTGCTGGTCCTCTTCAATATTACTGATCTGTTTATGTGGGCCATCAGTCTCCAGATAAAATAAAAATGCCACGATATGATGAACGATCTGGTCCTACTCGACTGTATGTTGGGCATCTTTCCTCACGGACTCGCAGCAGAGATTTAGAAGATATGTTTGGGAAATATGGCAGGTATGATTGTCAGCTATGTTCTGCAATGATTTGAATTGTTTGTTCTTCTGTTCTGAGTGTTAAAGCTTCCCCATGGTCCCCATGGGGGCATCTTCTGGTCAGCATATAGTTTTATCTTAAATTTCTGAGGGACCTTAGTTTATCCTCCTAAGGGGTCTTTGCTCTTAAGTAGTGTTCTGCACGTAGTTGCATCTCTGAGATGCTAGAAGTCTGTCAGTGTCCTTCATCCATTTCCAGGTCAGACCTTGCCAAGAGGGATGGGAGTGCAGAACTGTAAGCGTATCAACAAAAGGATGCAGTATGTTTTTGAATAGGTCCCGTGTTAACTTTAGCGATGTTGTTGAAGGTTTGGTGGGTTTTTGCCCAGCCTGGAGGTAACTATGAGAGGGTGGCCATGATGGAGGCCTCACTTCCACGGGTTAAGGGGGACCTTCTAGTCAATGCTTCTTTTGTATGTCGATTCGTACGTTGGTGGATTGGCGAGGGTGGAATGGAAAATGGTGTTTGCTTCATCTGATGCGCGATATCTGGTGACCTTCTTGACATGGTGCACTGGTGTTTTTCTCCACCTTGACGCAGAGTTCGAGATGTGGATTTGAAGCACGATTTTGCCTTTGTTGTAAGTATATTTCCCTTATTTACAATGTCTTTTCTACTCTATAACTTTTGGTGCTATTATATAGTGCAAAGCCTCTCATTTATAAGGTGATTTGAGGCTGTCCGAAAGCTGTGTTCTGCAGGACTTTAGTAGTGCTAGAGATGCAGATGATGCCCGCCACTATTTGAACGGGCGAACAATTGATGGCAGTCGAATTGTGGTGGAGTTTGCTAGACGGGTACCGGGCTGCTTCACTCATTTGCCCTTTTAAAAGTCTTTGACAGTTTTGCATTTGTCTGCAATAGTTTCTGGCGACATTTGTAGTGTTTTTTTCCACATTTATGTTAGTAGGTGCAGGCCTGCAGTCTTATTTTGTGTGGTTTTATAGGGGCCAAGGGGTGCAAGTGGTTCCCGAGAATATTTGGGCAGAGGTCCACCTCCAGGAACAGGCCGATGCTACAACTGTGGGAATGATGGACACTGGGCACGAGATTGTAAAGCTGGAGACTGGAAGAATAAATGCTATCGCTGTGGAGAACGAGGCCATATAGAGAGAAACTGTCGAAGTAGCCCAAGGTCTGAATATGGATTATCTGAAAACAACCAAAACCACCCCTCCCACCTGTGCCGTAACATCCTGTGGGTACCTCTACATTTTGTTGCTGGTCTCATGAACCATACTTTTTTGTAGGCACCATAGAAGTCGATCGAGGTCGCACTCGAGATCTCCATCAGCCGCACGGAGAAGAACTCGGAGCCGAAGCTCCAGCCGAGGCCGCAGCTACAGGTGCAATGTCCTACACTGATTTCCAAGATGTGAAAGATGTCTTCTTGGACAGTACTGATTTCCAATCACTGCTGAGACAGGCAGCTAAATATCTCCATGGTTTTCAATGTCCCACAGTCGATCGCCCAGAAGAGAAGCTGCCACTACAGTAGCGGATCGTCGGCCTCAAAGCATGAGTCGGAGTCGGAGTCAGAGTCGATCACGGTCTCCTCCTGAGAAAGAAGTAAGAAGCCAAACTCCGAGCCCTGCACGTAATGGACAGAACTCTGTTGGCAGTCCCCGGCAGGATGCTAGCCGCAGTGTCAGTCGAAGCCCTCCACGTGATGATGAAGAGAATCATCAGGTAACCTCTCCAGTTAGAGATGAGCGAAGTCCAAGTCAGTGATGGGACTTAGCAAAGAATGGAACAAGGCAGGTGTTTAACTGCTGTATGCGTTTTTTTCGGCCTGCTGTACTGTTTCATGCTCCTGGTCACTGGTAATGTGGTTCTCGTTCTGCCTAGTTGGCAAGATCTGCAACAAAAAATTCTAACTACATCCAAAGTATTCTGAGGCTCCATCTGGCCGATAGGCGCATGGGTGGTTTTGTAGGATGCTGTATGCTTTGTATTTGTAGCACAAATCTCAAACACTTGAAAAGGTAAAGGGTTTCAATACACAAATCCAATGCCACAAGATTTGGTGTCAGGTTTAGTTTTATTTGGTATCTTAGTTTTATTTTTCGGAATCTTTCATTGCAGTGACTGTTGATAAGCTACTTGCATAGCACTCGGAAGGTCACTTTGCTCTGATGCTATGGGAATTTGAATTACTCTGAGGTTAAGCACTTAATGATTGATGAGTGGTTGTGGTTTCTATGTCTGGTTTTTTTGAGTCTCAGTTATTTGGATTGTCTTTGCAAATTTACTGGAGGTTTCACTATTTCAAGCTATTTGGCATGGATGCGTGAAAGATTGAGAGTGAAATTTGTGGGAAGCATGATTGGGGGATCTTTGCATAAATTTCTACCAAGATTGTTCAACTTCTGTGTCTGGATCGACTGATTAGCAAGTTTTTGCTGATCTTAATTGGTTGAATTCTGAGTTTTTATAGATGACATAACAAGTTTCCACTCATCTTAAAATTGTGAGTTTCAATACTAGGATGAAGTGGACAGGGATGTTAGTCTACTGCCCATAAGTTTCAAAGGGAAATAAATGAGAGCCACTACTGTTATGATTTGCGAACAGGATTAGGGGCAATGATGATCAAGTTGATGGGATTTTGGGCAGAAAAATACAAAGTCTTCTGACATATGTGATGGAAGTCTTCGCATAAGCCGTGAGGAGTGATTGGTAAACAATGACTACTGATGGTAGACCCTGCCTGGTCCAATAGTCCATTGAAGGAATGCTTGTTCTTTCAACTTATGGGAATTTAAAATGCTCTGATGAAGTTGAGCACTTCATGCTTGACGAGTGGTTGTGGTTTGTGTGTCTGGTTTTGAGTCTCAGTTATTTGGATTACCTTTGCAAATTTACTGGAGGTTTCATTATTTCAAGCTTTTTGGCATGGATGCTTGAAAGATGGAGAGTGAAGGTTGTGTGGAGTATGTTCGAGGGATCTTTGCATAAATTCTTTGCATAAATTTCTACCAAGATTGTTCAACTTCTGTGTCTTGATCAACTGATTATCAAGTTATTGCTGATCTCAATTGGTAGAATTCTGAGTTTGTATAGATGACATAGCAAAGTTTCCACTCATCTTAAAATTGTAAGTTTCAATACTGGGATGAAGTGGACAAGGACGTTTGTCTACTGCCCATAAGTTTCAAAGGGAAATAAATGAGAGACAATACTGCTATATGATTTACAAACAGGATTAGAGGCTATGATGATCAAGTTGATGGGACATTAGACAGAATGATACAAAGTCTTTCAACTGATGGTAAACATTGACAACTGATGGTAAACAATGGCAGCTCAGAACTCTGGAGGTTTGTTGTTTGTAGTGTAAGCATGCTTGAAGGGGCTCATTGCTACTCCCAAGAGTTTTGGATGTCAAGAGATAGGAACATGGAAGGAAATGGATTGTAAGGCTAAGGTGATAAAAATATATGGAATGTGAGGCTAAGATGGTTATAAAGAATCAGATAACCTACATACTGATGATGTCTTCTTAATCTTGACTCCATGTCATCTTGAGCTGGAAGATGGCCAACTTAAATGGCTGTTCAAGGATAGATTTAGTTATAAAGAATCAGATAACCCGTATTCTGATGATGTCTTCCTAATCTCGACTCCATGTCATCTCAAGCTGGAAGATGGCGGCTTTTCAAAGATAGGTTTAGCTACTCACACTTAGTTTGACCTAATTGTCGAAGAGTAGTATACAGGTATGCCAATGGTGTGGAAACAAGTGCTTGTATTAGTCTACCATCTGTGCGTTGTGCTTCTTGTGACCAACTATGATCTTTAGCTTCTCCATTGGAGCCCATTGAGGTGGGAGTTGATCTACCTGTACACCCAAAAAATAATGGCTTGATGAGCTCTAGGTCTCCAATGCAAAAGGTAATGGTGGAGACATTTGACCCTTGCAATTGGCAATGTGATTTGTTTGCGAATGAAATGAGTCACGTGAACACGTAGAGAGAGAAGATATGTAGAGATGTGAGAGGAGAGAATATATACACCCAAAGACTAGATCATGTTGATCACAATCTACATATATATATAGAGACTTAGTCTAGATAGGGTGAGCTACATATAGTTACAACACCCCCACTTAAACAAAGGTATTTAGTTCTAGATGAAAAAAACCTTTGGGAAGCACAAGGGAAAAACTCTAGCTCCTATTTACAAATGTACAAACATGATCAAGGATTATTGTGTATGTAAAGTGAATCCTTACATGTGTGAAATTGAAGATGTATGTACAAAGATGACTAGGGAGGTTTGAGGTGTATGTGTATATGTGAAGTGTATGGTGCTTACGAGGAGTATGTACAATGGCATTACAATGTGTGTGTGTGTGTGTGACTTAGTCTAGATAGGGTAAGCTAGATATAGCTCCAACACCCCATTTAAACAAAGGTCTTTAGTTGTAGATGAAAAAAACCCTTGGGGAGCACAAGGGAAAACCTCAAGCTCCTATTTACAAATGTACAAACATGATCAAGGAATATAGAGTGCATGTAAAGTGAATCCTTGCGTGTGTGAAATTGAATATGTATGTACAAAGATAACTAGGAGCTTTGAGGTGTATGTGCATATGTGAAGTGTATGGTACTTACGAGGAGTATGTATAATGTCATAATAGATCAATTCCCAAAGATTGAAGTTGAGTTAACTCCGAAGTTTTGAGTGCAATGGAGTGAAGCGTGCTTCTGAGTTCTTTGGTGAATGTATTTGCAATTATTTGATCACTTGGACAATATTCAATCATGATCGTGCCTTTCTTTATCTTATATTGAACATAATGATAATGCATTGCAATATGTTTAGACTTGTCATGTTGAACATAGTCTTTAGCAAGACTAATACCACTTTGGTTATCACATTGAAGTGGTGTGTTGGAGAGAGGATGGCCATTATCTGATAGAACTTGTTGAAGCCATATTAAAGCTGGAGCCACTAAAGATGTAGCTACATATTCAGTCTCTGTAGTGGAAACAACACAACATTGTTTTTTTCTAGTCTAAACAAGACAACAATTGATAAAGAAACAATTTCAATTTGAACAATGCATAGATAAGTGAGAGCTTGCCCAATTTGCATCTGTATAATCCAAAAGTTGAAGTGAATGTAGAGAATCAAAGTTTTGTTGGGGTTGATAAACCAACCCAAAATCTTTAGTACCTTTCAAATACTCCAAAACTTATTTAGCTGCAGTCCAATGTTTAAGGCATGGAAAACTAAGATGTCCAAGAAAATTTGCAGCAAAAAGAACGTCAGGGCAAGAATTTAAGCCAACAAATTGAAGACATCCAACAAGATTAGCATAAGGTTGATGTAATGCTAATTGTCCATCATTCTGTAGAAAGTGAGTTTTTGGTAGAGCTGACCAGACAAAGAGTACTAGCAGGATGTGTAAAGAATCCAAACCAAACTTCTGAATAATATCTTTAATGAACTTGGTTTGACGCAGTAATAAAACACCCTTTTCTCAATAGCGTTAGATTGGAGCGTGTATCTCCATGATCAACCATGTCAATTGCAGAAGATAAAACCTTCTTTACTTGTTGAAGGAAGTTGAGATTGTTAGAAACAAGTATGGTATCATCCACATATTGAGCAAGAATAACAAAACTATCATTGCATCGCTTGACATATAAGTTAGGATCTGAAGAATAAGAGATAAAACCTTGTTTTGTAAGGAAGAGATTAATCTTTTAATACCAAGCTTGTGAAGATTGTTGGAGACCATAGAATGCTTGATGAAGTTAGCAAGCAAGATTTTCCTTATGTTTGACTACAAAACCCTCTAGTTGCTCCATGAATATCTCTTCCTTTAAATTGCCATTAATAAAAGCAACTCTCACATCCATTTGGTGAACTTCCAAATCAAACTCAAAAATAAAAATTAACGACTCAAATATTGGTAATAGGAGCAACAGATGAGAGTTTCTTGATAATCAACTATTGCAATTTGTGAGAAACCTTTGGCAACTAGCCTTGCTTTGAATTTGTCAAATGTTTTATTTACTTTTTGTCTTAGTCTTATAAACCCACTTGCATTTAATAACAATATGTCCAAGTGGTAACTTAGTTAGAACCCATGTATCTTTAGGGAGAAGAGATTCATACTCAACTTCCATGGCGTCCTACATTGTTCCTTTTGTGGGGATGACATGGCATCACTATAGGAGACAGGGTTTTTACAAATATTGAGAGCATTCTCAAGAATATCAGCATCATGAACATGACACGTATCATACTCATTATCAATTGGAAGATCAACATAAAGATCAACACCAAGGTCATCATCAGCAGTAAGAGGTGCATGTTGTGATCTTGATTTGAAGAGTCAATATTATCCCATGAAGGAGGTTCATCGTCATATAGAAAAGGAAAAGAAGTGAGTAATGACTTTGTATCATCAATGCTCTCTAGTGACCATGTCCGCCCAGCATCCTCTTGAGACTGTGTGCTGCCCATAAGTTGCTCATTGAAAATAGCATCACGACTAATGATTACCTTCATGGAAGATGGATCATAAAACTTATATTCCTTAGAAAAAGTTGAACATCCAATGAAAATAACTTTCAAACCGGGAGGATCAAGTTTTCTGTGAGTCTCTTTGGGTATATCAATATAAGTAATACACCCAAAAGTTCGAAAATATGAAATAAGCGTTTCACATGTCTAAGTAATAATCGATATTTTACCAGAAGGAGTAGTTGTAGGAAGATGATTTTGCACAAATACTGTTGTTTAAGAATGCTGCAGTCCAGAAACATTGAGATAAGCTAGCATGAATGAATATACATCGTATGGCATTGAGAATAGTTCTGTTTTTACGTTCAACAATATCATTCTATTGAGGAGAGTAGGAAACCGTATATTCATGATGAAATGTATTCTCCACCATTATCACTGCGAAGTTTCTTGATGCAACGACCAATATGAAGTTTTGCAGCTTTTTGATATTGCTTAAAAGATAATAAAGCTTCCGATTTGTGTCGCAAGAGAAAAACAATGGTGTATCAATGAGTTGTGGTGGAAATGGAAAAGGGTTTGCGAAAATGCTTTCCAAGTGCACAATATTCACAAATATCCATATGAGGACGAGCTTTGAATTCCATACCTTGAACAAGGTCATGCCGATAAAGATCGACAAGCTTAGAAAAATTAGAGTGAACAAAGCGATGATGCCATATTTTGTTGTTAGGATCGCCAGTTGTAACAACATTTGTTATATCTTCATTTAAAGATAACTAAAAAAGATTACTCTTTCGAGGAGATCTACAAGTCTTGTAATTGAAAGAAGATTCCTTTGTAAATCTAGGACATGTAAAACTTCACGCAGAATTCTTGTTGAAGAAAGAGTACCAAGATATAAATCACCTATACCTTTGACTTGACACGTCGTGTCATTAGCAAGATAAACCAATTTCTTAACATGAATAAAATGATAATTATGTAACCATTGGGACTGATATGTCATGTTTCCCGTAGCACCAGAATCAATAATAAAAAAAGATCCATTACAAATATGAAGTATCCTTTCCGGAGAGATAGAATAACTCACACAATTTGGTTCTTTAGTAGTGTCATCATGTGTAGCAGTATATGCTGTATTACGATCTGAATTAAAACGCCTCTTGAAACATAGAGGGGTTGGATGATCACTCTTTTTGTAATATTCACAAGGAGAATAATCTCTGGATAAACATGGTTGTTTATTTGTAATGCCATGTTCTTCATCATATTGTTTAGCAATCATTTGTAGTGTGACAATTTCTATTACAATACGAACAATGTTTGTGTTAGGAAACTTGAGATGAGAGAAGTTACCATCACGATGACTCCTATGTGTAGAGCATGGAAAGGGACACCTTTGAGCAAGTAAAGCTTAGTCGATTGTTCTGACTGTGTGTCCTCTTGTGAGATCATAATTGTTTCTTGATTTGTGTATCATCGTTCGTGTTGTTGTGAATATTTAATTAAAGATATACAAGCTTGATCAAAATTGATCCCAACTTTATTAGATAATATGGTAACAATATTATCATAAGCAGGATCCTTTACAATATCAAGAAGTTGTGTTACCAATTGCTTTTGTGGAATAGTATTACCAGCAGCTACAAGCTCATTAATAATGTTCTTGAATGATTCGATATGTGTTGTCATAGAAGTTCCAATGTTGTATTGTAACTCAGTGAGCTGACTATGAAGATAAAGTATTTTTGTAACATATTTCTTCTCAAAATTTGCTATCAAATACTTCCATATAACTTGTGAGGTTGAAAGATTACATACATAAAGTATAAGAGATTCTTGAAGAGCAGAAAGAATATACCGACGAGCTGCTTTGTTGCGTCTAACCCACTCATTATAAATAGTTTGCCATTCTTCAAAGATAGATCCTTCAGGTACAAGGGTATTATCATGAGCTTGATCAATTGGTTGAGGTAGATATTCATAATTACCAAGAACAATATCATGTAACTCATCACCTTAAAGAATTAGCAGCATCTTTACTTTCCATACAAGGAATCCTTATCCTTGAAAGTGAGGAATGGAATGTTGTCTAGAAGGAAATCCATTGACGATTATAGAATTTGACATAGCTGGCTGAGAGAATATGTACAATATGAGATCACAAAATTTGCACACCATATATGAAATGACGAGATGAAAGTGCATCACAATAAATCGTATGCAAAAGCTATGCTATAAGGAAATCCATTTAGTTCAAAAAGCATACTTCAAAAGAAAGATACCCAAGTTAGACAAAACATGAGCAAGAATAAAGCGACCCAATATAGACAAAACGTGTGAGAGAAGAAATCGGTCCAACATAGACGAGAAATATGAACAACGCTCAAAACGTTATCACTTTACTTTTTGGCCCCAGGAATAGATAATGATCTGGCTAATTTTGGAAGAAGTAATCTTGACGAAACCTGTGTCGTAGAAATTTGCACGAAAGTCTATTTCCCTATTTGTTTTTCTGTTTCAAGTCTAGTTTACTTGAACCGACATAACTTTTGACACAAAACTCCAAATTGAGTACATAATTTATAGAAAAAAAGCTTGTGAGTCCTAGCATATCACAAAAACTAGTTTTCTTGAGAAAGGCATTTCCTTAAGAGTTTTCCAAATAGAAACTTTTAGGGTGTCCAAGGAAGACATATCTACAATTCAGCATATATGCAATCTAGATGATGATAGGTGATGATCGAGTGAACTTCTTTTGTGCTTAAAATTCAAAACATAAGATGCTCATCACATACACAATACATCAAACTTAATTGTGAAAAGAACATGAATCAAGAATTAAAGAGATACTACATATGTATACTTCCTGACTGTCTTCTTCATTAAATTGGTTGTAGTCGATTGTGATAGCTTTGATACCATGTTGAGATGTAGAGAGAGAAGAGACACACTATATACACTCCCAAAGACTATATCATATTGATTACAACACACACACACACACACACACACACACACACACACACACACACACACACATGAGACCTAGTTTAGATAGGGTGAGCTATACATAGCTCCAACATCACACATGTTTCCCTTAAATTCAGAGGGTGAAGCAACAACCCATAGAAAGGCCTCCAATGCAGGAGGCCACCCATTGGATCTCATTGAGGCAGAATAAATCTCCTTGAATGTGCAAGAAATAGTGGCTTGATGAGCTCTAGGCCTCCAATGCAGAAGGTAGTAGTGGTGGTGATGCTTGCTTACTGGCAATGTGATCAGCTTGCAAATGAAATGAGTTAGACGTGTTGCCCTCAAATTCAGAGGGTGAAGCAACAATCTAGTGAAAGGCCTCCAATACAAGTGGTGATGGTGCTCATACTTGCTACTAGCTATGTGATCTGTTTGCAAATGAGTTCACACATGTTACTATTGAAAACTTGGAAGGCAAAGCAACAATTGAATGAGCCCCAATCCTTAATGCTCTTATGCTGAGGTCAAAGGAACCATCAAATGAGCTCAACTCTTAATGCCTTATGATAAGAACAATCGCGCCTTGTAAAGTCTGCTATCTTTAAACTCAAGAGGGCAAGTGAAAAATTGAATGAGTCCAATTCTTAATATTCTTATGTAGAGAGGGCAAATGAATAATTAAATGAGCCCAATTCTTAATGCCCTATCATAAGAACAAGCACACCTTATTAAGCCTATTGCCCTAATTGATTGAATTGTCTGACCCTAAAAATGGAACCACCACCACAAAGGCAACCTTCAATCTTCAAAAATCCCATCAATGCACGATATTTCAATGTTCAAAAGTCCCCATAGTTCCTCATGCAGGTGGCATTTTGTTTTTACATTCATTCTTCTAGTAGTCCTTACAAGAGGCACAATCAAAGATGTGCAAGAGAAGTAACAATACCTAGATTATTACTCAATCTCTAGATATACAATGCACGATTGTTAGTGACAAGTCAAAATAGGAAGCACTATACCTGTTGACACATGGCTCAATGTACTGCTACCCACCATATTCAACAATGAGAGTCCCAAATGGGAAGCAATATGCCTGTTGATTCTTCTGTGCTCCACATAGTGTTGTTAGCTTGTGGATAAGCCGAAAGTCGTTCCATGTCCCCTCAATGTGTATGGGATGGGATACATTATGATTTGCACAATGTAACATCATGAAATTTAACCACTATGTTAGCTAGTGCAATTGTATGTATAAAGCCTAGGACCATTGCATATGTTATGTATAAATATGAAAATACATAACAAGTAGCACTTAACCATTATATGTTATGTATTAATATCAAAATATGAAGCACTTGATGGATTTGAACCATAATATGCATAAATACCAATATGATTTGTTATTACTTATTAATCAATTTGGACCCCCACACATTTTTCAAGTTGAGCTCATTGAAAATAGTGAATGCTCCACCATGCATTGCATGTTTAAGCATGTGCCATTCTCCACTATGCATTGCGTTTTTAATTGGCATGTGCCATTGTCCTCTTTGCCTCCTTGCGTGTCGCTATTAGGATTGTTGAAGTAGCGAAAGGGAGTCTCTTGGCTTTGACAAGAGGATTATGTGTGCCATTGTAACACTCTCTTTGGCTTATTTAAAGCATATATTTGTACACTACTCTATGGCAAGCTTGTATGTGCATTTCATGTGAGGTATTGGGAAATGACTTAAAAGATTGCTTGGCTTAACAAGACAGTGCTATATGGCCTTGCAACATTCTCCTTGACTCATTTGAAGCAGTGATTTGCATAGTACTCTATGGCAAGCTTGTATGTGTGTTTGATGTGTAAGGTATTGAGGACGAGGTCATGTGTAAGGTATAGTTTCATTGGTAAGGCTTCTTTTTTCTTGTACTATTGTTTTGAAGAGCAAAACATGATTTTTTAGTGGGCAACATTATTGGCTATGATGGAAAATTTGTTTACACTCATGGGGACTACCAACTGCATTTGAGGATATTCTTATATTGAGTGCCTTGCTAGGATATCTTTTCCCTCCCTAGATTTGTTGGAGGGGAAAGATGTGGCACTTGTGGAGGCTCTTGGGAAGTTACTTTACATTCCTAGCAATGGATGGTGTACCATGCAAGCAAAGGCTCGTGTACTTTGGGTTAGTAGGAAGGAGCCTCTTGAAGTTTTGAAATTGTTTGACACCAATGGTTTGGAGATTGCCACAAAGGCTCAATTTGTGGCCTTCTTGATGCCTCCTACATCTACATCTATGTAACTTTTAGCCACTTTGCAAAAGCCTATTTGAAGAGGGGACAAGAATTGAAATAATAGGTGGCAAGTCAAAGCCAAACCAAAGAGTCTTTAGTGGACATAAACATCTATGCATATTCAGGTAACGGTATTGACAATGATCTTGTTTATGATGCACATGGTAGAAAGGTTGATACGGGAAACTAAAATTATAGCTTGGAATGTTTGTGTTGCATACTTTGTAGTGAGAAAAAGAAATTGGTTTGTGATTCACGCATGTGAAGATACAAACTTGATGTGCTTGCTCTGTAGAAAATTGAAATTGGTCCTTTTAGCATGCAAGATGCCACCTTTATTTGATATGATATTCTTATTGAATCCAAAGTTTAGGCAAGGGTGCCATGCTAATATTTGGCATGGTCTAGTCAAAATAGCTCCATGTTTGGAACAAGGCTTTGTGTTGATTGAGAAGATGTGGAAATTGCTTCACTCTATGAAGATGGGAATGGGTAGCTAAATGGAATTGGTTTTTCTTAACCCACTTGAAGCATTTGAAAAGATGATGATGTCACATGATGAGTTTACAGGATTAATCACATTTGATTATTCAATGTTACTGTCCAACTCCTCACAAATAAAAAATTGAAAGTTTGAAATCAATGACCTATCTATTTTCAATATCCCCTGAAATTGGCTCAAATTTTGGCCATGTCATGCAAGATATCTTCCAAATGCATTAGTCCTAAATTAAAGGTGACCTCTTGGGCGAATCATTCATGAGCACATGAAGAAACCAATCAATGTAAATTATTAAATGTCAAGTGGACTTTAAAACAATCCCATAATTGGTCGAGTCTCATTAGATCACAAAATACCAACAGAGTTGCAAAAAGTGCACACCCATTTTAGTTTGGCATATAAAGCCAGATTTGTTAATTAACCCATTAAACAATGTTCCTTCACATAAATTAAGCACAAACACAAATACAATGAAAAAATAGTCATTTTTAAATACAAAGTATTTATTCAAATTTTATTATCTTTATTCTTGTTGTAATAATTATTGTAGTTCATATCAAGACCCCACCCAAAGGCCAATGCTCTTAGCTAGTGTTGGGGCCTTCTAGAAGATCCACCTAGGTTTGCAGGTGGTAAGCTATCCCTAGAATGCCCAAGGAATGGTGCCTCCTAGCCAAACAACTTCCTACGGGAGTGACCTCTTGCATCTGGTGATGATCCTAGCATTCGGAGTGGTAATTCAAATCCCTTGGTGAAGAGCTAGTGCAATCCACCTTGACATGAGGTGTAGCCATAATAGTAATCTTTAATGCTCTTTTGAAGTAAAAGTGCACATACATAATGCTTCACAATTATATTCTCCCTGTTTTGTAGAGTATCCTTGGTTGACTAGTATTCCTTGCACAAACTAACCAACAACATGGCCAATATGTGTTTTTCAAGAACCTTAGCATTGATGCCATCTAACTAGTTCATTATATGATTTATCTTATTAAGTTCTTCTGCAAGAGACTCCCTATATTTGCATTTGAAACCATATAATTCTACCTTAGGATGTAGCTCTTGGTTTTTGGCATTGTGACCAAAGTTTTTGTCCGATTCCACCCAAGCTTATTTTGTAGCACCTTGGACATTAGGATGATGTATAAGACTAGTTTCAAGGTGAAGCCTTGATAGATATAAGGCTTGATGATCTTTCTCCTTCCAATCGAATAATGTTATGCCTTGTGCATCTTTATGAACCACTTCCCATAGTTCGTGTACATCTAAAGAAAGGTGACGCGAGTGGACAAAGTATGAAACTCTTGGACATTGAATTTCTAAATAAGACACTTAGAACAAAAGTTCCATTGAGAACAGGTCTTATTTTGTACTACAAAGTATCTAACTCCTTTACAATGATACAAGGAACAAGAAAAAAGCATTGAACAGACCATCAAACCCAAAATCACATGACTAGCTTTCACAAAGCATTTAATAGGCCATCAAACCCAAAATCACATGACTAGGTTTGACAAAGGTTGTCCATACAAATGGAGATTTTCTGAGTATATTGGGGCTTTTGTAGTTTTTTGGATCTCTTAATGGTAGTCTTCTTAATGACCTTATAGTTGAGATTTAGCTTCTAGGAAAGTGTGATGTGTTGATGAAGACATCGAAAGTATGATTGGGGAAGGAACTTGAGATGACACTCTTCTTTGGAGAACTTCAAATGTTTCAAAGCACAATATTCTTGAAGCCAAAAACAAAAATAACAAGTTATAGTAGGGTTCAAGGCAACATCCTAGTGTTTGGCCATGATTTGGTTCTCCAAGGCTACAACCCCTATTAGTGGATGCTTGATAGTGTCCTATAGAGGCATCCTCCTAGCTTCAAAATTTGTGAGGCCATTAGACTAGTCACTACACTTGCATAACTTAGGGGATTCTAGGAAGTTTGGATGTTGACAACAAATGGCTATATGAATTGCCATTGGATTTATTTTTTCATGGATAATTTTTGCCTATCTTGTGGGTACTTCAAGAACCTTGATAAACTCGTCAAAATGAGCTAATAATTTATTGTGTGGATAATGATCCACTGGGATTGTTGCTATGTGGATAATTCTCACCTATCTTGTGGTAATTTCAACATCTTAAGAAACACTTGAAATGTGGTATGAACTTTGCCAAATGATTAGGTCCAGAAGAATTTATTGTATAAACAATAGAGATCTAAGGCTCACAAAATAACAAATTTGCTCTAATCTTGGAGGTTATGGATGAGGATCTAAAGCACTAAGAGCTAATAAGATGTGTATAGCAAAAGTACTCTGGATGTAAGCTACATTTTGAGTAAGAAAGCCTAATGATTAGATGTGTGTAAAGAGTTATTGTAAGGAGAAGAAGAGTATGTCCTAAGAACCTAGCTATGAAAAATGAGTTAAGGTTTAGGTTTTAGATGAGATGAGGGTCTACATGAGGATAGAGTGAGTAGTAATATTCGATACCATGATAAAAAGTAATGAGTAGTGTGATCAAGATTGTACATAAGTACTTCATATTGATAAGAAAGAATAAGACTCTAAGCAAGATAATGAAGAGAAGCACACACATGTTATCTCCATTAGATTAAAGCCTCTCAAATACAATGTTAGAGTATGCAAAAATACCTCAAAGGGGAAAACCTTAGGTAAGGATTGCTTATCTTGAAAGTGTGAGATACTCCCTTTGATCATTCCACCTCCTTTACCCCTCCAATGTCTTGATCAAACTAGAAACTTGTTAATTACATCAACCACTGCATTATTGCATCTAATCTTGCAAAACATGAGTTAGTAATGCTTGGTAAGGTTTGATACATTTTGTTTTTGATCATGGATCCTAATCCCATTACAAGCAAACCACCCATAGATTTCTCAACAACACCAATGGCTAATTCAAACATGAAAATCCACATGGCTATGATTGCTAAAATGATGTTTGGCATCTCATACTCTAGATGCATGTGTTTTGTACTTGCAACCACTTGTTTGACCCTCTTCTTTCACCTTATACATGGTACACACTAAGCTAAATTGTACTTCAACCACAAAGAAAATATGTCATGTGATTAGTAATGCATGATATATATTTGGAACAACTTTCACTAGCATGGCAACAAGACATACACAAAAAATGTAATCATCAAAAACTTGTTGGGGATGCTCAAAACTAGAATTGGTGCTTGAGATTATAGTGGATTTCAAAGATTAAGCTATAAAGGTATTAGTCACATGATTTCAAAACTATCACAATTGATAAGGATCTGGATTTATAATTTCAAACCATCATAGTCACCAAATTGTGCATTATTGATCTAATTAGCATTTATCAAGGTAGGTGGGTTGCACTTCATACTGAAAGGAAGAGAAAGAGAAAGGCCATGGGATTGCAAGTGGTGAGAGGGAATGGATTGAGAATATGATTATCAAGTCTGTCTTTCAAAGTTGCTAAGGTTTGAATCTTCCCTTAGCTGATAGAGGTAGGATGTTTGTAGCGTCTGCCCCTCGCCCCCCCCCCCCCCCCCCCCCCCCCCCCCCTTTAAAAAAGAAAAATTGTAAAAATTATGCAAAATTTTTAACCACTTAAAGTTGTGATACAAATTTTTTAATATCTCATATAAGATTCAAATGATTGATCCACATAAATTTTTTTACTTTTTTGATTTTGTAAAAATGTTAAAAAATGTAACCATGAGTGTCACTCGATTTGCTCCTCATTGTCACTCTTTTGTGAACCCTTCATTTGTAACAAAATATACGTGATAAAATAATCAAAACACCCCAAAGTTTTTTTTTGAGTCTCATGATAGTTTGATTATTAAAAACATTTATATAACTCACTTGGAAATAAAGATTATAGTAGGGGGATGTTAGTGTGGTCTTTTTACCCTAGTATGGATCCCTCATTTCTACCAATGTGGCGAGAAGAAGGGAGTAATCCAAATTCTTCAAAAGAAGACCAAATTAACCCTTATTTACCAAGGCATAAAGAGCATTCAATGTGCATGACCATATGGGGTTGCATGATGTGCCCAAGCATTCATGCATTGGGTGGGCTTGCGTGATTGTGAATTTCTTTGTTCAATGAATAAAAGGGGGTCATAATGGGAAAAGTTGTAATAAATATCATGGTGGCCCCCCAAACTTGCCAATTAATACATTGGACACATCATTTTATGCCATGTGATCAAGAGGACCAGTTCATCAAAAGGGCCATAGGCTTGCTACCAAAATAGAGACCCTCACCTCGTGTAGTTGTAAAACCTACAATCTCAATCGATTTTAAAAAAATTCATTAGGGTAATGGCTAATCTTTAAGAAGGGATAATGGCTATCAAATTGGTGAAACAATATTGACTATTTGAAGTTCAATGCCTAAAAAATGGTCCTTTGATGCATTTGCATTGGTTTGGAGTGTGAAGCTTGATCTATTGAATCGATCAAAATTATAGTTGTGTATCATGGGATCATGCCTCCAATTGCATTATTAGAGAGAGTGCATGTGGTAACTTTCCAACTAAGTTGTAACTTCAATAGGCAAAGAAACTAGAAGATGGATTATGGCACTTGTCAAATACAATTGAGCACTCTTGGGTGGAGCAAATACTATACAATTATTTGTGTTCGATGATTTCCTCTCACTAGATATAAAGGGTACTCCTACTACTTTATGAGCTTGAATACTATCATGTTGGTAGCTATTGGTGCACGTTTGGCCCGAAGAGGATGAGAAAATATGCTCCTTCCATTCACCCCAAGAACCCAAATGTGCATTTTGGAAGTGAGTTAGTGATTTCAAATGCCATTTCTATGTGTGTAGATTGTACCTTTGGCTACCTATTGCACACATCAACTATGTGAGCTATAATCATTTGGATAGCAATGGAAAGATTTGTCACAAGTGAACAATTTTAAGGAGGCTCAAACCATAGGCTATGTCTTGCACCTTGGCTTTCAAAGATCATAAAGAATTGGGCATCTTTCATGTATTATAAGGGATTTACACCACCACAAGTTTCCAACTAACATATAAAGTCAATTGTGGAAGGGGAGATCCCAAAGTTGAAAGGAGGAGAAAAGGGGATCCCAATATACTCCTTGACAAGGATACCTTCTTCAAAATGAGAGGCATTTTCAATATTGCCCACAAGGTCAAATATGTGAGAGCTTTCAAAGTCACCATGATGATGCATGGAGTGTCTATACTTGGGTTTTGAAAAATAAGATAGAACTTTCATATACTAATAAGGAGATGACTCTTGTTCATCCATTTATAGTAATCATTCAATTAGAATAGCAACAACTCATGCATGTAAAGCATGTAAATGATAGTTTTCTTGCCACATATGTGACCCATGGGAGAAGCAACTACAATGGTAGCTCTTTAACATATGATTTTTTGGATTTTTGGTTTTATAAAGTGATTTAACCTCTCACTTTATATGCATCATCAACTCAACTCTATTATTGTATTTGATGAACATCAAAGGCATGGATTGTAGCATCCTTGTAATACACATGTTTGAAAGCCTTCAAGAATCACATTTTGGATTTTAAACCAACTTGGGACACAGATAGATAGATGGTTGATTACGCTTAGGTGGAGATAAATGCCTCCTGCCATGTATGCTGCTGCATCTCTATTAACTCTCCTAAGACATTTGATCTTCTAGCTTTTCTTTCTATATGGTATGTGTGACAAAGTTGGTTGAAAGCCTTGTTAAGGAGATCTCTAAGTCTTAAACTTGTGTGGACATTGTTCCATGCATTGGGATTGAATAAAATATACATTATTACGGGAGTTTTGAGATACTCCCCTTTAGAATGTAGAGAAGAATGCTCTAGATTAATATGAGCAAAACCTCCATAGCGGGACTTCTATTTTTGAAAATTAAAAAACTTTTATAAAAAGATATAAATACTTATAATGATAGATTTTTTATTTGAATATCTATGGTCTAACTCAAATGGTTGTAACTATGGCACCCTTTACGTTAACGACACATGGTCTCTTCCACTTTAATGGCATAATTGTGATTGCATGATAATTATTGGATCTAAATTAAAATCACAAAAAAGCTCACTACTTCAATTTTCCTATCATCTTTTTCCCTATTTCTTTGGCTTGTTCCTCTCTTTCCCTCTCTCTTAGCCATCGATACATAATTTTAACCTTCAACAATGCATTGAAGCATCCATATCATTGTTTAATTTATTTGAAAATGATGGAAAATGGATTCTGGTTGTTAAAGGTAGCTAGATCACCATGTAGTAGGTAAGATGCAAGAAAAAGCAAGGGTGTGAGAGCTCTCATTCATCTTCACTTGGAAGGGTAGAATAAAAGACTTTGGACTTGGAGCAAGCAAGAATAGTGTAAAAGAGGTACTATGTTTATGCATAGAGAGTTACATTTAGAACTTGAAACCTAAAATTGGGTAGCTCTATCCACATAGGGACCTTAGAGGGCTTTGGAACTAAGGGATCAAATTCCTCACTATCAATGGTGAATTTTTGAGGATCCACTGTCTATAGAATAGGGCGAGAACCATTTGTTCATCTTCCAATAGGAAGATCATGTAGTTATTCAGAAGGTACTGCATAGATTGAACTTTGCACCTTAATATCAATATAAAGGTAGACTTTCAATGCCTATTCTTGAAGCATGCTCTTGTAGTTCTAAGTTTGAAGTAAGTTTTGAAAGACCTAATTGTAAGTATTTGATCCTTGTGTTTATCTTTTTTGAGGCTTGCTATTAAGTTTACTATTTATCTTTCTTGAGACTTGTATTTGATCCTTTATGTTTATATTTCTTGAGACTTACTATTAGATTTAATATTTATCTTTCTTGAGACTTGCTATTAGCTTTCATTATGATGAAATTTATTTATTTATAGATGTTTATCTATCTAATCGTGAGAAGTGGTAATCGATCGAGTCTATTGTTGACGTTCTACATGGTTCTATTGTAGAAGAAATATATAAAGGTAGGAAAAAGACATAGCTTGTAGAGAATGGGGTATTCTTTTATGTAAATGGACCTTGCCAAGCCCAATCACTAGTGAAGAATATACGTGAAAAATGTCAAGATCACTTTATTCATGCCTATTGATATATTTGTGGACTTCCTTTCTAATGCTTATATAAGTATATAAAATGCCATATTCTCAATGAAAAGACTAATATATGACATCTTGCATTTTTTAGATAAAGGATGGGATAGTAGAATAGAAGGCAATATAAATTATAAGATAGATCACAACTCTATTGCTTGAGCATACACGATGGCTACTTAAAATTTCACTCTTAGCTTTTGTTATAGTAGACATTATGTTTGGTAATTGCTACTAGCATAACTACTCTATTTAACCCAAAGGCTAGATTCATAAAGGCCACCTTTTTGCCATGTGATCACATAGACCTCATCTGTTCAATACAAGTTAGGACCTCGGGGGTCACTCATGGTTTCTCCTCATAATGGGGGCCTTATAGCTTAGAGCGCCATGAATAATTGGTGGTACTTTACAAGAACGGGGCATTGAGCATATCTAAGACCCCCCCCCCCCCCCCCTCAATGTCCACTCATAGGTGAACTACATCCTTGGCCCAAGGCCAAGTCTCTAAAGATGAACTCAAATTAGATCCTTTGTAGGAGCTTTTAGTGAAGATATTTGATCCATTCTCCTTCATTAGATAATAGACAAGCTCTACTATCCCATCCTCAATCAAATCATGCACATATTAATATTGTGTTTCAATGTGTTTAGTGCATGCATGAAACACCAAATTTTTAGCAATGGTGATGCAACTTTGATTGTCACATCTTAGCATCATTGGATCTTCATTTTGCACTCCTATATACCATCAGATCCTCCATAATCATATTGCTTCACATGCAATAAAACAAGCCACCTTATACTTGGCTTCGATGCCACTACTACTGGTTGCTTCTTTTAGATCTAAGAGAATATTTAGGAACCCAAAGAGAAGCAATATCTAGAAATTGACTTCTTGGAATCATTGTCACCTGCCTAGTCTAAGTCACAATTTTCCACAAGAGAACTTCTGCCATTGTATGTGATATCGTAGTTAGGAATTCCCTTCAAGTATATGAGCACTTGTATCCTACTTGTCCAATGGCTTTCTTGTGGTTTGTTTGAGAACTTGCTCAAAACACCAATAATAAAACTAATATCTTGTCTGGTGTTGCACAAATAAACGAGACTTCTGACCAATCTCTTGTACCTCCCAATGTCTACTAGTGTTGATGTATCCTCAATGAATGACTTCCCATTGATCTCCATAGGCATAGCTATCTCCTTGCACTTAATCATGCCAAATGGTGTCAAGATCTCCCATGCATATTTATTTTGAGAGATGAAGATTTTGCTAGAGACTTCAATCCCTAAATAAGAGTGCAATACGCCAAGACTATTTATTTCAAACTTAAAGCTTAAAGCCTTTTAAGAGTGCAATACACCAAGACTATTTATTTCAAACTCAAAGCTTAAAGCCTTTTAAGTATGATGGATCATATAGTTATAGTCACTTGGAATAAGGAGTTCATCCACATATAGGGCAATCACTAGAGACTTTTCACTATCCTAGTAAACATACAAGTTAACATATGAGATACATCTATTAATTCTTGAAAATCAAATCCTTAAACTTGTGAAAATCCACGTGAAACTAATCTAGCTTTGTACTTTTCAAAGTTGACATCATCTTTGTATTTTACGTGCCAGACCCATTAGCGTCAATAATCTTTCTCTTTTTTGGTTGATCCACTAGCTCCCAAGTGTCATTCTATATTATGGTGTCATACTTAGCTTGCATAGCTGCTCTCCAGGTTGGATCAACAAGTGTTGCTTCTTTGAAGTTTGCTGGCTCCTTTACTTCTCTCATAATCTCAGCCTACTATCAAGGCCATATTGATTATGTGAGCAGAAGTCTTATTTGCTCCTCCATTCTCTAAGAATTCCTTAGTCCATCTACCTTTTCCTCAACAATTCTAGGCATAAGATTAATAGAGTTTCTTCACCTATGGTGGCAATGGCTTTTCTAGTGGCATGATTACAAATTGGTAAACTTTTTTCTAATTATCCGAAGATGATGTTTTCTCCTCCTTAAGAATAAGGATAGCCCTTAGGATAGGTTAAAAGTTGACAACTTCTTCACTTGATGATGAAGTGGAAGAACTTGCATTCTCCTCCTCCATTGTATGTGATTGCTCCTTGAACACCACATCATGGCTCACTATTATATTATTTGCCCCTTGATTATATAATTTGCAAGCCTTTTGCTCATCACTATAACCTAAAAAGATACATTTGGTGCTTTTTGGTTTTAACTTGTTCCTCCCATGCGTTTGGAGCATATGCATCACATTCACATCCAAAAGTTTTAAAGTGCAAGACAAATGGTTTCTTACTAGTATAGGCCTTGTGATGAGTTTTTATAAAGACGTTGCAAAAAATACTATAACATCTTCCGCTTGCTCCATATAGAAAGCATATTTTTCAATTATCACAACTATGGATTGGGAAATTAAAAGATGCAAGCAAAGATAAGATTGTGTGGATTCTTGCTAATTATTCTACCTTGAAGCACATTAATGCCACATTGCTAGAGTTTAGAATGGAACCATGCAACATCAAGATGGGTGTAGCATTGGATGGTATCAACTCCTTCTTTATGCACTCAAGAAAATGGTCAATGTGACTTGTTGTGGTGATAAACTAAAACTTTCCCCTTTCCTTTGCATAAAAAATATAAATGTATCTTGAATGTGTAACTTCTATTGAGAATGTAAATTGGTTATGCAATCCCTTTTCCTTAAACATGCACCTTGACATTTCCACAATTATGTGATTTTGGCATTAGACAACACCATGCTTTCTTGTGGAAAAGTCTTTCTCTATTGCTTGCCCATCATACAAGTTTCACATGTTTCCTTCATTTTAGTTTTACTATAGATAGGTGAGCAACCATATCTTATGCGTATTCTTTAATAGTACAAGTCTAACATGACCAAATCTTTCATGCCAAAGTCTACTTGTGCCCACACTAGTGGTAGCTATAAGAGCACTCAGCTCATATGGATTGTTCCTTTTCTCTCCTTTCCTAACAATTTTGACAGTATTTTTGATAATTGATATACTTATATTGGTGAACCCCTCATGGCTAAGATTGGTTATGGAAGTTGATAACATATTTCTCTTAATCTCTGGAACATATAACACATTTGAAAGCTATTTTAGTTTACCATTCATAGCAACAAAGAAAATAGTACATGTGCTCTTAGCAGGGAAATTTGCATCATTCCCAACCGTCGTAGTGATGGATTCTTGTAGAGATTGCATAGAATAGATCTTTCTTGTTGTTCGTGTGATAGGAGGCACCACTATCTAGTACCGATGAGTTAGTAGTAGATACTACTTATATCGAGACACACATTTCCCCAATGGTCACCATGAATAACTCCAACTTTGCTTCAAGCATATTAGCTATCTCCTTTCCTTGAGCTTTTAGGGTGCTGTTCTTTTTGCTTGCCTTCTTGATATGGCAATTGCATATTCTCTCTTCTTGCAATAGAAGCACTCCCCTTGAAATATTTTTTGACCACCCTTTTTCTTTTTGTCACCACCAATAGAGGAACCACCTTTGCCTTCTCACTGGTAGAAAATGCAACATCTCCATTGCTGCTACCTTCTTGGGCTTGAAACTACAGCTCTTCCTCCATTAATAGTGTATAAAATTCCTCAAATATCAAAGCTTTGGTATCTCACCTAAGTGTTTAGGAAAATTAGTAGTTGATAAAACTTTGGTAGGTAAATCTGAAGACACCTTTGAGCTAGCTCCTCACTAGTATTTTGTATCCTAGCACTAGCTATCTAGCCATGCAGCTTCTTGATTTGAGTAATGAACACTTTAGCTATCTCTTCTTCAATATCTCGAGGTTATAAATCCTTATTTGATTTCTACTTACTCCTCAGTATATTCTAAGCCTTTGATGCATTGGTTGTACAATGAATCAAGGTCAAAACACTATCAGAACAGCTTGCTCGGGGGGTCACTATATGTGAAGCCCCTATATCACATGATTCAAGATCATTGTAAAAATATCCATATATGTATGAAAAATTTTCTAAATAAAACAAGCTCTTTTTTATTCAATCCATAAAATATCCCCTTGATATAGTATCCTTCTATTAAAAAAATGGTACATGATATGCTTACACATTTATGAGTGATCCCCTCAAGATAGCTTCTACAACACATCTGTGGTCCTTTGTTTCCAAGCCCCTGCCTTCTAGGTTTGGGATCCTTGAGACTCCCCTAGCTAGAAGTTGCTTCTGCAAACTGTCGAACCTCACAATAAGGGTCCTTAATAACTCCCATACCTCGCAACTCAATGCATTGTGTATTGAGTTTCTATTGGCATAACTGCTACAAGCATAACTATTCTATCTAATCCAAAGGTTAGATCCACAAAGGTTACCTTTTTGCCATCTGAACACATAAATCTCATATGACATACAAGTCAAGATCCAACCAATACTCGAGCTCACTCGTGGCTTCTCCTCAAAACGGGGCCTTACAACTTAGAGCATCATGGATCATTGGTGGCATCTTATGATGATATGGTATTGAACATATCTAACAATTTTTGTAGATATCAAAGAGGAGAGAGAAGAATATATAGTCTAAAGATATTGAAACAAATATCTATTTACTCTATGTATAATTAGAAGCATTGATATTGAAGTAAATATCGCTTTCCTTTTGGTATAATTAGAAGCATTGATATTGTAGCAAATCTCTATTTTCTTTTATCATAATTACATACTCTTATTTTCATCCTTTCTAGGAGTCCTTTGACCTTTCTTTTGACACTTTAGTTGCCATAGTTGTTGAGGACATGTCTTCATTTGCATAATTATTGGTATCTCTTCTTCCTTGTCCATAGTCTCCATAGCCTGCTTGCCAATTTGGTCAACATCCTTTTTTGTATTCTTTTTACTCTTCTTTATCACTATTTTCTTCAAAAGCTTATTCTTGCCTTGAACATCTTTCTTTTATTGTAGTTGGATGCAATTGGTGATCAAATACTTCCGTAGCTTTCTCTTAACCAAAGATGCTTACTATTGTAACAATCCCTAGATAATTGTATAAATTTGAATAAAAATATTGTTACTTCATTATTATTTTCAACGAACTAGATTTTGAGTAAAACTTTACCTTAAATCTTACTTTCTTTGATATTATATTCATAAGTTTGTCATTATTCAAAAAAAAAAGAATCAAATTTCTAACATTTATGATAAATCTCCAACTAGATGAATGTCTTTGTTCTTGAAAAGGACTCAGAAACCAACAAAAAAGGGTGAACATTAAGGGTGAACATTTTAAGTTAATTATGATAATTGTCTTAATGTCTTTTGGTAAAGAACTTACCATAACTTGTTTATACTCCATCTTTACAAGAAGATCATAAGACATTGGAGGCCTTCAATCAAACTTTTTACACCTCTATATCACAAATCATGAAATTTAGGATACTTTATAAGTAACAAAAGTTCAAATGATGAGAGAGTCCTTGAATTATTTCACTTACTTCTTGGCATTTCCATAGGCTTCCTTTAAAGAATTAAGGAAATAACATTGATTATCAACTCAATTTATATCAATTAAGCTCCAATGAGCATTAAAAATAGAGTCATATGAACATAACTTAGTAAAAAGAAATATTTTGAAAAATTGAGATAGAAAGGTTAAATTACTTACCATTCATGATATGGAATCAAAAGAAGCTCCATAGTTCCAAAGTCAATTGGGTTAAATTATTGGGTCCAAGTCCAATTATGTCATGCTCATTTCTCCTCATACAATGGGAGATGAAGGGATCCAATACTTTACTCTTTTATTACATGTTTAGAAGAAACTCATATATCATACACTTACAAAAGGAAGTATGATAATAGAGGTTTAACTCAAAAAACAATATGAGACATATCTCATTCTAAGCAAGAAGAATATAATTATTTATTTCTCATAGTTTATCCTTAAGGATCTCAACACACTTTAAGTTCAATGCTACACAATCCTCCCTCTTATCTATGCCATCAGGCACAAAGAAATTCACTTGAAGACCTTGTAAATTCAACTTGAAAGCATATTAGTGAGCATATTTTCCAATAATTCTAGCTCTTTGCTTTTTTTTCTTCAAATTTTCTCCTCTTGTGCTTCCTCCATTTCTTTGCTTGTTCTTCTATAGCATTTTTCTCTTTTTTATTACCCTTATATCTCTTTCATGTATAATGTCCTTGATTTTAGTGCCTTTATCTAGATTTGGATTCCTATATGTTGATGGACATTCTAAGAAGGCCAAAAAATCTTTAATATATGGTTATAAACACTTTAAGAAACATTTTAGAAGTCCTATATAAAAGAGCGTTAACTGAGGTTAAGATTATTACAAATCTCCCTACTAAGTCTTTGAAACGAGAGATTTGGAACTACAAGGCTAAGAGGTTTCATTACCTTTCTTATTTCCATGAGGCATCTCATACCTTGTGAAAACTTATTCTTGGTTTGCTTAGCCTAGGAAGTTAGGCTAGCGTCGAGGTTTGATGAATCTTTTGAGGTTGTTGTCTAGGATCATAAATTTTCTCCCTATACTCTAATTTTTCCTTGCCATACATATAAATTTTTTTAAAAAACTACTAAATTCTATTTTAAGAAATGCAAAAACACAAGCAAAGGGAGTAGTGGAACAAGCTAAAATCATGTTTCTAAAGACGATGAAAGAAGAATGAGCATAATGATCAAAGTTTTGTCCAGTCTTTATATTTTTTAATACCCATAGTCATCAAATCCACATATCTACCGATTTCTCATCATCAAACTCACTAAAATTATAGTTTTTGCAAATTTTGTGTGCCACCAAACTTGGCATTATCATATTATTATTAATTCATTAATATACTTTTTTTTGAAGGAAAAATCAAGGCTTGCAAGGATTGAAAGCCTTGATAGCAATTTATTGAGCAATATTCAATATCAAAGTTTCATAGAAGCTTGGAAGATGGAGAATAACCCAAAGATTTTTACCTACCTCAATGGTTGGTAGCTTTTGAGAGGTACCACTTGAATAAACATGACATGTCCTTGTGGAAAATAGGTTCGAAATACAATGATTATGGTTTTTTTTTTGGTTCTATTTTGGGGTCCCTTTATGAACCCTTCTATTTCTTCCTTAAATCATTTCTTTCAAGAACTCAAATATCATAACTATGTGCCTTTAACCTCGATTCAACTTTTTCACCCAGGTAAGTTCTCTAATGGGTTTGTTGGCCTTACCTTTTGATACAAACATAACAAAGAAATTTTTTTAAACATTGAGTAATCTAGTCTCCTCTTTTTTAAAGAGATCATTGGCTATGAGCATAAGTTTAAGTGTTTTTACTCTTCCCTATGAGATTCGCCTCTTTCACCCAAGGAAGTCCTTTAATCGGTTTATTGGCCTTACCTTTTGATTTTTCTCTTGGAATCACTACTATTTGGTATCATTTTTTGAATATTGGTGATGATTTAGGGAGAGCTTGAGGTTTTCTTCGCTCATCCATGTCAAAGTCATTGTCTTTCCACTTTACCTATACCTTTATGGCCAAAAGTAGACTAGGAAGTCTATCTTTGTCCTTCGAATGTGTGACATGTATATCTAATAAAATCCTTGAACGCGTACTTTGGGTAGTCCCCTCAAGAGATGGGTCTAATCAATGCCATATGGAAATCACTCAAAAGATTCATATTGCCTAGGGTCACTTGAGTCTACCTCACAGAGGAAGCTCCACTCCATTCCCATGAGGTTTGACTTTATTGAGTATGTTATTTTTGCAAGCTTGTGATTTCGTGCTTTTGCAATTGAAACTCATTTTTCAAGATTTTTGAAACAACTTTGGGTTTTTTCTACAAATGACATCGACATTATTGTTCACTACATAAAGGTATAACGATAATTCAATAATAATTCAAATACAATAGTCTCACAATGCTACACACTATTGTTCTTTTTAAATATGAAGATACATGAAATATCTTGCATGCATCATTATGTGGGAGCTCCCAACGAAATATATACTATGCAAAACAAAGAAAGCAATACAACTAAATTATCACCATAGAAGAAAATATTCCCAACTTCTACATCACCCAAAAAGAGTACAATATCTAGAATTTTTCCAACATTGCTACACCCTTGTCAACCCCAGTGTGACACAGAGAAAAGGAAGCAAAGAAAATTTGATAAATTAAAAAATGCAAAGCAAAGCAATAAAGGCGGTCCGACAAAAAGATAAGAGGACAAAAGGCCAAAAGAGCAAGAACAACCTTAAACGTCGGAGGCAAAGGCAAAGGCACATTTTAAATGTAAAGGCGGCCACAAATTTTTGTAAAAAAGCACAAGACTTCCTCCTGTGCAATTTGTAAAGAGTAGACGGGTATAGGTGAAGGCATAATGTAGATAGAGGGGAATGGGAAAAGAGGACCTTGGCAAGATGGTCGGTCATGTAAAAAAGGGGATGGGTGCCCAAAGGGATGAGGGCATGTATAAAAGCCAAAAAGTGAATAGAGAATCTCATTCTTGGTGTGTGGCAAAAGTGGTTCTCTTCTTCTTCTTCTTCTTGCTTGCTTGTGCTTGAGAGAGGGAGTGTGAGAGTGTGAGTGTATGAGGGTAAGGAACCATGGTGGAGAAGTTCTCCATCCTCTCCTCTCCTCTCCTCTCCTCTCCTCTCCTCTTCTCTTCTCTTCTCTTCTCTTCTCTTCTCTTCTCTTCTCTTCTCTTCTCTTCTCTCACTCATGCAGCTATGGAGCATGGAGCTTGAAGGTGGAGGATTGAGCTTGCATCTCAGATCGTGGAGCTACCAGTGTGCTTGAGAGAGAAGGGTACTCAGTTGGGCATTAAGGTAAGCTCACTACACTCATAGGCTTGAGAGTACATACGGCTATGTGAGAGGTAGCCACTAGCATTTGGCTTGAAATGCTTGAGCAATAAGCAGTCCGTAGGTCTTGGCAATCAAGCGAAAGCTCCCACATTTTGATTCCATTGCCAAGACCAACAAAATCTAGCCTTCAATGCTTGCACACTTCGAATCAAGCATTGGAGGCTTTTTCCAAAATTGGTGCTTGAGCTAGATAGGTAGGAAGAAAGGGCATTTGATCTTTCTTACAAGTAAGTCTTTTGGATTTTTGAAGTTTGGACGAGTTGGTTTTATTAACATTAGCATTTGCTTGTGATTCGTAGGGATTTGTAGGCATTTAGGTAGGAAAAAATAGGGGAAGAGAAAGGAAACCACAGTACGATTTTGTGCAATAACAAGCCTAAATCGAAGGAAAGTAGGGTTATAATCTGGAAAAGAAGAGAAAAAGACATCCAAGGATTATTGGAGAGGGGGTCTAAAACCCTGAAGGAGGAAGCAAGCTCATTTTCAATTTTTGAGCTTTGAGAGAGAGAGAGAGAGAGAGAGAGAGAGAGAGAGAGAGAGAGTGTGTGTGTGTGTGTGTGTGTGTGTGTGTGTGTGTGTGTGTGTATGTTGGAGCTCCCAGGCAAAGACGAGATTGAGTGTACCGTTCAAAGGTTTCCAACTACTCCAGGTATACACTGTTAACCCTCAAATGAACAAGCTGGAAAATTCAGAAAATCTAAAGTGGAGGACAAGGCCAAGGTAAAAGTGAGACGGAACACAAAGGCGCACCAAGAAAAATATGGAAACACAAGAGGTGCAGAAAAGTTCTAAATCAAGGAAAAAGGCGCACAAAAAAAGTGCAAGTCAATACTTTTGTAAAAGAGCGCAAGGCGTATCATGATTTATTTTAAGAGCGTCGGGCTCTCACCCATGCAATTTGTAAAGGTAGATGGGAGGTAGAAAGGAAGCTAGGAAGATAGGAGGACAATGGGAAAAATGGCCTAAAAAGGGGCTAAGGGGATGACCGCCCAAAAGGGATTTAGGGTTTTGTATATAAAATTGAAAAGTGAATGAGAAGCTCATTCTTGTGTGTGGCCAAAACTTGTTCTCCTCTTCTTCTCGTTCTTGCTTGCTCAAACTTGTGCTTGAGAGAGGGAGTGTGAGAGTGTGAGGGAATGAGTGTGTGAGGGTGAGGGACAACTCTCCAACTTCTCCTCTCTTCTTCTCTTCTCTTCTCTTCTCTTGTCTTACTCGCGGCAATGGAGCTTGGAGCTTGGAGCTTGGAGCATGGAGCTGGAGGATGGAGCAGCTTGCACTTGAATTGTGGAGCTACCGAAGTGCTCGGGAGAGGAGATAACTCGATCGGGCATGGAGGTAAGCTCACTACACCCGTAGAGATGGATAGCGCGTCGACTATGTGAGAGATAGTCATTAGTGCTCGGCTTGGAACACTTAAAGCAATAAGCAATTAGTGAGTCTTGGCAGTTGATCGCCTCTACATTTTGGTTCCATTGCCCGGACAACGAATTCAAGCCTTGAGCGCTTGCGCGCTTCGAATCGAGCATTGAAGTACGGTTTTTTCCGAACTAGTGCTTGAGGTAGATAGGTAGGAAGTGAGGAGTTTGAAGAGGTATTCAATCTCCTTAGCAAGTAGGATTTTGACTTTTTGGATTTGTAAAAGTAGGTAGGAGTAGTGTAGGTATTTCCTTTATGATTTTTGCTTGCATTTAGGTAGGATACGAGCAAAACATTGGAGCACGCAGTAGGGTTTTCTGTTCCTGTTTAATAGGTTAAAATTGGGAAAAGAATGGAAAAAAATGAAATTTTGATTAAATATTGGTAAGGGGAGCAAGACTAAGGTGAATACAAGCCTGGGCAAGGTAATAAGAGGCCAGGAGTGGCAAGGAAGACCACATTTTGCATTGCTAGGTTTCAAGAGAGCTGGAGAGAGGGAGAGAGAGCTTCATTGCATGGACCTGCTTTGATCTTGCCATCAAGGAGTTCTTCACCCACTACAGGTAATTCCACACCTTCCCCTGCATGAGTAGCTAGGATCTGGATGTGCTCGACCAAAAGGAAGGCCTTGATCACTTTGCACAACGAATTCTGTGGAGTCCGGTGAAAAACGCGTCGCACTCAGCCCGTCCGAGTGATGGCAATTCTGGGCTGAGTCTCAGAATCGGCCCTCGACTCCCCTCGGCTTAGACGCCCACCACTCGGCCCACTTGATTGATTCAGACACTCATCGTTCGGCCTGTTCGAGTCAACCATTTAGAACAACTTAATATTCGGCCCCCGGTATTGCCGACTCGGCCCTACCCCGCTCGGATAATTTGACCTCACCGAGTTCACTATTCGGAGCACAATTTCCCTCGGCCCATTCGATTCGTCCCAGACCCATTTGGACAAACCCCTTGACCCTTGGCCCTGACGACTCAGCCCACTTGATTCAGCCCTTGAATAGTTGCACTCGAACTGTCCGAGTTTTGACACTCGGACCAATTGCATTCAGCCATTTCTCATTCGGCCCTCGGCCATTCAGACGGGTTGAATCAGACATTTGGCCCCTACAATTTAGACCTGTTGGGCCAAATTTGTATTTTGTCAAATTTTAACCTACAAACCCCGAAACTGACCCAGGGGCCATACATAACCAAAAGGAACATCACAGATCTATCACTAGATTGAAAACTAGAGCAAGTAGTTCAAAACTTGGCTACGAACGGTCTTTCAAATCGCTCATGGTCTTTAGCATAATGGCCCTGTGGAACGGGAGGACTACCCCCCCCCCCCCCCCCCCCGACCTCGCAAAGGGGGCTCTACCCCCTCCGCACCTCCCCTAAGTAGATTGGAGAGAAAATGCGCGCCATGATAGGTCCTTCAAATTAGATCTTGGTGTATTAAGGGCTCTGCACAAGCATAGATTCTCACTTGCAAAATAGCAACCAAAAGCCCAACAAAGACTAATAGAAACCCTAGAACCTCAATGGGCCAATTTAGCCAACAAGGGCAAAGAGGCCACACCACAAAAACAGGTATAGGTTGCATTTGGACCGCATCTAGTCAAAGCAGAATGGAACAACATCAAACGACAACTGCGAGGATGACTAGACATGATAGTCCTGATGATAGATGCACCTTGGACGGCATTGCACTAACAACCCAAGACATCAGTAGAGAATCCACATCTAGTTGTGCAGTTGGGGACTCAAAGGCATGCATTAGATGGCTTAAATTTACAAGCTAAGACCCAAAAGATGAAGGCATAGTACTGCCTGCTTATCTTAGGGTCAAACTCATCACAAAAGGAGAACACTGTGTCAATGGTCTCATCGATGAAGGAGCAGATTTTAATATCTTGACCTATGAAGCATGGACCTTACTAGGCCAACCAGAGCTCACACCGACTAATGCAACTCTTTTTCCTTTCTGCAGTTGCATCCTCTTGTGAAATTTCCTGCTGAGCTCCTAGTCTTGGGGAGGGTGGTTGGGGGACTTGTTCCTCGTCTTATTGTCTTCCTTCAAAATCTTGCCCCACTTTAGGAAGTGGTATTTGCTGCCCTTATTCTCTCACTGGCTCTTGTGGTCCTTGCTCCTCCATATACCCCAACCATTCCTTCTCTGGAAGGGTTAGTCCTACCCTTAGTAGGTACTCCTTTTGCTCTCGTTGGCTTAGGCTCGATTCTGCTTTGTGAGTTTGGACACATAGGCCGTGTCTTATGGCTATGCAAGTAATCTCTAGCTTCTTCTTTAAGGTTTCAATGGCCTCCTCCTCCTTTGGATGTGTGACATCTAAGAAGATGCTCAGGAAGGCATGTTGCTAGGCTTCCATGCTCATCTTTATGGCCTCTGCCCTGCTTTCTGTCAACACTATGTTGTCTTCAACATGGGCTAGATGACTTGCTAGTTCTCTCACTCTTCCCTCAATTTTGGAGACCCATTCCTCTGCTTTTTGCTTCATCTCCTCTAGGCTTTCATTTTGCCTTTGTGCTAAGGCCCTCATCCTCAGCTCCATCTCTTTCCACCTCTGGATTGCTTCTTCTTTATCCTTCTCCATGTGGTCAATCTCCCTCTCTAGCCTTCCTTGCTCTTCCAGGTCCACCAGCAACCTATATTTTCTCCATGTCTCTTTGATGCTCTTCCTCTCTCTAAGCTTTTTTTGCATGCATCACCTCAAGTTCATCTATTGCCTTTTCTATCCTCTTCAATTTCTCTCTCAACTCTTCATGTTGTATGAGGATGAGCTTGTACTCCCTTTGCAACCCTATCAATTCCTATTGTTCTTCTTCTAGCCTTCCTTGCCAATTATCTTCTTCTTTCTTTCTAGCCTTGAGTTCTTCCTTCAGCTCATAGATTTCTTTCTGGTATCCTTCTACCTAGTGAGTCATTTCCACTTGGAAGGTTGCCAATGCTTCTCTTTCGGATTCCAATTCAACTACCGCTCTTTTTTTCACTGCCTTTTCCCTATCCAGTTGTGTGAGAAGCTCTTTGACATACTCGTCATAGCCCATGGACGGCGGTAGCACTATCGGTATGGCCATTGTAGATGCCTCTATTCTTTGCCTCTTGGGGTCTTGCCTAGATTCAGCATCTACACAACTTCCGGTCTCTTTGTCCCAATCATCGGAACTCCCCCACTCAAATCCAAGGCTATTTCTTGCACCTTATTCACTAGGTATTACACCCAGGCCATGAGGTTGCTTGCATCTGCTGTGTTAGTGATGCCTTGGGTGGTTGTCGGAGTTATAGGTTGGGGCACTAGAGCAGGCGGGATTGGATATAGTAGGCCCTTGCCTTTGCCTTCTACCATCAGTGATGGTTCGATTTTTGGCACTTTTTGGAGCTAATGCTTGGGACTTCTTCCCTTGGTGGACTCATCACAGTGGCTAACTCCTCCTCCCTCGAGGGCTATTCCACTAACATACGAATGGATTGAGCTAAATATTCCTTCTTCTTCCTGTGCAACTCTTCTGTCTCTGCTTATGCTTTCCTCCTTTCTTCTTCAAGCCTCCTCAACTCCTCCTGCACCCTCTGTAGCCATTCGAATTCACTTCATCTAGGGACTTGGCTACAAGGCTCTCCAATAGTGGCACTCCAATTTTGCTCATCAAGGCATTGTAACATTGGCTAGATAACAGAGCATGGATTACCTTTGCTTGCAACCTGACTTCAGGATCCAGGATGTTGGCTAGGTTGATGCCATCATTGGTGTGGACTAGGGCTTTGTCCATCCCTAGCATGCCATAGACATCCCTCTTAGGTTGCCTCTCGACCTTGTTGACCAGGCCCAATATTTTTTCCTCTACCTTTGGGTTCAATTCCACCTCGACCCTATGGGGTGCTTCTCCTTGTCGCACTATTATAGTGATGTGGTTCCTATTAGCATTGAAGATCCATAGGAACTCTGTGCACATGATGTAGTCTACAGCTTGTTCGACCTTCTCCACGTACTTTTTGAGATTGCACTGGTTGACAAGTCGCTTCTCACATTTCTATTTCTTGCCTCAGCCTTTAAGCTCATTGCTCCTAGTTGTAGGCAGTTATGCCCTGTAATGCCTTCTTGTGGCCAATCTCAAGTCAACTATGATATCCTTAGCTCTCCTACCATGATGCTCCATCTTGGTTTGTAAATCGTAACGATAGATCATTTGTTGCATATCAATAAGGAACTCTCCCAAGTACAGCTGGTCATTTTCATGGTTGGAGCTTGGTCCTAACATCTTGTTGACCTCTTGATCCACTAGGTTGTCAATCAAATTGATCAACTCAGGTAAGGTTGAGTCCCTAATCGATTTAAGGGTCTTCTCCTATTAGTGGGTTCATTTAGGTCGCTCATCTTGCATGTGAGTTCCTTGTTAGTTTAGCCAATCCTCAAATTAAGTGTCCTCAAGTATTCGTAAGGTGCTTCTTTTTGTGGATAGTGCAAAATCAATCTTTTTGCTTTTTAAGTATACTTCAAGTGATTATTCAAGCAATGCATGACTGTGAAAAAAACAATGTGATGCAACATAATTTTCTAGTCCACTCCCTCAGGTGGTCACTCTAACATGTTTGGTTGGGTCCTTTAACTCGTTTTGGATGAGTGGTCTGGGGGGCTTTGTTTGAGGTCGCTTTCTAGGGCAACTAAGTCGCGATCTTGAAGTTTGGAGGCTCTATGAGCCATTTGATGTTTATGGACGCCTGCAAGGGTGTTGCCTCACTTCAGATTGAGCTCTACCTGGCTTGGGATGTGCTAGATTGATCAGTTTTCAAGTTCTATTTAGTGTGTCCAACTCTCAAAGGTCCAATTCTCAGAATCGGATTGTCTGATTCTAGGCATGTTGTTCAACTGTGAAAATTGGATGGTCTGAGTCCGAGCTTTCTTGTTCGAGTTAGTTGTTTGACTCGGATTAGGCTATCCAAGTTTGAGTTTGGGTCCATCCGAATTGGACTGCTAATGATGTTTGATCAGATGGAGTATTATAGGTGTCCGAGTGGACCGACTCGGACTACTAGAGTCTGAGCATTTGACTCTGGGAATCACACTCAGTAGGTGTCCAATTTCGTCGCTGCAAATGGCCTGCAAGGCATGATTTCGATTTGATTGACCTTCATGGTTGATGCCAAGTGCTAAGAACTTCTAGAATCAATGATTAGATGCAGAGGAAGGTTTGTATACATAGAGGCGATCAACCGCCAAGTCCCACAGACTACTTATTGCTTCAAGCATTCCAAGTTGAGCACTAATGGCTATCTCTCACACAGCCAATGTGCTATCCATCTCTACGGGTGTAGTGAGCTTACCTCCATGCTTGATTGAGTTACCTCCTCTCCCGAGCACTCCTGTAGCTCCACGATCCAAGTGCAAGCTTCCGAGCTCCATCCTCAAGCTTCACGCTCCTAGCTCCATTTCCGTGAGCAAGACAAGAGAAGAAAAGAGAAGAGAAGAAGAGAGGAGAAGATGGAGAGCTTCTCCACCACAGTCCCTCACGCTCACACACTCACTCCTCACACTCTCATGCTCCCTCTCTCAAGCACAAGCTCGAGCAAGCAAGAACGAGAAAAAGAAGAAGAAGAGGAGAACCACTTTTGACCACACACAAGAATGAGCTTCTCATTCGCTTTTCAACTTTATATACAAAACTCTAAATCCCTTTTGGGTAGTCATCCCCTTATCCCCTTTTTTACATGGCCGGCTGTGGCCTAGGTCCTTTTTCCCGTTATCCTCCTATCTTCCTAGCTTCTTTCCTATCACCCATCTACATTTACAAATTGCACGGGTGAGAGCCTGATGCTCTTAAAATAAATCATGATGTGCCTTACGCTCTTTTACAAAAGTATTGACTTGCACTTTTCTTATGTGCCTTTTTCCTTGATTTAGGACTTTTCTGCACCTCTTGTGTTTCCATATTTTTCTTGGCGCGCCTTTATGTTCCATTACACTTTTGCCTTGGCATTGTTCTCCGCTTTAGATTTTCTAGATTTTCCAGCTTATTCGTTTGAGGGTTAACATTACCCCCCTCTTAGATAAGTGCCAGTCCCATGGCACTCACCGTCGTAGATAACAGGCTTTGGCATGCACCGAAGATGTGGGTGGAAGGGACTGCTGTGGTTGGCCTTGGAGGAGTTTTAGTGGTGGTGCAAATGAAGGTGGTTGGTGGCACTTTGTTGGCCTGAGTGGTTGGTGATAGGGTTGTTGAAGTAGTTGATAGGGCTAGTTTTTGTTGGGAGTTGCACTCATGGGTTGGCACAATTGGGGATGTGCTGGGAATTTGGTGGGAGACGATTGGGCTTGCATGATGATAAAGGATAAGAATTCACAGTTGAGTGTTCATGACGAGCTGATGGTACTTTCGTTGGAGTCTTCAATACCTACACGTTTGAAAACCTCTCATATGTGGTCTCTCCCTAGGGTAGTGCTAGTCTTCTTATCATGCACAAGATAGAGCTTGATGAATTTGGAAGACAGGTCGATGAACTCTAGGCAAGCCGAGAATAATGTCCTACATTTGAGGACCCAAATTGTGTATAGATTGTGGTGCAGATATTGTGCGAGTGCATGTGCATACTTAGATATTTTGTAGTTTAGAAGACTACTAGTCCGGTGCCGCGTAGCAACATGTGGTTGAGGAGTACACCTAAATGTGGATGAGACATCATTTGTGTCGTGACAACATAATGTAGCGTAATTGAACTCATCGACACCTTAACTTTTGGTAGCTGGTAGCTACTTGTATTACTTGACGAATATGCTGTACTTTCCATGGTCGTTCGTGCATTGCTTACCACGATCGATTGCAATGGTAGTGAAGTGGAGTGCAAAAAAGGAAGCGTGTAAATGGTAACATGTCTAAACCATAGGTGCGACAAGCTCCCTAGGTATGTCCTGCCCTTGATGTGCCCTGAACAAATATGGGGGATGTGAAAAGGGCTAGGGGACCAAGCACGGAGCCAACCAACCAAGGTCACTGGATGCACCTAATTTGAGGACCCCTAGGTGTTGTGTTGTGATGGTAAGTGCTTTTTCCTTTCTCTTTTGTTGTTTTTTCTTTCTTTTCTTTTATTGTCCTTTCTTTTTAGATGGGGAGATACACTTGAGATTTTGCAAAACCTCTTTGTGACATTATTGGTACAATTGAGGTAACAACTATCGTGAGCCAAATGTAGAGTTTGACCCAAAAAGAGAGAGTAGCCAATGACTATGCTTTGGGCCATGCGATGTGGGTGGTCTGCAAGGGTGATTTTCGCTTTTGGCAATGAGGCTTCCGTCGTGGCTCTTTGTCCTTGGTATTTCTATTGCTTTTTCTGTGATGGCTCTTCGTGGGGTTGGCGGTCTTGTGGCATCTTGGACATTGAATGCTTTTGTATAGAGACATGTATCGTTCTATATCCACTTGACAATTCATGAGAGTACATGCAAGTCATATGCTTTAACTATAATGAACAGGCGCAACACAAAGAGACATCACTTATCTGAATCCCATGTTGTTGACTTAGATACATATCACATGTACTTGATTATCTTTTTCTTGCTAAACGCGTGAATATATTAAAAATAGACATGCAAGCTTTGTACAGCTAGGAAACCTATCCCCTTTTAAGGACAAAAAGTCATGGTCAGGTAGCACTTGGTAAGCATTTTATACAACATAAGGGCTATTTTATTTGTATGAAGCGGGGTGAGTCCGGGTGGTGAGGCGACGGGGGCATTGCTGGGTGGGGGGCTCCTATCAAATCGAGTAGGGGAGATATCAACTAGGATGACCCAAATGGTGTAGTCCCTTGCCACTGTGGTATCAAGAATGCTCTGAAATAACTTAGCAAATTCCTTCTTCTTTCTAGTTGCCTTCTCCTCTTTCGAGCACCTTGTGCCCGAGCGTTTGGGAGAATAGCCTATATGACAAGGGTCACTACCCCGCGGGCGTTCCCTTGTGACGTCCTCTTCCTTGCATGGGGAGTTTGCGGCATGCATCCCGGACGGTGTCGCTTTGGTCCTCGTTTTGGCATATACCTCTTTAGTGTAGACACATAGCGCTCTAGTGGAGGAGCTTGTGTCGTATGCTCCCTCCAACACAGAGAGCTTCCTTGCAAGCCAACTACACTCTGTGCTCCATGACGGCTACTATGGAGGAACCTGCAAAATTTGAACCAAGGGTTAAGATAGAATTATTCACATGGAAGGGATTAAACAGTGGATTATCAAGCACATATGACGAGGAGGGGTGAGGTGAGGCATGGAATGTTTGCTGTAGAGGGACGACACCCCGTGTACACCCTCAAAGGAATTGGTCAGTGCTTCCCATGGCAGCCATGAGGGTTGCATACCCTCCACCTGGAGGTGAGAATGGTCACACAACTTCTAAACGTGTGGTGAGGGGAGGACCCTTAAGGGCTCAGCCTGTCAAACCCCCTATGCTTGACTACCATTGCTTGTGTGTGTTGGTATTATTTGTACATTGTTACAAAACTTCATTTTTTATTTATGTACATATTTATGAACCCATGTCACTTCATGAGGATAAGAACCAATTGTAGAACTCGTGATTGTAATGGAGTGTGGCATATGTATCTAGTACTCGTGTAGCCTACTCAATAACAACAAATATTTTGTAACATCAAGTAGCATGGTACCTTGTCCGAGTCTACTTGCAACATGTAGCTCCTCCTCAATGAGAACCTTATCAACTAGAGAGTTTTCTTGGCTAGTTCCAACTAAGTCCATACCTCAAATGGTAGTTAGCACTCGAAAGGAAGTTGGCACCACATAGGTTGGGTCTCTTTGAAACCGCCATTTGGCCAATCGCTTCTGTGAGACCTATCATAATCTGAGCTCCTAGTTTGGCCATTGTAATGCATTTTTCAAACCAACATTTTTCAAATTGACTTTGACCCTCTGATTGTTGCTTTAGTTGCTCTATCTCTAAGAGATTTGGTTTTGACATAGCGCTTTGTTGAATGTCACAGTTAAGCATAGTTTGTCAGCCTCCTCATCAGAGATGAGTTGCATGCACTTATGAAGGAGCATGTCATAGTGGTCGTTAAGATATTCTTGATCTTCCTAGGATAGGGAATATGGCAAGTATTCCTCAAGCTTCTCCTTAGGGAATGTGCCCATGTCTGCAAGGATGTAGACATGTGCGAGTAATTTGAGTTTAGCATCCAACTCAGTTAAGCACTCCGTGACACTTCTATGCTCTATGAGGTCCTGCTCCATTGTTGTTCTAGGAGTTCTCTAAGCTTTAACATAGCTGGGGGGCAGGCCTAGATGAGCAAGTTTGGTCAATGCCAGGATTACCTATATCCTTGGGGTTTGCATGTTTCTCGTAAGGCCTTATTTACTATTGTGTAATGGTTCTCCTTGGATGTGACTAGTATAGTTTTATCACCCTATTGCAATAGTGTTGCATTCACTCTTGATTGATCAATGCAAGTTCTGTTTGTCGGTGGATTGAGTGTTGCAAGCAACCGTTGATGGTAATGGTTGCTTTGATTTTTCAGAACACACGGATGTGTATGAGGTTTCACTTCTATTGGGAGAGATGGCAATGGGCTCATTGGTGGATCGACTCGAGGCGTTATTCCTCAGCTCTTTAGTGCTCTTGGTCTCAATGTTCTTGGTATCTACAGCCACTAGCAACTACCATTGTTTTTTTTGTTTTCTCCTCTTTTTCTTGGGCAATTGCAATGTATCACTTAAGGACCCTGAACTAGGTCAGCCCCACTGATGTGCTTGGTTGGGCCTCATCATTCTCTATTTTTTGTATGCCCTCAGACATAGATGTGGCCTGCTGGATAGCCTCGCTAGGTTGATTGGTTAGATGCGCCATCTCCTTGGCAAAATCTTTGAGATATTTCTCCTCAAGCCTAGGCTTTAGGTGCTTCAATAGTGTTGGGGGTGTTAAGGATATCAATTGCGACACCTCTTCTATGGGTGAATTGCTAAGGATGCATTCCGCAAGAGGCATCGTCACGGCCAAAGGCTGTGACTGCTGTGATTCCTAATTGGAAGTAGTAGCAGCTAGTACAGTGGACTGGCTATTGTTAGTGGATTGCGGTGTTAAGTCCTTAAGGAGATCAAAAGTGGTTGTGTCTTTTGTTGCCCTTTGTGCATTTACTTGTGCAGATTGAGCATCAGTTGAGGTAGTCACAATGGATCGCACACGCATATCCTTAGGCCAAGAGCTATAGGTGGTGTCATATCCCACCTCTTGGACATTTAGAAGCTTAACTAGAGATAAAGATTGGGATTGAGCAGCTGCACTTGATGACTGTTGTTGTGCTTCCTGTGTCCGTTTAGGGAAAGAGGGTGTAGGAGATCTGGGGCTCCTTGGTGGACTTGGCACTAGCTAGAAGATTTGCTTGTGGTTGTTAGAAGATTCTGCCATTTGCTTTGTTGAGCAATCAACCTTAACATGAGCAATGTTGCACCTATGATACTTGTTATCCTCTTAGTAAATTAAAGGATCCTTGGGCACTTGTGGCTTTTGTGTCCACCCGATGCTTACACTTGATATCTGCTTGTTAAGCATGCTAGGTTGAGGATCTACCTTTCAAATAGTCCTGTTTGGTTTCTTGATTTCAATCGTGAGGGGCTCAGTCATTCCAACCTTGTTGAGTGAAGACTTGGATTTTCATTTAGATTTCCTCCTGCGCTTCTTCACTCTTGATACGATCTGGTCTTTAGCTAACAGAGGTGGTTTAGCCGAGGGTTTTGGCACCCAAATCTATCGATTACTAGCGTAATATCCTTGAGCACGTAGCAATGCTTTGGATATCCATCGCGGCATTGTGCAGGCTCTCCATCTATACCTTTGTCTATAAGGCTTGGGTTTCTTTTGTGGTCTTCTACGATATTTGTAATTCCAAAGCCTGTCCTTGGTATTGTCTCATGGCCTTCTTGTTTCAAGCATGGCCCCGCTCACTAGTTCTCTCTGTTCAACATGCGCTTATACCAACTCTTTCAACAAGTCCTTGCTCTCGTTACTAGGCTTTCCTGGTATGTCAAAAAGTTCCTTGCCTTTCCCTCGAGGTTTGATGAGGTCACATTTACTAAAGGTTGTGACTATCCTCACACCCGATAGTGTCTATCCTTTGTGCTACATAATCGACCTCACACTTTGTCGCCCTTTTGAAGGGTCATCCTAAGAGGGTTTTCTTTCCACAATTAGCACTATTTGGAGGAACATGAAATAGGACAGACAAGCTTTCAATTTCAATAGTTACAAGGATTTTGAACTTCCCTATAAGTGCTTTATCTGCTTATCTTTGATAATATTATCACAATGTTGATGGTTCAATTATGCAAATATAAAAGATTTTCAATCTGCCCTGCTTCTGGTGCCTCCACATGCACTATTCAAGAGAGAGAGTGGAAGAATGGGAGAGCTTCTTACCTGTTGCTTGCTTGCTTGAATCCTTGCTTCTTCTCCTTTATTTCAACCTTCAAAACCCATCTCTCTCAGTAGTGCCTCTCTGATACCATGTCATGAATCATGTGGTGGGGGAACTTGCTTCAGTTGTTGCACCAAACATGCACCATACACACAAGAGGAAGCTCACTCAAGAACACAAGAAGAGAAATGGAGGCGAAAACATTTTCTTGCTGGTTTCTTTTTCTTCTTCCACATACAATACAATGTATACAAAGTATAAATAAGATATAACATAGAGAGTGGCCTACTAAGTCAAACTATGCATGACTGACTATACTAATCGACTGGCGCTATAACTATGCCAATTGTAGATAGGTGCAATAAACTAAATATAATAAGTGATAAGTAAATGGCCATGTGAGGATCATAATGACTACTGATGTGCTAAGTGTAGATGTGTGGACCCATCTAACCTATCAACCCATCATCAATAGTCATCTCGTAGAGTAGTAAGAATCAACCCATTGTTACCCATTCTTCCACATAGAGGCAGAGTATAGAGTGGCATCTTCTACCACATGTGAGTTAGTGTGGCTTCAAATGTCACTAGGAGGCCTTGGCTATCCTCAAACAAGTCCAAGGACACTTTATTTTGATAATGAGAGTTGCATTGCTTTGGCAAGGAATGTAGTGTTTCATGCTAGATTGAAGCACATTGAGATTCAATACCATTTCATTTAGGACAAGATCTTGGATGAGACCATTGATGTGGTTTACTACAAGATGAAGGATAATCTCACAAATTTATTTATGAAGGCGCTTCCTTAGCTTCTTCTTTGATAGTACTCCAAATCCGTGAGCCTTATGAGGTGTCCAAGATCTAAGAGGGGGTGTTAGAGATTAGTTAGCCCCTAGACTAGCATTTCTCAAGTTACCATTGGTGCAGTCAATTCTCTCATAAGTACTCTCAGAGGGCATTGTTCATTATTCATGTTAGTTAGTGGGCATTTTTAGCAGGCACAGTGTACGAGTAGTTTGTCACACAGGCAATGATGCCATGTGGTAGATGGAGGATTGGTCATCACTTATTATTTTAGTCATTTATGGTGCAGTAGATAGCTTTTTTATTAGATCAACTAGTTTTGCTAGATATATGTATTATCTTACTACATTATTTCCTCTTATTTAGGCCTACATGTGGCAACTTTCCCTCCTCACTGTTGGCGTAAAAGGCCCTTGGGCCTGCCCTTGTATAGTGACCGCCCATATTCCTTATTCATATATATGAGATAGTGTAATAAGGCCGTCATATCATTCTTGACAACACCTTCATTGTGTGTGCTCTTCTCTCCCGCATCTTCCTCTTCTCCTTCTCCACTGCCATTGCATCCCCTTCAACTAGTATCAGAGCTTTGGATCAGAGCTTGATCGTGGAGCTTGGCTTGGCATAACTTCAGCCCGGATTGAAGACCTAGAGCTTGAAGCTTCAATGCTAGCCATGGCTTCTTCCCCCCGAGGTAAGATTTCATCTCCCATCTCTCCCCGGCCCTCATAGGCTCTTTGCATGTGTTCCTTGGCTTCATTGGGCATCTTGTATGCCCCCTTATCCTCAAGATAACCAACAAGCCCCACAATAGTAGCTCACGTTTTTTTGCGCCTATTTCAAAATCTGGCTTAAAAATCCCATTTTTTCTCATATCTCGGGCATCTAGAACCCAATTTAGGCAAGGTAAGAGTCTAACTTGGGGTTTTGGCATGCTCCGAACACAATGGCAATGTCAGATCTACCATATTCTGATCACAGAATTTTTTGCAATAGATCTGAGTTGATTTATAGCAAGAAAATGACATGCTCTTAGCTTATATGATGCTCCCAAGGCTTGGTATTTGATTTCCAGATGCTTTGGGGATGTTCGCCCAATTTTTTGAGATGCTTTGGGACTTTGTTTGAGCTTTTATAGGTCGATTTATGCAGGGATTTACTACTATTCATTGTTTGGGCACAGCAAGGTTTTATCAGGGACAACTTATGCATAATGCTCTTTGTTGACATTCCGGTGTCCTGTTGGATGTATTGATGCTTGGTCATTATGGTTTATGCCTGGATATGCTATTTGGGAGCTATTGAGCCTTGATTTGGATGTGGACACTTCGTTATTGGTTGGGATTTATGCTACCTTGGTTGACATTTTATTTTACCTCTGGTTTGGTTATGCATATGTCTACCGGTGCTCTCGATTACTCGCGATGATATGCTGATGTATTTGGATGATGCCACTTTGATGTTTATGATCCTGGATTCTTCTTGAGCAAAGAGTAGAGCTCAATTCTTGGTTCACTGTCAACTTCTTTGCAGCTGGCATTTCACTTAACAAGGTTTATGCCCTATGCTACCCATTATGGGACTGATGTCTGATGTGGATGCTTTTGGGTTTGGCTACAGTATGGCAGATGTTTGGGCTTGAATCGACTTGTATTTCAGAATTTTGTGGAGAAATTTGCATTTAGTCGGCTTATCACTTATGCAGCTTGGATGCTATTTGGCCCTTAATACCTCGATTATGGATCTTGGATTTACTTGGATGCAGATACATCTTTGAGAAGTGCTTGCTCCATTGTCTTGGCAGTTGGTTATCGAGATTTCATTGCTCATTGATGCTTGGTCCTTTGTAGGTTACTCCTTGATCAGTGGACTGATTGACAGTGCTTGGGTTTAGCAATCATGGCTTTGTTGATTCTATGTTGTGTAGCTTCTATGCTAGTTGGGTTTCTTTTGCCCATATAGGTCGCCAGAGAGCAGTTGCTCTTGATGCTTACCCAGCTATGCTTTTTGCCTATTGCATGTACTTTACAAAGCCACTTATTTGGATGTTGTTGTATAGATACTTGGAGCTTGACTCTTGTAGGATTTTTTGCCTCTTATTGGACTTGACTTTTCCCAGATGGCATTATGCACTGCACAGCTATGCTTATGCGTATGGTTATGGGCTAATTTCATGGTTGAATACCATATGCTCTTATGACAGATGTCTTATGCTTTACCGTACTATGGTTGGTTATGTCATGCAGTTGGCTATGACTCTTCTTCATGTGGTAGCTTTTGCATCCTTGGTTGATGCCTTTATGTCCTCCCGTCCGTTGAGGTTTCATGAGTCTTTGCAGCATGCTTCTACCACTGATGTACTTGCAGATGATTGTCTTTATGAGCAAGTTCCCTTTGTTGGGATAGCCCTCAACTCCTTGAGCTCCGTGGATGCTATGGATAGCCCTATTCATGATGACTTGGATTCCTTATTGTCTTCTAGAGGCTCTTCAGTTATAGATGTTGTATGCTTCCATTGTGGAAAGATTGAGCATGTTAAAAGAAAATGTTTTAGATGGATTAGAGAGTAGCAGAGACAGAGATAGACTCGATATGAGTTGAGGGTTAGCGATACAGCAGGTGTTACCGCTCTTTCTAATGGTGAAGTACATGCAATTACCTATGATGATGCAGTTGAGCATGTTCTCATGTCATCTAGTTTCCCTACAACTTACTTGCTCAATGATCATGCCTATGTCTTTGATTGGTTGTTGGATTCTTCAGCCTCTTGTCATGTTACCCCTCATACAGCATGGTTCTCTTCTTATAAGGAGGTTGAAAAATGTATTGATTTGGGCCTTGAGAAGACTTATGCTATTGTTGGTACAGGGGACATACACCTAGCTTTGCCTGATGGGACTTCTCTTATGCTCCATGATGTATTACATGTTCCTATGCTCAATAAGAGCTTGATTTCTATCAGTCAATTACATGATGCAGGTTACTCTGTTTCTCTTCAGGATAGGTCATGGAAGATCTATCGTGGTTGCTTGGTTTTGGCCAAAGGTTCTAGAGTTGGTTCTCATTACCTAGTGCATATCTCTCATGTGGAAGATTCTATGGTTGCAGTTATCCGGATACCACATGCATTGTTATGGCATTATCACCTAGGCCATATGCATCACAGAGAGATGGAGATATTGTCTCATTCAGACTCCATGCTGCCTCCTTTGTCACATGCGGATCTTGATGCTTGCTGTGATTGTACTTATGGTCCTTGCAAAGCCCCGTTGGCTCATGGCGATCGTGAAAGGCATGATTCTCTAGATCTTGTCCATTGTGCAGTATATGGACCTACGCCTTCCCAGTCACTTGGTGGAGCATCGTACTTTATGACCTTTGTGGATCATTCTACTCACTATGTTTGGGCTTTTTCCTTGGTACAGATTAAGAATGTTGCAATTATGCTTGACAAGTTTATGGATTCTGATGGTTGCAGGCCTAGGTGCTTGCAGATGGATTATCAGAGTCATGCTATCTCTCCCAACTCTCAATCCTATTGTTAGCAGTCTGGCATTGATTTCCTATGCCCACGGTATTACAGGATTGCTTATGGCATGTGCCTGACTCTACAGGCAAAGGTTGCTTCTATGCTTACCACAGCTGGGTTACCTTATGGCTTTTGGGCTAAGGCCCTTATGACGGCAGTCTACTTGCTTAATAGGACGCCATGTCTGACTTTGGATGGTATTACACCACACGAGGCATGGAGTGGCATGAGACCCTCCTATGATTACTTGAGGATATTTGGTTGCCAAGCATTTGTATGTATACCAGATATGCCTATGTCATGCAGATGTATCCTCCTTGGTTATGGAGCTGGTGACTTTAGGCTTACAAGTTATGGGATTTGGATGCCCAACAGGTTATAGCAGTTGTTATGCTGTCTTTTATGAGACATAGATATCTCTCAAGCCTCTTAATGCACGTTCAGTGCGCTTTATGGTTGATGCTACAACCGTATGTCAGTCTTTCGCTTCATTGATGATGCATACTCTCTTGAGACCCCATCTGACATGTGTCCGAGATGCTGGCCCTTCTTCTATGATTGACTTTGAAGAGTCTATGTGCTCTCAGCTCTCTCCTATGTGCCACGCTGATGCTATGCACTACTCTAATGCTTATGCATTATATCCTTGCACTCATGAGTTGTGCTTGCTTTATGAGAAGCATTCTTGGATTGCTCCGTTTATGGAGCTACATGATCGCTTGTCTCTTGGATGTCATGGACTCGGGGATGCTTGACTCTTCTTTTGTAGAGGTTCCCGCTTATTGCACAGCTTGCTTTTCGATTGGGCATTGGGTGAGATGTCATGGTTCCTCACCTTGTCTCTTTTCCCTTTTTCTTTGTTTTTTCAATCCCTGGGCCCATTGGCCTTTTAGTGGGAGGTTGTTGGGGTAAAGGCCCTTGGGTTTGCCCATGTACAGTGATCGCCCATATT